>NC_089847.1:72875001-73186251 GCF_035609145.1 Eleutherodactylus coqui
TTGAATGGCTGTGATTGGTTAACCCAGCGCCGGCTTTCATTGGTTAATCCAGCGCCACGTCAACCAATCAAAGCATTAGCTTGCTGGAGCTGGGGCATTCAAGCCCCGCTTCCAGAAAGAAATGATGCTCTATCGGTGTGGAGGAGGGCATGGCAGCCTGCAATAGCGCTGCAGACAGTCATAAGGACCGAAACGCCGGCGGTAGGTGAGTATTAGCCCCGCCCCTTTCCCTCCTGAACCAGCTTGCGAGCTTCTTGACTTGCAGGCAGGCTCGTAACCCGAGTTTTCGCTCTTAAATCGGAGCAAAAATTCAAAAGAAATCCTGCTTGCAAGTCAAGAAGCTCGCAAGCTGAGGCGCTCGCCACCCGAGGTACCACTGTGGTAGTAAACCAATAGACAATAAACAATACAAGTGAAGGCTGTGCTCACAAGAGCTTTTCGACTAAGGAACTAGAGGACATAAGAGGTAAAAGTGCTTGTTCTGTACAATGGTCCAGCCATTTTTTATAGGGCACTATACATAAAGCTGCATGAGCTGGTCAACAGCTGATATCTGTATACAGATATGAAGTGTATTAGGATGTGGTGGGCGCGTTGGAATGATGGAGGGAGTTAGGTGTCCAAGGAGGAATGTAAAAACAAGGTACATGGTGAAGTTAGAGTATAGATATGTGCTTAGGGCATACGTGAAACTGTGGATGTTGGGAATAAACTGGATTGTCTGGGGTGGTGATTTACAGAGAACTGGTGCATCCTTCAGTGAAGCTGAAAATCATCCCCCTTCCTCCAGTGTAGTGACCGGTGTAAGACGTGGCTGGGAGGAAAGGAGCCTGAAGTGAAGACACAGGCATTTTCCTATAATATACAAGGAGGTACCCAAAAGAAACGTGAATCTTCTTGTGGGCAGAGCGTTACTAGTTCAGGTTTCTGTTGCAATGTGCACGTATGTGGAACCCTTCTGACGCCCTATGCTAGCAGATGTGGTTTGGGAAGGTCATGTTTGACTCAAGTGTTTTTCTTTCTTCCAAGTTGTTCAGTCTTTAGTCTATTTTGTGATGGCTCATTCATATAAATAAGTGACGTTAAAGATGAAAGCCATGCTTATTTGTTTAATGTGAGAGGGATAGTGCACTTAGAATTTGTAACACAGCGGGAAATAGTCAAAGCTTTGATTTTGAGAGTTTTGAAAAGATTGCATCACGCTGTACGGTGAAAACCTCCATATTCATGGCACAAGTAACTGATTCTTCCATCATCACAACGCACCTGCCCTGTGAGTTTTCAGCAATTTTTAATCCATGACACCCTTGCTTCACCCTCTAGTCACCTGATCCTGCTCCGTGTGACTTTTTCCCCCTATTTCCACGTGTTAACAGACCTCAAATAATAATTTTCTGATGTTGAAGCAAAAAAACAGCAGAAGGACTGCGACATCACTAATGACTAGTTTAAAAAAATGCTTTGAGCAATGATAAATGTATTTCTTCAAATGGAGAATACCAGGAAGGAGACTGAAGTTTCAAAATGTACAACTAGTTTATTTTCAATAAATGAATTCCTGTTTTTTTTAAGGTACCCTCTAGTGTATTATAAAGTTTCTTCGCTTGTACAACTGATAAGGCCCTTTTACATGGAACGATCATTGCAAACGAGTGAAAATGAATGCAGTGTAAACGCAGCCAACGATCAAACAGTTCACTTTTCGTTTATTTGAGGCAGACCTAAAAATCATTGGCTCGTTTGCTAATAATCGTTCGGTTTAAATACCAGTCGTTCTCATTTGCTTATCCCACGAATGTGAGTGACCGTTTTCTTGTGTGAATGAACCAATGATGTATCTACCTGTATAAACAGGGTGCCAGAATGAGCGAACTCTGACATAGTTCTCTCAAAAAGGAAATTGGCAGGTCTGAACAGATCCTTGTGGAAGGTTTATAATTAAAGGTACACTTTAACCTTAAAGAGGTAGTCCCATTTTCTGCACATCGCTGGCTACCTGCTGTGCACACTGCCACCTTCACTTCAATAGTTTTCTGTTGCATTTTCTTTGCTCTGCTGGAAAAACATGCAAACTACGGCTCCAAGATTCTATGAAGGTTACAGATGTCTGACCCAATCAATAACTCAATGTAAAAAAAAATGTATCCCCTAGAAGTTGTTAGAATCGAATAAAACTTTGTGTGATTGTAACATTGATCAAAGTAAATGATTATTGGAGCAAAATAATAATTTATTACAGAAAACTGAGCATTAAAAGAAAGGGAGGCTCTAACTTGGATGTAAGATGTGATACTGGTGGGCATGGAGGCACACTGGTTCTGTGTATGGTATCCTGCAGCATATTCCACACTTGCTGCAACTGAGCCTCTAGATTGTACAAACTTGTAAGCTGTCTAAGCTGGCATCCCAGATGGTCCCACACATGTTCTATTGGCAATTAAATCTGGTGACTGGGCAGCCACAAAAGTGTGACAATGGTGTGGAGGCTTCCTATGACACCCTTGCTGTGTGTGCCCGAGCATTATCCTGCTGGAAAATGCCTCTTGGAGGCCTCGCCATGAGAGGAACACATGTGGCTGGGGATGTCCTGAATGTATCGCTGAGCTGTCATTGTCCATTGTACCACTAGTAGGGATGACCGACTGTGATATGCAATGACTCCCCTTGACATCACACAGGTAGTGGGGGGCAGTTTGCTGCTCCACAGCAATTTCAGGATTGAGGCACTCACCTCAAGGTCTCCAGACACAAACAGCCGTATTCAGTACCTAAACTTACGGAAGATAACTCGATACCACTCTGTGGCAGTCCATTTTCTTAACACCACTGCAAATGAAGGCGACAGTAGGTGGGGTGTCAAAGGCAGTCCACGCAATGGTCACTTGAGACCAAATGTCCTTCAGCCAAGCGCCTGGAAATGGTTCCGACTGACACAAGGGCCTGTAATGATGGCGCCACCTGTCTCTGGATGGCAGACAACAAAACACTTAGAACTGCTTGTGCTTGTTGGATAATCCTCTCTACTGGTGGTCAGTCGAGTGCGTCCTGAGTCCCATCACCTTGTGTGCTCTCAGGCATCAACTGGTCCCAACACCACCTAATAGACTGGTCAAAACAGCCCACGTGGCGGGCAATACGTCGATACGACCACCCTGCTTCTCACATTCCAATAATGCGCTCAAACTGTCAACTGAACGAAATCTCTTCTCTGCGTTGTAGAGGCGTCTAGTGGTCAACAAGCTCTACACAAGCAGAAAGATGTCCACTATGCACAAGGAGCGTGCGAGAGCCTTTTTATAAGCCATGGAGGGGGAACCACTTATTGGGCCTCAGGTGGCAAGACTGTTTATCTAATCACACCACAAATCTAATCTTTTGCATATCAGCGTGGGGTATAACTACATGCCAAGTTTTGCAGCAAAACTACGTCTTTGTGCTTGATTTTATTTTTTTTATGAAGTGTGTGAAATGTTTTCATGTATCCCATTTGAATAGATGTATAAATTGTTGCTTTCTATTTTCAGAATCGGCCACCTTGGATGGCAACTGATCGACCATTCCCATCCCTGCATGGTGCCCCTCATTCCTTCCCTCACCCAATGGGTGGTGCAGGAAATGGTCCTCCCCTACAGCCTAATCCTGCAGGACCACACCCCCACTGGATGCAGCCTCATCCAGGAACACATCCACCTGGTCCTCATCCTATGGGTAAGAACTTGGACTAATAGTTGAAAGAACCACAATAAAAACTTCCCAAGTTCATTTAATTTCCTTTGCCCTTCAGGTCTCATGCACTCACACCCTATGGGTTTGATGCCTCCTCCACCACCCCCTCCTCCTAGTGGTCCTGCACCGCCACCACCTCCACCATCTGCACCCTCCTTGCCTCCTTGGCAGCAGCAACAAAATACAGGTGGACCACCACAACCTGGAGCTCCTCTACCTTGGCAGCAAAGTGAGTAATACCTAAAGGGGTTGTCTTACCAGACATTCACTCGATCCTCTCAATAAATATATAATTACTGAAAATCAGAAGATATTGCCCAGTGTATTGTAGATGGCAGACTGTTGGACAGTGGTTACGCACTCCAAGGTGAACATGCAGATCAGGCAGCCCTGATGCCTGCTTCTCCAAGTTTTATTATCAGTGTGTATTGGTTGGTTTCTGTGATTCTTGATTATTATCCTGCTGGTATCTATAAACTCCGAGCTTTTAGGAGACAGGTCAAGTGAGAAAAACTACTGAAAGTCATTTAGGTTGGATCAAAATTTCTATTTTATTTTCTATTGAAGTGCAACCTAGCGCAATTTTTATTTTGTTAGTACAAGTTAAGCCGACCCATGATCCCAGACAGAAGCAAGGAGTTGCAGGGAAAAGGATGGCAGCTTGTACGACTCAGTCAAATCACAAAAAGGGACCTATATTAATTTCAAAATCACAGAAGACATCCATGCTTACTAATGCAAGGACGGGTATAGATACTGCATAATCCAGCATGCAAATTAGCATTGTACGGGTGCAAAATACTGATGAACGGCCACTCACACATCTGCTACATATTGAGGGGTGAGGGTTGCTGAGTAGTATACTTGGACCTAGATAAGGCTTACAAAGGGTGCTGGTTCCACTGTTACATGTAGTGCACTATGGAGGCTTACAAGCTATGAATGATGCCACATGTGATTCAGACTGTGGATTGCCCAGCCCCTCAAACGTCATGTACACCGTCTGACACCCTGGGCTCCTCCAGCATCTAAAGCCGGACCGTGTGCTGCAAGAATGATAAACACAGTGCGAGAGCCAGTGTGGTTCTCTTCTAATAGAGCAAAACCCATTGGGCTGCATTGTATGTGGTGTCATTTGTGGGTTGTAAGCCTGCATGGTGCAGTACATGTACCAGTGGAACGGGCACCTTTTGTAAGCCTTATCTAGATGCAAATATAGGAAGTAACCCCAACCGCTCAATATGTGGCAGGTGTGTGCGTGGCTGTTCAGTATTTTGTACCCGTGCAATGCTGCTCCATATAGCAATCTTTCCATCTGCATGCTGAGGGTTGTGTGCTCATACCTTGTGTTGTGTATCAGTATATTAGTAAGCATAGGCTCAAGTAATAAGCACGGTTCAGTCAGATTTAAAGAAAGTGTGTAATAGATGTTGATGTATTGTTATTGGGTGACTTCACAATGAAAGTCTTGTGAGATAAAACCCTTGAAGTGAGTGGTTTATTACATTCCTGTGATCTAGGGGGCAATGTGAACAACTTTTGTGGCTTATTAAATGGGAAATTATATTTGTTTTGTGGGGGGGGGGGGGTTATTTCTGCAGAACAGTTATAAGTTTTAAGGATCCTGCCCCACATTTATAAAAAGTTAATTATTTTTAACCACTGATTGAGGATCTGTCATGGGATTAAGGCTGCCTGTCCATGGGCGTTGCGGGAGCCGCTGCCCGGGAGCAGGAGGCGGGAGACTGATCTCCGCTGTCAGCCTATCTGCGAATTGCTGGTCATGAGCGGAGAATCTGAATGATTCTCTGCTCATGGACAGCAACGCTATGGAAAGCTTCAGACAGCGTGATTCGCCGGCGGTTTACAGTCAGCGAATTATCGCCTGTGGATATACGAACGCATTTGCAAGGAATTTATCTGCCTGTACTTACAGGCTGAACAAGCGAACTATCATCATTTGCTCCTGCGAACAATTTATCGCTCTCTGTAAAAGGAGCCTTACGAGTTGGTTAATTTATTGACGCAGGTAGCAACAAACCAAGTTTGAAAAATCTACAACAATGTTAAAGGGGTTGTCCCGCGAAAGCATGTGGGGTTAAGCACTTCTGTATGGCCATATAAATGCACTTTGTAATATACATCGTGTATTAAATATTGGCCGTACAGAAGTTATATACTTACCCCCTCCGGTGTTGGCGTCCCTGTCTCCATGGCGCCGACCGAAGCCGCCTTCTGCCTGGATTAGACGCGCTTGCGCAGTCTGCCCTCTTCTGTCCCGCTCTGGCGTGCTTGCGCCGCAGAGGTCTTCTGCGCATGCGCCGAAGACCTATGCGGCGTGAGCACGCTGGAGCGGCCCCTTCAGTGGGACAGAAGAAGCAGACTGCGCAAGCGCGTCTAATCCAGGCAGAAGAAGGCTTCGGTCGGCGCCATGGAGACGGGGACGCCAACACCGGAGGAGGTAAGTATATAACTTCTGTATGGCCAATATTTAATGCACGATGTATATTACAAAGTGCATTAATATGGCCATACAGAAGTGCTTAACCCCACTTGCTTTCGCGGGCAACCCCTTTAACTTTTGCTTTAGAGAAAACAGTAGCTCTTTTTCCACACCTGAGTATCTTAAGTAGAGGTGTGTTTTTTTTTTGTTTTTTTTTTGGCAAAGCACTGAGCCACAATTTACATTCCACTTTTACAAATTATCACACAGGGAACACTATTTTGGAGTAAAATGCATCAAACGTGGCACAAATAAACTTTTGAATGTTGGCCAATGTTCTGACTGTTACTTTTTTAGCATCTGTACTTTGTGTGCTTTGTTTTCATTGTGTTCTCATTATACATTTTAATTTGACCTATTCTTTCTCTTTAGGCTCTCAAAACACCAACACTGGTTCAGCTTCCCTGCCTCCATGGCAGCAGCAACAAGGAGCTGCCAATGCTGCTTCTAGCAATGCCATCCAGTCTAGTGCCTCCCTTGTCCCTCCTCCTCCTGGTGTCCAACCACCTCTGCCTCCAAGTGCTCCTCCACCTCCTCCACCACCACCTCCTGGTACCTCTGGGTTGCTTTATGCTCCACCACCTCCTCCCCCTCCTCCCATAGATCCCTCCAACTTTGTCACTATGATGGGGATGGGTGTTCCTGGAATACCCCCATTTTCTATGCCTCCTGCCCCTCCACCACCCCCTCCCCAAAACTGAATACTTCAATTGATAAGTGACAGGGCACTTTGCCTTACATATAAGAACCCTGCCCAGTGGATAAATCCCCACCCCCTCCCCAAAGAAAGGAAATGAGGATCAGCATACAGTTCTAAACTTTGTCTCAAGATTTTGTCCTTGACGTTAAGTCTAACAGAATTCAATCACTTTAGTATGTCAGTAATACTTGCAGTAGATTAAAGGGATCTCATAGGTTTTCAATGTAATGTTGAATCTTCATCATTTACGGTGGTTGCTGTTATGGCAACTTTAACATTTTAAAGCATATCATTCAGATCAATGTTACATTCAGATTTCAGCGATAGTGACTAGGATGTTTAATGTGAGTGTGCAAACATAACGACACAAATATAAGCTTAGATATAAATATAGACTGCTTTCTTGGTGATCCCACCCCGTGGACACCAACCTTCAGAGAAAATGTACCCACTGCCCAAAGTGTTTTTTTTTTTTAAAGAGGGGCTGCAGTCAGTTTTTTTTGTAGACACATTGGCCCTATATCACACTTAATACTCTAGTGGCTACATAAACTTAATGATATTTACTTGTGTACTTCACTGTCCAGACCTCCTAGAGTATGACTGTTCATTCCCGAAACTGATGTGATTTGCAATTGGATGCTGAATTTTGTCTCACTGAAAGTAAGGTTATAGGATATAGATAAAGGATTTGGCATTTTACACCCTTTTGCTTGCTTTTGTCTGACTCTGTATAAAAGCTTATCTTCTATTAAAACTTTTTTTTTTTAATGAATGAGTCCCGAAGGTGGTTAATGACAATGTGAAATTTCTAATTTTTTAATGTAAAATCTGAGGTCTTGCAGCTGGGAGTATTAAAGGGGAAACGCCAGTAAAATGTTTCTTGTATTAATGGTTGTATTAGTGCTTCAGAAAGCTTAACCTCTTAACCAAGCCAGATTTTGAAAATCCTTTTTTTTTTTTCTAGCTGTGTCACTGGGGGACATAGCGAAGACCTTGAGTTGATTCCTCGTACCAACTATATTCCTCCTGTGGCCACTTAGCTAAGTCAGTTTTAGCTTAGTGTCCATAAGACGCAGACCTTCCTGTTGCAAGTCTTCAAGATCCTGGAGTCCCTTAGACTGTTTGGGTTTCACAGATAGAATCCCCCTATTGAGGAGGAAGATCAGGGTTGCCACTAATTTCCCTGCTGATTCCCTACTTCCTGAAGGCAAGGTGGAACAGAGATTTCCTAACTTTTTTTGACGTGCCAGTGAAGATCCTTTCGCAGAGATCCCTGGACTCTCCTTCCCCAACCAAAGGAAGGTGAGAAACTGAAGGATTAGGCTGGATATCGATGCTCTGGCATTTGGCTCTTCCACTCCAGGAAAAGGGAGTATGTTTGCTCACAGGTTTAAGTTCCCTGCCCTTTCCCGTGCTTCCCATCCTGTGTTTCTGGTGGCCGAGGTGGGAGGGGGCATTCCCTTTAGGGGGTCTTTCCTGGGCTGTACTGCATTTGTGGGGAGTTCAACCACTTTTATAATTGTTTCAATCGCTTCTGTTAGCCGCCACCATGTGACAATCCCCAGTGGCATGATGCAGTGTTGCTTCAGTCAACTATCTGTGCCCTATGCAGCTCCTCCACCCTAGCCCACCTATACCTCTCAGACATTGCAGGTAGACATTTTATTTTCTGCATATACAGCTATATTGTTGGATCTTAGGTCGATGATAGTGTTTTGTAGCACACCCTCATGCAGATCAGACGTGGAGCAATGTCCCAGAATCTCAGTATCAGAAGTAAATAGCTGGATTTTTTTTTAAATGCTTGGTTTTATTGAAACAGCCCTGATGTTCACACTTAGTACGCAGTTGCAACTTTTTGGGCTAATGCTCTGTCAAGCATGGGCAGATACTTGGAATATTTAGGGTTGACAGTAATTCAGCCTGGATATACGGAATGTCCGAATATACGTCAGACTATGTCAAAGTCCTGTGGTATGGTATGCAGAGGGGAACCTCAGTTGCCAGCTAGGGTTCTAGGGGGAAACCCAGTACTGCACGGCCTTATGTGGTTAGCAGGAGTCTCTTTGCATGAGCTGCTTGCTTCCCAGAACAGTCAGTGAACCTGTTTTTAGAGACATCTACTGCCATGCCTCTGCAGGGTCCTGATCCTGAATAGGCACGCTCTCTCTCGGTGGCGAAATCTTTCAGGTCCATTATTGAGATTCTGGGCAGGACATGCAGCAAGGTCACATGTTCATACTGTCGCCTCCTTTCTCTGCCATGCCTCTGACCGCAGCATCTCACTTTGCAATTCCCTCCAAAAGCGAAATAATGGATTCTGACATTTAGATTAGAAACAGTCTTCCAAAGTCTCTGCCATGGTAACATAGAATGTTAGGCTGAAAGAAGACAATGTCCATCTAGTTCAGCTTCCAGGAAAGCAAAAAAACCAACGAGGCAGAAACTAATTTAGCCCATTTGGGGGGAAAAATTCCTTTCCGGACTCCATAATGGCAGTCAGAATAATCCAAGGATCAATGTTTGAAAGTTCCTACCTGACTCCAAGACCCAGATCAACAACTGAACTGGTTATTTAATGTCTATCCTGTAATATCATAGCACTCTAGAAAGACATCTAGTCTCCTCTTGAACTCCTATCGACTTTGCCATCACCACGTCCTCAGGCAAAGAGTTCCACAGTCTCACTGCTCTTACCTTCTGTGTTGATGATGAAATCTTCTTTCCTCTAGATGTAGAGGGATGGCCTCTTGTTACCGTTGCAGTCCTGGGTATAAAAAGATCATGGGAGAGTTCCTTGTTTTGTCCCCTAATGTATTTATACATAGTTATTTGGTCGCCCCTTAACTGCTTTTTTTGCAGGGTGAATCATCCCAATTTCCCATTACATCCATCCAGCCTGACCGAACGCATGGAGGTTGCCCTTTGACCTCAGGACAGGAAGAGGAGAGTTCTTAAGGCCCCCTTCCACCGCTATTCTCCAGTGGTGTTCTGGTCCCAACGGGGCACAGGGAGAGTCTCTACGTGTGCCAGAGGATGGAGGTCGTCTTACCAGGACCTGGCGGTTTTCATCAAGAGGGTCGATGGAAAGACGCCCTCCCGCAAATACTGCGGCATCTCTGCGGTAGAGAGCCCAGACTGAGGCTACATGGATCCATTCACTCAGTCCAGATTCCATAAGATCATGCCCCTCTGCAAAGGCCGGGCATTCCTACAGTGTTGAGCGCCCAGGACAAGAGCGGTGAGTGAGCCCGCGATGGCGTGGCCACACGAATGGCGCAGTGATGTAGCCGCATAATGATGTGGCACGCTGACTAGCAGCATAATAATGATGCAGCCACGCTAGTTGACCATATAGTAATGCAGGGCGGCGACGCAATGACGCCAGACGCTACACACAGCAGGAGGTGCCAAATTCAAATAAAATGGAGCCTTTTCCCCTCAAGCTCACCTGTATGTGTGCAGTAAGCTCTTTTTGTCTTCGTGGAGTGGTGCAACAAGCATTGACAGCCTGGAAGGTGATGGGGAGTGCATCTACTATAAGTAGTCCACTTGTGAAAAAGGAGCAGCAGTTCCTAGTGGATGGGCTCTGTCAGATGGTGAGGGAGGAGGTACAGGCAATAAAAGCCAAACCAGCCTCCCAGCCCCAGCCTGGGCCTTCTAGGCCAGCAAAAACAGCATATACTCGGTTCCAGATTTCTTTCTCCTTGGATATTTCAGACATGGATTTATCTGATGGTGATATTTTAGAATCAACTACGCCTATCATTGTCGAGGATGACAGTAAAAATATTTTTCAAACCAAGATTTAGAAGAGTTAATAATGGCGGTGCGCAATACAATGGAAGTGGCGGACGTTCAACAGCCTAGGTCCATCCGGGGCAAAATGTTTGGCGGATTGAGGTCAAGACGCCGAAAGTGTTTTCGGGTAAATCAGACGCTAAGTCTGGTTATAGAGGAAGAATGAGAGAAGACTGAAAAATGACTGTCAATATCCAGAGTTTAAAGACTGGCTCCTGTTCACCTCAGATGACACAAGCTATGGAATGAGGTTCCAAAGGTGGACGTTCAAGTTGCAAAGTTGATTGAAAAAAAACTTCTCTTCCATTTGAAGATGCTTCACAGCTTAAGGAGCCAATGGATAGAAAGGTGGACTGTCTACTTAAGAGCATGGTAGACTACAGCAAGCCTGATAGCTACCAACATAGCGGCCATGTCAGTTGCGCGTTCAATGAATATTTGGCTTTCTCAGTCACATTTGATGCAGAAAACCTCTAGGGAGGAATTGGCACAGTGCATCCCTTTACTTAAAGGGGTTGTCCCGCGAAAGCAAGTGGGGGGTATACACTTCTGTATGGCCATATTAATGCACTTTGTAATGTACATTGTGCATTAATTATGAGCCATACAGAAGTTATTCACTTACCTGCTCTGTTGCTAGCGTCCTCGTTTTCATGGTGCCGTCTAATTTTCAGCGTCTAATCTCCCGATTAGACGCGCTTGCGCAGTCCGGTCTTCTCTGTGTTGAATGGGGCGCTCGTGCTGGAGAGCTGCTCCTCGTAGCTCCGCCCCGTCACGTGTGCCGATTCCAGCCAATCAGGAGGCTGGAATCGGCAATGGAACGCACAGAAGACCTGCGGTCCACCGTGGGTGAAGATCCCGGCGGCCATCTTCGCAAGGTAAGTAAGAAGTCACCGGAGCGCGGGGATTCGGTAAGTACTACCCGTTTTGTTTTTTTTTTATCCCTGCATCGGGTTTGTCTCGCGCCGAACGGGGGGGGGGGCTCTTGAAAAAAAACAAACCCCGTTTCGGCGCGGGACAACCCCTTTAAGGCTACAGCGTTCTTGGCCAAAACTTCGGCGGAGTATGTCCGCTTTGCCGCCAAGAATGCAGGATTGGGCAAAGCCGCTGGGCGGGCTCTATGGCCCAGGGCTTGGCCAGGTGACACTGCTTCAAAAAAATAAACCCTGTTCAATTCCTTTTCAAGGGGGATATCTTTGGTCCTCTATTGGACAAGATCCTAGAGAAGGCAGGGGGACAAGGGATTCAACAGATTACTCTAGGAGCAGCGTGGGTCCCTTCAGGCAGCCTTTTTGCACCAAATACCAGCGAGGCAAAGGGGAGACTGTCAGGTGGTTCTACCCAAAAGGGGGTAAGGGTAAGTCCTCCCCCTTCTTCCCTCCAAGGTCCGAGCGTAAATAAATCCGCAAGTCCGGTAGGGGGTAGGTTATCCCAGTTTGCAGGGAGATGGTCCCTTTGGTCCCTGGTTTCTGGAAATACCTGGGCTCTGGAGATTATTTTTTCAGGGTATAGAATAGTTTTGTTCCCTTCCCTCTAGGAACTTTTTGGTTACACCAAACCAGATGCCCCTTCCCTTCTCCAAGCAAGATTGGAGGAGGGGTTTAAAAGCCGTTGCAGATAGGTGCAGTTATTTCGGTGCCCTCCTCGAAGCACAGTTTTGGGTTTTATTCCCATTATTTTTGGTGCCGAAACCAAATGGTTAGTTTAGGACGATTCTTAATTTAAAATCCCTAACTAATTATATATCTAATTGTCTGTTTTAAAATGGAGACTGTTAGTTTCACGATTCCTTTAATTAAGCAATCAAATGTTATGTGCACAGTAGACTTAAAAGACGCATACTTTCACGTACCTATCCATTGTTCATATCAAAAAATCTTAGATTTGCGTTCAAAATAGGTTCTAAAATTCTTCATTTTCAATTTATATGCCTGCTGTTTGACATCTCAACTGCTTCAAGAATTTTTTCAAAAATTGATTGAACCAAATGGTTTCCTTAGGGAAAAAGGAGTTAAAGGGGTTGTCCCACGAAAGCAAGTGGGGTTATACACTTCTGTATGGCCATATTAATGCACTTTGTAATATACATCGTGCATTAAATATGAGCCATACAGAAGTTATTCACTTACCCACTCTGTTGCTGGCGTCCCCGTCTCCATGGCTCCATCTAATTTCAGCGTCTAATCGCCCGATTGCTTGTGCAGAAGGGTCTTCTCCCTTCTGGTCGGTCTGGGCACGAGCGGCGTTCTGGCTCCGCCCCTTCTACGTGTCATCGCGTAGCTCCGCCCCGTCACGTGTGCCGATTCCAGCCAATCAGGAGGCTAGAATCGGCAATGGACCGCACAGAGCCCACGGTGCACCATGGGAGAAGACCGCGGTGCATCCCTGGGAAAGGACCGGCCATCTTTGGAAGAAGTTTTATAAGTTGATGAAACGCTAGAATGGTGAGTAGAAACCTTCTTTAAACCTTCTTTACACGTGTACATTGTAATGTTTGATTTAGGGGGACTGGGCAGAAAAAAGTCACTTTTGCCTCGGGACAACCCCTTTAATATAGTTCCTTATTTGGACGATTTATTGATCATTTCAGAAGATTTCCGTACCATGGAACACTTGGGAGAGACCCTATTCGCTGATCTAGCATGGCTGATAAATCAAGCCTTGTGCCGGATACTAGGAAAGTTTTCCTTGGGGTGCTATTGGACTCTTGCAAGTGGTGTTCCTTTCTACCCTCCAACAAAAGGGTAGTTTAAGCTTTCAGTAGGGGTTAAAAGAGTCTTAGATTGGTGGTTATCGCCATGTAACCTTAAAAAAGGGGTACAATGGTGTCTGTCTCCGTCAATTGTGATAAATACTAACGCTAGTGAATCAGATTGGGGTGCAAAAATGGCAGATAACTTGCAGGGTTCTTGGTCGATTACATCAGTTCCTAGTCATCAAATTATAGGGAGCTTAGGGCAATTTGGGAGATGTTGGTTCAAGCAGGTGATACAGTTCAAGGATAACATGTGAAAATCCTATCTGACAACGTAACAGCAGTCTGTTTTATTCGCCACCAGGGCAGAACCAGACACTCACCTACATCGCCTAAGAAGGTATTTACTTGGGCAGAGGAAAACGTAAGGTCGCTGTCGGCTGTATACTTAAAAGGCTCCCAGAACACGGTCGCAGATTATCTAAGTCGGAAAAAATTGAACTCGGGAAATTGGTCCCCAAATGTGGACATGTTCTAGTCCTTAATAGCCCGATGGGGTTCTCCTCAGGTGGATCTATTTGCAGAAAGGACAAATACAATATGTCAATGTCCTTGATATTCAGGGAAAAAAAATCTGGCATTGGATGCTCTGTCCCAAAACTGGGATATGAATCTGGCATATGCCTTTCCACCTCTTCCACGAATAGCTTGAGTTCTTCAGAAAATCCAGAACAGTCAAACCAGAGTCATTTTCATAGCTCCAGCATGGCCAAAAAGACCCTGGTATCCTCTGTTAACCTCTTTGGCGATAGATACACCTATTGCACTTTCCCTCACCTTCTGTCACAAGGTCCAGTCTTCTGTCAGGTCCATCAATTGAAACTGAAGGCTTGGCTCCTGAGCGGTGCAGATTGAGGGATCAAGGACTTCCGGCTAAGGTAATGGAAACTCTCAAAAAGCCGTAAAGAATCCACCTCAAAAATATATTCCAAAGTTTGGGAAAAATTTTATTAATGGTATAGTCCAGATAGTCTGGATGTAAGCGATCCTGACCTAACAGAAATTCTGGAAATTTTGCAGGATGGTCTTGAACCAGAACCTTGAGAGTTCAGGTTGCAGCTCTCAGCTCGGTGTTTGTTCAACTAAGTGAAAATGGATGGAAACGTAGATTTTTCCAGGGGGCTGATAGACTAAAACCATTCATTAGGAAGTCTATTCCGGCCTGAGATCTGAATGTGGTGTTGGATAGCCTATGTGAGCATTAGAGATGAGCGGGCAAGCAGGCATGTACTCGAAAATGGCTATACTCGCTCGAGTAATTTACCTTGAGTACGCTTGCTCATCTCTAGTGAGCATCCATTCGAACCTCTAGATTCCATTTCATTCAGAAATTTGTCAATTAAGATAGCTTTCTTAACAGCCATAATGACTGCCAGAAGAGTTAGCGAGTTACAAGCCCTGTCTTGTAGAGAACCTTACTTAAAAATCTTAGAGGACAGAATAATCCTAAAACTTGACCCCGGTTTTCTTCCAAAAGTTGTTTCTAAGTTTCATATGGAGCAGGAAATTGTCCTGCCCTCGTTATGTCAGAATTTTAAGAATATCAAAGAACAGCGCATGCATAACTTAGGCTAACACAGCTCGTCTAACATCTTTTTACAAGTTTTGGAACCACTTAGAAACTCAAATCTGTTCCTTCAGTTTTGGGGTAGAAACAAAAGAAATGCAGCTTCAAAGGATACCATTGCTAGATGAATAAAGTTAGCTATCCAGGAAGCATATCAGTCTAAAAAAAGCTTAGCAGTTCCCGAAGGAATAAAAGCCCACTCCAAAAGGGCTCTCTTCTTGGGCTGAACGCAGGGAGGCCTCAACCGAACAAATATGTAAGGCTGCTACCTGGTCTAGTATCCACACTTTAACGAACACTATTGGTTGCTTCTTCACTCTGAAGGGGAGCTGGCCTTTGGACGAAAGGTCCTTCAGGCTGTTTTCCTCCCCTGATGTGTATGTAATAATTTGGTATTTCCTCCATGTGTGCTGTCAGGATGGGCGTAATGGGAAATAGGGAATTATTCTTACCGTTAATTCCTTTTCCATGAGTCTATCATGACAGCACATACTTTCCCACCCTATTGGACTGTGCTTACTGTGTATGTAACATTAGTACATCTGTTTTTCAGTAACAAAAGATTTGGCCTTAAGAACTCTCCTCTTCCTGTCCCAATGAGGTCAAAGGGCAACCTCCATGTGTGCGGTCATGATGGACTTGTGGAAAAGGAATTAACGATAAGAATTCCCTATTGTGATAGCCTCTCTGAGTATTCCAGTCCTCTCATTCCGTTTATTATAGTTGCTTTTTTAAAACCCCCTCAAGCACTGCTGCATCTTTCCTGAGGACCGGTGTCCAGAACTGTACACAGTATTCCATGTGGGGCCTGACAAGTGCCTTATATAGTAGAAGAATAATGCTCTCGCCCCTTGCCCCTATACCTCTTTTAATGCACCAAGACTTTATTTGCTTTTGCAGCAGCTGACTGGCATTGATTGCTCCAGTTACGTCTACAGTAAACTAGTACCCCCAGCTCCAATTCCATCTCACTTTTCCCTAGCAGTACCCCATTTAGTGTATATTGGTGACATCCGTTTCTCCTGCCCATGTGCATAACCTTACATTTATCAGTATTGAACATTGAACTTCATTTGCCATTTTTCTACCCAAGCCCCCAGCTTATCTAGGACCACTTGCAGACTATATTGTTTTCTGTTGTATTATGGGCCTTGTGTGGCGCAGTGTTAAGGCAGCAGAATTCTCACTCACGACCTGATGTTTGCAAGTTAAATCCCTGCATAGTTCAAGTAGCCGGCTCATGGTTGACTTAGCCTTCCATCCTTCCGAGGCCGGTAAAATTAGTATCCAGTTTGCTGGGGGGTAATAAATTACCTGAAAGCGCTGCAGAATAAGCTGGCGCAATACTAATAACCAGTCCCTACCGTATTATCTTGTATAATTTCATTTAGTCTGTAAATATTTATATTTTACTGTGCATTTTTATCAGGTCATTGATGAATATATTGAACAGAATGGGGAATACTGAACCCTGTGGCACCCCACTAGCAACGGTGGCCCAATCAGAATATGAACCATTTATTACCACCCTCTGCTTTGTATCTCCGAGTCAGTTCTTTACCCACCTACAGACTTTTTTGCCTAGACCGAGCTGTCTTATTTTATATATCTACCTATAATGCGGCACAGTGTCAAATGCTTTATAAAAATCTAGATATACAAGAGCAATAGACTATCCCACGACCCCTCATTAACCCATGCTGATGAGTTTAACCGGTTTCCTTGAGGTATTCCAGGATTGCATCTCAGAAACCCCTTGAATATTTTTCAATTATTGAAGTGAGACTTACTGGTCTGTAGTTACCAGGATCTTTTAAATCGCTTTTTGTATATTGGAACCACATTGGCAATACGCCAATCCAGTGGTACAATCCCAGTTTCAATAGAGTCCCTAAATATAAGAAATAGCTGTCTATGCATCTTGTCATGTATACCCTTGGATTTATTCCATCTGGGCCCAGCAATTTGTTGATTTGAATCCTTTTTAACAAGCTCTGCACTTCCTTCTGCGTTAGCGTTAGGCAGGGGATATTTTGTGTGTGTGTTTCATTTTATCCCCCTGCATCTTGTGGCTACCTGGGGACCTGGAAATGGCACCAAAACTCAAAAATCTGTCTCCACCCACAAGCTCTACCCCTGGTGGAGGTTATCCTACAGTCAGAGGAAGCGCTTCAGCATGTCAGCGTGAGACAGCTCAGCAGCACGTGGAGAGGCAGGCCTCCTGCAAACTCTGAAAAATGTATAGATGGGCAATGTCAGTGTTGATTTAAATGCATACTTTTTCCTTTTCCCCATTCTTTGCATATGTTTTTCAAACTGCTAAAAGAGGGTCTGAAGGTTAAAATGGACCCCAAAAAAATGGGCCAGAAAATGCGGTGTCTGCAATACGAGATTGGATGATAATTGCAAAAAATCATTATGCGAAGAATTCACGGGAAAAATTTTGGCAGAAGAGCGGCCTTTGAGGCAAACATTAGGAGTTTGATAAAGGAGGAATTACAAGTCTCCATGGCATCCCTCTCACATTCCACACCCTTACTCTCATACTACGAGGCAACAAAATCCCTTATAAATACTTGGCAACATAGTATGTTAGGCTGACTGAAGACCATGTCCATCTAGTTCAGCCTGGTTTAACATCCCCCTTATTGGTCCAGAGGAAGGCAAAAAAAACCCTGCAAGCCAGTTAGCTCCTGTGGAGGAAAATTTTCCTTCCTGCCTCTATACGGCAGCCAGAGCAAATCCCTGGATTCCCACTCAAGTTGATAGTATGCAAAGGCGATAAAGTACATCTCATACAGAATCCTGAAGAGGGACAGACGCTCCTACAAAACTGGAGCCTTCAGGAAGCCAGTTTGAACACCCCAGCAAGGTTGCATTCAGAATAGACTGGGCAAGTAGCCCTTAAGGCTGAATCTAAATCAAAATGGGAAAAGAATTTCTAGCGAATCCTCTGAAAATCTTCTATCTGCAAAGGAACGGAACCTCCTTTTTGCAACATGGGAGGTCTCGGTCTTGAAACGGCTGGACTATTTAACCCCCCCCCCCCAAAGCATCCCTTCTGCAGAGGAATGTCATGTGCCTTGAGGAAGAAAGTTGATGCAATGTTTCCCCAAAGTTCTTTCTCAACCTTACAGGTTGAATTTCTCACCCTGAATTTATCCCATCTATTAATCACTCCTAAAGCCGTCTCCTTTTCTGAAGAACCAAAATATATTTCCAATGACCACAAGCAGAAGATCTTTGAAAACCAAAGAAAACGAAACCACAAGGTTTAGCGCCACAGCGCCAATACAACAGCCCACCATGAGTGTGAACTTCCTGTCTCAATGTTAAAGGACTGAACTCCCCACAAAAACTATCCTTCCTATGGAGAGACACCTTAGCTGCACATGCAGAAATAATATGCTTACAAGAGATGTACTTTGCAAAACAAAAATGCCCAACAATTATGATGGCGAATATGGAGGGAAAAAAGCAGTAGTTCATCACCATGAAGGACTGTAGATTTTCAATTTCTCGAATCTGAAGTAGACGTAGGGGGTAAAATTATAGTACTGGTCTGTAAAATGAATAGGTTTCTTCTGACAATAGTTAAAGCATATGCGCCAAATACATGCTAACTTAATTTCTAAAGAAAATAATGAGGAAGACTAAGAGGATACAAAAATGCCAACTGCTAATCTGTGGGTACTTTAACCCCTTAGTGACCAAGCCTGTTTGCGCCTTAACGACCAGGCCAAATTTTGCAAATCTGACATGTCATTTTAACATGGAAAAACACCAGAAAGGTTTTGCATATCCAAGCGATTCTGACATTGTTTTTTCGCCACATGTTATACTTCATTTAGGCGGAAAAAATAGACCAATAGAATGTTTATTTATTAAAAGCGCCAAAATTGGGAAAATTTTGAAAAAATCGTCATTTTTTCACATTTCCAACTGCAATATCTTAAATATGTGCAAACATAATATAGAAATTTTTGCTAAGATTTATATTTCCACCCTTTTACTTTATTTTGGGCGCACATTGGAAAAACTTTCGTGTTTTTTTAACCATTTAGGAGACGTACAAATTTAACATTACTTTTTAGCATTTTGAGGAACACTTTGTTTTCCTATACCAAGCCAAGATTGGAAAGGCTCATGAGTGTCAGAATAATAGATACCCCCACAAATGACCCCATTTTAAAAACTACACCCCTTAATGTATTCACTGAGGGGTGTCATGAGTATTTTGACCCCACAGGTTTTTTTCAGGAATTAATTCAATTTAGAGAAAAAGTAAAATTTCATATTTTTGCAAATCTGTCATTTTAAAGACATATTTTTTTCCTATAGTTTACATGAAAATGAGGATTTACACCCCAAAATGGATACCCCTATTTCTCCCGTGTATCTGAGTCCACAAAGGGGCCCAAAATGAAAGGAGTAGTCAGTGTCTTTCAAACCAGAAATTTTGGGCCCCATAGCACACATGTAGAGTTCTTGAGCGCCCAAAAGCATAGAAAACCCCCACAAATGACCCCATTTTGAAAAGTAGACCCCTTAAGAAATTTATCTAGGGGTGTACTGCATATTTTGACCCCACAGTTTTTGAATGAATTCAAGCCAAGCAAAAGGAAAAAATTGTGATTTTCGTTTTGTTCGGCAATTCTGTCATTTTAAAAACAGCTTTTTTCGTACAGCACACATATGAATGAAGACTTGCACCCAAAAATGGATACCCCTGTTTGTGCTGTTTTCAGAAATATACCTATTGTGGCCCTAATCTTATGTCCGCATGCACAATGGGGCCCAAAATGAAAGGAGTAATCGGTGGCTTTCAGAACATAGATTTTGCTTGAAGTCCTTTTAGGCGCCATTGCCTACTTGTAGAGTTCTTGAGCGGTCAAAACCATAGAGAACCCCCACAAATGACCCCATTTTGAAAACTAGACCCCTTAACGAATTTATCTAGGGGTGTACTGTGTATTTTAACCCTACAATTTTTGAATAGATCTAAGCAAAGCAGTAGGAAAAAAATTACGATTTTCATTTTTTGGGCTATTGTGTCAATTTAAAAACAGTTTTTTTTGTACAGCACACATATAAATGAAGACTTTCACCCCAAAATAGATACCCCTGTTTGTCCCTTGTTCAGAAACATACCCATTGTGGCCCTAATAGACTTACAGGACCCATGGCTAGGCCTACAATGAAAGGAATACCCGTTGGATTTCAGGGTACAACTGAAAAAATTTCAGGCCCCATTGCCCACTTATACAGCTATTGAGCAGCCAAAACTATAAAGAACACCCACAAATGACCCCATTTTGAAAACTAGACCCCTTAACAAATTCATCTAGGGGTGTACTGCGTATTTTGACCCCACAGTATTTGAATGAATCTAAGCAAAGCAGAAGGAAAAAGTTACGATTTTCAATTTTTTTGGCAATTTTTTAAATTTAAAAACAGTTTTTTTGTACAGTGTACATAGGAATGCAGACGTTCACCCCAAAATGGATACCCCCCCGTTTGTCCCGTGTTCAGAAACATACCCATTGTGGCCCTCATCTACTTACAGGACGCATGGCAAGGCCTATAAAGGAGGGAACACCCGTTGGATTTCAGGGCACAACTGAATAAATCCCAGGCCCCATTGCTTATTTGTACGGAATAAAAATTGACTCCCTAAAAATCCCCCCCACACACACTCCGCGCCCTTTTCGGCATTCGCAAATCTTAGATAAAAGTAATGTGAACTGTGTAGTATTTCCGAAGACAGGGGTAATTACGGAGGCTGGTTGAAATGGGCCCATGGGGCAATAAAACCGGTATCCCCCCTCCTCTCATGCTTCTTGGGGGTCATTTCTTGACCTCAGTGGTGGGTATGGGGTGTAAAAAGTGGCGTTCCGTGAGTTTCCGCAAGCTTGATGAGGTGCGGCGGTCTCACACAGAAGGCGCTCAACAAGCTGCTCCTGGAACTGCATGAAGGCAAGCGTTCCCGGGGCTTCTTGTAAAATATGTATTACAGGTAGCGGTCTTAACGCCGGGCTCACGCAGCTGTAGGCGGAATCCGCTTGCGGAGGCCCGCAGTGGATCTCATCTGTGAGCCCGGCTGTGACCCTGCGCACTCACACAGGTGGTCATGCGCAGTACACCTTTTTTTTTTTTTGTATTTCCTGCACCGTCGCTTAGCGATGACGCGGGTACCCACAGCCCGTATACAACGTAGTTGCGTATGGGCTGCGGGTATATCCGCGACCATGGAGCACAATAGGCTCTATGTTGCGGATAGCCGCGGTAAAATAGAACCTGCTGCGTTCTCTTTTCTGCGAGTGGATTACACAATTCCAACCCGCTAATGTGAGCGGAATTGTGTAATCCAATGCGATTGATCTGCGTATTACCGCGGATCAGACGCATGCGGAATCCGTAATTCCTATCCAGTCATGTGAGACCGACCTATGTTAGAGCGCTACTTTTTTAAAACGTGACTGGCGACCGCTCAACGAGGCCACCAGTCACTGCTCCAGGCTCTCGGCGACTGTTGTTCGCTGGGAGCAAGGAGATTTTAAATTTCCTGGGCTCCCCGACTCCTGCGCATGTGTCCAGCATTTTGCCGGCAATCGCATGTACAGAATTCGGGAAGGTTCACGGAGGAGGATCGCGTCGGGGTTCAAATACGCAGGCCTCCGGTAAAAAGTTTCATCTCCTCTCACCGATTGCATCGGTGAGGGGAGGGGAAACTTCAAATTTTTTTTTTTAAACTTTTACGTGATCGCCATTATTGGATAATGGCGAACACGTGATCAGGAACCGCTCACTGCGGCCCTCCGTGAAATCTCCAGGCTCTTGGCTACGTTTTGTAGCCAGGAGCAGGGAGAATTTAAATTATCCTGTCAATCCACAGCTTTTGCGCATGCGTCCGCCATTTTGGCGATGGGCGCATGCGCAGAAGCTGGGGTAAGGTCCGCGGATAAATCCGGGGGCCTCATGTACGTACTTTCATCTCATTTTTTACTTTTTTTTTTTAACTTGTTACACATTTTTTTTTTTTTCTTTACATGATCACTGTCATCCATTGGATAACAGTGATCATGTCCCCGGTATAATCTCTCTGTTCCTGGCTACACATGGCAGCTAGGAGCAGAGGGATTTTGAATTTCCCAGGGCTCGAGCCCCTCTGTGCACGTGCCCAATGTCAATCATCGGGCGCGCATGCGCAGAGGGGGACTTCGGGTCCCGGAACACGGGGGACATCGGTGGACCTGAGGTGAGTATTTTCACCGCCCCCCGCGGTACCGGGGACCGCTCACCGCGGTCCCCGCTGACATCTCTTGCCTCCCGGCTACCTACAGGAGCCAGGAGATTTTAAATCTCCCGCGCCGCTGGGCCTTCTCTGCATGCGGCTGATGTAATGCCGACTGGCGCGCATGCGCAGAAGACCAGTTTCGGGGCCCGGAGTGGCAGGAGAGCGGGGAGCAGTGCGGCGGACCTCGGCGATCCATCAGGACAGCTGAATCTTTAACTTTTTTTGTACTTTTATTTACTATTTAGCGCTGATCGCAATGTCGGGGGGGGGGGGGCGCTCCATGCTGTCGGCTACCTGCGGACACCGACAGCATGGAGTTGTCACGTCCACAGCCAAAGGGGCTTTATTCTCTGCAGGACACATGTTTTTACGTCCTCAGAGAATAAAGCCCACTTTGGGAGGATGTAAAAACACTATGCGCTGGTCGTTAAGGGGTTAACATGATCTCAGATAGAACAGTAAGCTCTAACAGTTGGAGTAGGATAGCTGCACCCATTTTGTCTATGGCTGCTGAGGGAAGAGCTTTATGAGTCCTTCAGATGCAAACAATAGAGTACTCCTTTTACTCAACGAGGCTCAGAACATTCTCTAGAATGGACATATATTTTTGGTGGATTTCTTTCTCCTTCCAAAGATGAAAAAAAGTCTCGGTTGGGACTACCTCATGGTCAGATCATGTACCAGTTTTTCTGACTTTGATGTCCTATTTGAGTTATACACAAACATTTGGCGCAGTAACACCTTCATAATGAAAATCTTCCCCTACAGGGAAAAGTTGCAATCCACCAATTCAAGACTTCTTTATAAATAATGGTACATCTGAATTGAATCCTTTCACAATATGGAACGCACACAATTCGGTGATTAGAGGCATAATGATGCAGCAGGGCTCTTTAAATGGCAAAAGACCAAATCGTTAAACACACTTATATCATTAATAAGAAAAAAAACTAGAAATCGCAGTACAAAAAAACCCAACTAATGCATCACATAGAGATTTGTTGAAAGCAAGACAATTTGAGAGACAACTTACTAATGAAACATGACCAGCAACGTAAATCTTAGAAAGATACTTAGTACATGGCCAATAATAAATTCAGTAGACTCATGACTTGCAGAATAAAACAGAAAAGAACTAAGACTAAGATCCCGTTCCTGAAGGAACAGAATTCAGACTATAGGCTTAGTAATTCATGAGATATAGCAGAAGCTTTAAAGGGGTTGTCCCGCGAAAGCAAGTGGGGTTATACACTTCTGTATGGCCATATTAATGCACTTTGTAATGTACATTGTGCATTAATTATGAGCCATACAGAAGTTATCAGAAGTTATTCACTTACCTGTTCCGTTGCTAGCGTCCTCGTCTCCATGGTGCCGTCTAATTTTCAGCGTCTAATCACCGGATTAGACGTGCTTGCGCAGTCCTGTCTTCTTTTCTGAATGGGGCCGCTCGTGCCGGAGAGCGGCTCCTTGTAGCTCCGCCCCGTCACGTGCCGATTCCAGCCAATCAGGAGGCTGGAATCCGCAATGGACCGCACAGAAGACCTGCGGTCCACCGAGGGAGAAGATCCCGGCGGCCATGTTCACCAGGTAAGTAAGAAGTCACCGGAGCGCGGGGATTCAGGTAAGCACTATCCTGTTTTCTTTTTTAACCCCTGCATCGGGTTTGTCTCGCGCCGAACGGGGGGGGGGGGGGGGGGGCTATTGAAAAAAAAAAAACCCGTTTCGGTGCGGGACAACCCCTTTAACCAATTATTTTCAAAACTCTACAACCTTAGCGAAGACCCTCAAATAGTTTAGCCCTCTGAAGAAAGTTACAGCATTTCTGAAGAACATAAATCTCCCAACTTTATGTCAAGAACAACTAGATTATCTTAATGCCCCAATCACAAACCAAGAAATCCTGAAAATTATAAGCACCACAAAAAAACAGCTCCAGGCCCAAAGGTTTTCAAACGAATATTATCATATTTTCAAAAACAAACGGGGCCCAAACTTCCCAAAAATATTCAACGAAGCTATGGCCCAGAGCTGTTACAGCAACAATAGTCATAGAATGTAGAGTTGGTAGGGACCTCCAGGGTCACTGAGCCTAACCCCCTGCTAAGTGCAAGATTCACTAAATCATCCCAGACAGATATTTGTCCAGCCTTTGTTTGAACACTTCCATTGAAGGAGAACTCTCCACCTCCCGTGGTAACCTGTTCTACTGATCGATCACCCTCACTGTCAAAGTTTTTTCTAAGATCTAATTTGTGTCTCCTCCCTTTCAGTTTCATCCCATTGCTTCTAGTGTTTCCTTGTGTAAATGAGAATAGGGCTGATCCCTCTGCACTGTGACAGCCCTTTAGATATTTGTAGACAGCCATTAAGTCTCTTTTAAGTCTTTTATGCAAGATACACATTCCCAACATAGTGGCAATCCCCAAACCAGACATGGACCTCCCTGCTAAATAGTGACGCAAAAATCCTAGCCCAACGTTTACTCAGTCATACCAACAGTCATCTACCATGACCAAGTGGGTTTTTACACAAGGCTGACAGGCAACTGATGGCACAAAAAGGATTATAGACTTGACCATAGCCCCCGTTGGATTGACTGGGGCTATGTGTTCTTGGTCCTTGAAAAATTTGGTTTCAGGGCAATATACGAAGAGTAATTTAAGCCCTCTACTGAATACAATTAGCTAGTGTATTAGTGAACGGAGTCCTCTCCAACCCCTTTACCATCACAAATGGTACCCCCTTTCTCCCCTTCTGTTTGTACTGACAATGGAACCATTTGCTGAAACAATAAGAACAGGTATTGATATAAAGGGAATGCTTTTTGCCCTTGAGACAACACAAAATCGGGCTCTTTGTAGATAATGTCATATTAACCCACCCACTTACCTCTCTGAGAGCGGTAGCTAAAATACAAAATTTGACTAGAACAGTTTATTACAAAATTAACTCATAAATCACAGATTCTAGGCCTCTCTATCCCCAACTCGCTAAAAGAACTTATTAAACAAGAATTCCCTTACTTATGGGAAGCAGGGGAGGGTGCCGTATTTGGATATAAAACTTTCCCTTCCCCTCAATGCTTCGCTTGCGGCTAGCCTAAGCTGAATATCCAAAACACGCCAGGAAGAATTAACTAAACTTACCAGAGTCGAACAGTAACGGTTGGGTAGAATTGTTTTCCTAGCTATGACAATACCCTGCCCCCAGAGACCCTTAAAAGCACTGCAAAACCAAATGCTGTCCTTCATTTGGAAAGCCAAGAAACCAAGGATAGCAGCTTTCACATACTCCTCAAGAAGGCAAATGGGGGTTCCAAATCTCATGGCTTTTTACTAGGTTAACCTAGTACAACAAATTATAGTAGATCTTGGTGTTTTCCTTTAAATTTGATCAGTTGGCCATCTGTCAAAGAACACCCAGGACGAGGAAGTCAGTCTTCAGACAATGTTACTAGCAGTCACATTTAACCCAAAAATGATTCTGCCACCTTGCCCTACTATTAGGACAACAATAAAAGCTTGTAGATTAAAGATAATGGTCAAGCAGCACGTGGGAATCCAATGTTTCTTCAGAGAATGTTCATCATAAATTCCAAGCTTTTATTTAAATCCAATATACAGATAGACACGACGTCTCAGCCATCACACTGTGGCCTTTGTCAAGCTTAAACATACCTCGCAAATGCATACAATATATAGTAGCCTTTGCCAATAACAGCAAAGTTACACACTCCTTTAAACAAACATTACCAGGTGTCTTGATTCGGAATGGCATCTGGTGTGAAACTCCCACTGTCAGGATTGTCGGCGTCATCGTGTTCCATCACGCACACCCGAGATTTGCATAAACGCATGGTATTATAGTGTGTACTCACTAAAGAATGGTGCAAGAAAGCTGAAAATCTCTATTGCGCAGGCGCGTGACTTGTAAAGTTCACGCAATACCCCTTTCACATTGGAATAATTGTATACATATATAGATCAAATGCAATGCTATGCTTTATAAGATCATTATTTAGTTTTCCTAATGTGTATTTAGTCTGTAAGCCACTGACCTTCAATAAAGCTTTTTACAATGAGGAGATGGTTCGTGGTAAGGTTAGTGTGGCTGGAGAAACAACCTTTAGACACCTTATCTTATTCCATTGTAAGGCTAACTTCAACATGTGGATGATGGGTTAAATTGTCAGCTCAGCACTTTTTACTTGATGGGAGGTGGAGGACTTTTAACTGTATATAAGCAGGAATGACCATAAAGCAGTAGACAATTGCCTTTCTGCATAGCTGTCGTGTGTGTGTGTGTGTATATATATATAATTACACACACAAAATAAAAAGGCCTTCCGCTTCAACTTGTCTGATCAAGACTCTAATTGGTAACTGCAAATATTTCCAACACACTATCAGTATAAATATTTATCAGGAGTAAATAGACACATCTTCAGAAAAAATGGACTAGCCAATCGCAGACCTGGAAGAAGGTGGAAGATCACACCAGACGAATGAAACCAGAGAGACCTGAAAATACAAAAGACATAAACATTAAAATCAAACTAAAAACAAAACAGCATATGTTAGTAAAACAAAACCAATCATACAAATCAAAGAAAGGCTCTAACATACAAATATGGCAACGCATGGAATTCAAGACTGAGACTTTTTGGTTGGAGAGTGTCCAATTCGTATATCCATTTTAATTCAAGAAATTTCAAACGCTTTTCCCTATTACCACTTCTGACATCTGGGAGCACATGGTCGATTATACGGTACCGTAACTGGCTAACTGAGTGACCAGCTTCATGGAAATGTTTGGCTACTGGCTATAGTCTCACCAACATATAATAACCCACAAGGGCAACTGATAAGTTAAACAACAAACTGCAATTCAAGATTTTAGGTTTTCATCTTAATGTAAAATTTTCAACATTTAGTTTAACAGAATGAAGTAGGTCTTCATCATCATCATCATCCTAGTGAGAATATAATAATTTTATATAATATAGTAAATACACAAACATATATTTACATCAGAATTTGTCTACAATTTCAAAATAGAACAAATTAAAAACACTTATTTTAAGCATAACATTTGCACAAAACTCATTCTATTCAGGCAAGAATTTGCATTTGTAGCTCTTGCATTTGTGTACTTGCTGAGGACAATCTTGTTTGATGCTGCAGCAGTAGTCTGCAATCATATTCCTCTTCCATCGCCGCTGATAATGCTCTTCCATCGTCTTCAGATCTTGATGAAAGCGTTCTCCCTGCTCATCACTAACAGCGACAAGGTTTTCGGGAAACTTATCAACGTTACTGTCCAGGAAGTAAATCTTAATGCTCATGTTACATCCAATGTCGCAGAAAGCCAACAGCATCCTTTGAACCAGAAGTTCATAGTTTTCTGCTTTTTTGTTGCCAAGGAAGTTCTTTGTAACTGCCTCAAAAGACAGCCTTGCTGCTTTCTCCTCATCTATCTTCCTGGCAAATTCTTCGACACGTATGAGGGTTCGAATTTGAGGTCCATCAAACACAACTGCTTTTATCTTCTCGCAAGACATGGCAGGAAAAGCAAAAACAATATATTGAAAACACTCACCTTCTCTATTCAAAGCCTTAACAAACTGTTTCATTAAGCCAAGTTTGATGTGAAGCGGGGGGAAAATTGATCCTGTCTTGACTAACTATAGGTTCATTCACAGTATTTAGCATCCCTACTTCCAGAGCTTCACATTTTGGCCACTCCTTCTGTGTCCAGTGTTTCTCCCGAGCTCTGCTGTCCCACAAACACCGAAAGCAAGGATACTTCATGAAACCTTTCTGTTGTCCAAGGAGGAAATTTACCATTTTAAGATCCACACAAATGATCCAGTTATGGTCCTGATATTTCAGTAAGTTGAGAACAATTTTTATGTCATTATAATCTTCTCGCAGATGAACTGAATGACCAATTGGAACCGCTGCATAAACATTCCTGTTGTGTAAGCGAACACATTTTAGACTCCGTTTAGAGCTATCAAGAAATAGCTGCCATTCTGTTGGACTGTAAGTGATAACGCCTAACTGGCTGAGAAGACTACTGATATCATGACAGTAAACAAAGTGTGTGTCTTTGGAAAAGAAGTCCACAAAAATGTGTTCACGCTTCCTGAAATGGGATACTTTAGCTGGCCGGTGAAGCACATTCTTTTCTTGAGGCCAGGAGGCTAATAACTCAGCTGCTTTTTTTGATAGGCCCAAATCCCTTACGAAGTCATTCAATTCTGGTTGGCTAAACTGCTGAGGGGTTAATGACTGCTTGGCATCAGAAGAAGATCCTTCAGATTCTACAACCATTTCCTCATGTATCTTATCAAAATTCCCTTGACCACTGTGTTAACTTTCTTCGTCCATAGAAGAGACAAAAGCATTTAAAATTGGAACCGGGAGTGTCTGAGTGTGGGATAGGTGGTATTGCTGAATATTCGGATATGTGATCATATGCCATTTTTTCTTGCCGATGCCCTTTGTATTGGTCAGGCAGAAATAACAGTCACTGCTGTGGTCCTTGGGTTCATGCCACCCCATGGTAATACCAAAAGGCATGCCTTTGTGTTTTGCTTTTGTCCAATCACGAAGCATTTCCTCACAATTATGACACCATATGAGGAGCCCAATTCTTTTCTTGATCACCAAGGGCAACTTGAAAATAGGCAATATAAGCACGTGTCACAAATTATGAAATATTGCGCTTTTGTTGAAATGTGTAGCAGCCACATATATAACAGAAGGTGTCAGGACTATTTTTACATTTATGCCTACTCAAAGAAGCCATGATTCAATCTAAAAAAAAAGGTGTTTTATCAGATAATTTTTTACATTTAAAAACAGCTACAATTATATAAAAGTGATGTTTGTAAAACATTAATTACTTTGTAATTATGTTCAATCTAAGCGTCGTTGCCCTTTAACTCCAATTTAAAAACCAATGAATGCCATTACCTGTAACAAAAAGAAATTAAAATTGCATGAAAACTAGAGCATGCACAAAAAAATGGATTCCAGATTTGGAATCAGCGATGCAGATATATAGAGAAATAGTTCTAAAAC
Source organism: Eleutherodactylus coqui (assembly GCF_035609145.1). Classification (NCBI taxonomy): domain Eukaryota; kingdom Metazoa; phylum Chordata; class Amphibia; order Anura; family Eleutherodactylidae; genus Eleutherodactylus; species Eleutherodactylus coqui. The sequence goes on from NC_089847.1 coordinate 72,904,445, forward strand.
CTCATGCAACAGAAAATAAAAAGACAATTGTTCCCCAGTGTAATCCTTCAAAGGGAACCTGTCATGTACTTTTTGCATTCCTCACTGAGGGCAGTAGAAGATAGTGACAGACATGCTGAGTCTAGCGGTCCATCGCTAATGGGGTAATGTGCAAAGGTTTTGGAAAACGTAAAGCTTGTTTTTGTATCGCTCTGTGGCCCCCCGCAAGAGATGGGCCCCATTTATTCATGCACCTTGACTTGACATCAGGGTGGATGTGCGGAACAACTAGGTCCTTAGTAATAAACTAGACTCAAGTTCGTAACCCCTTAAGGACATGGCCTATTTTGGGCTTAACCCCTTCCCTCCCCATGACGTAAGGGTACGTCATGGGAGCCGGGTACTTCTCGCAAAATGACGTATCCTTACCTCATAGGGATAGCACGGGATCGTGACCGATCTTGCGCTATCCGGCAGCGGGAGATGGGTGTCAGTGATAGCTGGCCTCCTGCTGCAACAGCGGGGCTGCATCGAAGATGCGCCCCCCCCCCCCCCCCGCACGCTGTTAACGCCTTCCCTGCTGCGATCTATGTAGAGCGCAGCATGGGAAAGGTTCACAGAGGGAACGCATCTTCGGTGCAGCCCCGCTGTTGCCGCGGGAGGCCAGCTATCACGGACATCCATCTCCTGCTGCCGGATAGCACAAGATCTGTCATGATCTCGTGCTATATAATCTCAGAGAGCCCAGCTGGTTGCCATGGCAATGTGACGCCAGATACTGGCAATCTGTATTGCCAGAGCCTGCGATCGCTGTATAAGCGATAAGGCATTGCAGGAGAGAAGTCCTGCAATGCCTTATCACAGTGATCATCAGTGCTGTGCTTTACGTTCCCAGAGGGACACAAATAGTGTAAAAAAAAATTAACAATGTACAATAAAAAAAAAATGTAAAAAAAAAACACTTTTTAAGTGCTTTTTCCCATATTAGGAAATAGGAGCTGCACACGTGGGCATAGCAATGGGGAACCCATGTGCCACACACTATTCATTCTGTCAAGGTGTCGCATAGCTCAATCCACACTGCAAGGGGAAAGCCGTCAGCGCTCTGTCCTCTACCCAAGTCAGTCAGTGCCTTTGTGCCAGACAGGTCAAACACCGCGATGGGAACTAAGTTTGCACCAATAGCATAGGGGGGTCCTAGGAAGCCCAAGACATGAACCGAAAATTGATCTGAGCGGCCAAACATGGCAGACTTGCACCGCGCCTACGACATAGGCCTCGGCCCACAGCTTCAGCAATCCTAGGCAGGAAGCGGACTTTCACTGCACCAAGGACATAGGCCTCTGCACAAACCCTCAACAATCGCGGGCCTACAGCAGACTCCTATGCTAGCGTAGCTGTGCACGTCTCATTAGTGCTGTATTGCTCCTGTAGTTTGTCCCAATGCAGTGCCCCAGATAGTAGAGCTAACGTCAGATTAAATACAGGGTGGCTTCTTGGAACCCACCGGCGGTACATAAATAAATCCCATTGCAGTGCCCTGCTCAGCAGAGCTAACGTCACATACAATACAGGTGTGCTTCGGCCCACAGTGCATGCCCCAGTCAGACTGGTAATATGTACCTTAACAGTAACCGCGTTGGTGGCAATGTGGTGGCGACTGCGAACCTAGTAGCGCGGTTTTATTTAGTTGGTTTTCGGAATGTGGCCAGGATTAAGTGGCTGTGGCGGGGGATGGTGGGGGGGGGGGGCTCTTTTGTTGTGTCGGTAAAGGTGAAATTCTTGGACTGCCACCAGACGGACCAATGCAAAGGTATTTGCCAAGAATGTTTTCATTGTTGGAGGAGGAGGGGGATGTTTTTGAGGCACTACGTGTCCTCTCCACGTGTCCGTGGTTATATGCACCTTAACAGTAACCGCGTTGGTGAGAAATGGCCTCGCCACCATCATGTCTTTGGGAAGCCTCCGTTTCCACACCCCAGTGACATGGCATTAGCAGCGGTATAGGCAGAGCCCAGAATTAGTAACATTTCAGCGGTAGCATTAGGTACAGGCCCCAGTAACATATCACTAGCAGCATTATAGGGGGAGCACAGTATTAGTTCCATTTCAGTAGTAGTAGCAGTCCAGAATGGCCCCAGTAACAATTCCGAAGCAGCAGTATAGGGGGAGCACAGTATTAGTTCCATTTCAGTAATAGTAGCAGTCAAGGCAGGCCCCAGTAACAATTCCGAAGCAGCAGTATAGGGGGAGCACAGTATTAGTTCCATTTCAGTAGTAGTAGCAGTCAAGACAGGCCACAGTAACATTCCCGTTGCAGCAGTTTAGGGAAATAACAGTCTCATTCACATTTCAGTAGTTGCAGTATAGAGAAGGCCCCAGTTACATTTATGTAGCAAACGTGTAGGCCAACCCCACACACCTTGCTGTACCATGAGTGCAGGCGAAGCCCATAAAAATTACTAAAATTACACTGTAGGCGAGGGCCCAAAATAATTGGTGTACCAACAGTACTAATGTACCTCAGAAAAATTGCCCATGCCCAACCAAGAGGGCAGGTGAAACCCATTAATCGCTTTGGTTAATGTGGCTTAATTTGTAACTAGGCCTGGAGGCAGCCCAGTTAAAATAAAAATTGGTTCAGGTGCAAGTTTCAACGCTTTAATGAGAATTGAAACGTATAAACATTGTTTACAAAAGTCATATGACTGAGCCTTGTGGGCCTAAGAAAAATTGCCCGTTCGTCGTGATTACGTGAGGTTTCAGGAGGAGGAGCAGGAGGAGGAGGATGAATATAATACACAGACTGATGAAGCTAAAAGGTCCCCGTTTTTTATGGTGATAGAGAACGATGCTTCCATCCGCGGGTGCAGACTACGTATTGTTTAGGTACCGCTGCTGTCTGCTGGTGGAGAAGTCTGGGGAAATCCAGGCTTTGTTCATCTTTATGAGTGTAAGCCTGTCGGTACTGTCAGTTGACAGGCGGGTACGCTTATCCATGATTATTCCCCCAGCCACACTAAACACCCTCTCTGACAAGACGCTAGCCGCAGGACAAGCAAGCACCTCCAGGGCATACAGCGCGAGTTCAGGCCACGTGTCCAGCTTCGACACCCAGTAGTTGTAGGGAGCAGAGGCGTCACAGAGGACGGTCGTGCGATCGGCTACGTACTCCCTCACCATCCTTTTACAGTGCTCCCGCCGACTCAGCCTTGACTGGTGAGCAGTGACACAGTCTTGCTGGGGAGCCATAAAGCTGGCAAAGGCCTTGGAGAGTGTTCCCCTGCCTGCGCTGTACATGCTGCCTGATCTCCGCGCCTCCCCTGCTACCTGGCCCTCGGAACTGCGCCTTCTGCCACTAGCGCTGTCGGATGGGAATTTTACCATCAGTTTGTCCGCCAGGGTCCTGTGGTATAGCATCACTCTCGAACCCCTTTCCTCTTCGGGTATGAGAGTGGAAAGGTTCTCCTTATACCGTGGGTCGAGCAATGTGTACACCCAGTAATCCATAGTGGCCAGAATGCGTGTAACGCGAGGGTCACGAGAAAGGCATCCTAACATGAAGTCAGCCATGTGTGCCAGGGTACCTGTACGCAACACATGGCTGTCCTCACTAGGAAGATCACTTTCAGGATCCTCCTCCTCAGGCCATACACGCTGAAAGGATGACAGGCAAGCAGCATGGGTACCCTCAGCAGTGGGACAAGCTGTCTCTTACCCCTCCTCCTCATGCTCCTCTCCCTCCTCCTCAATGCGCTGAGATATAGACATGAGGGTGCTCTGACTATCCAGCGACATACTGTCTTCCCCCGCCTCCGTTTCCGAGCGCAAAGCGTCTGCTTTTATGCTTTGCAGGGAACTTCTCAAGAGGCATAGCAGAGGAATGGTGACGCTAATGATTGCAGCATCGCCGCTCACCATCTGGGTAGACTCCTCAAAGTTTCCAAGGACCTGGCAGATGTCTGCCAACCAGGCCCACTCTTCTGTAAAGAATTAAGGAGGCTGACTCCCACTACGCCGCCCATGTTGGAGTTGGTATTCCACTATAGCTCTACGCCACTCATAGAGCCTGGCCAACATGTGGAGCGTAACGTTCCACCATGTGGGCACGTCGCATAGCAGTCGGTGCACTGGCAGATTAAACCGATGTTGCAGGGTCCGCAGGGTGGCAGCGTCCGTGTTGGACTTGCGGAAATGTGCGCTGAGCCGGCGCACCTTTCCGAGCAGGTCTGACAAACGTGGGTAGCTTTTCAGAAAGCGCTGAACCACCAAATTAAAGACGTGGGCCAAGCATGGCACGTGCGTGAGGCTGCCGAGCTGCAGAGCCGCCACCAGGTTACGGCCATTGTCACACACGACCATGCCCGGTTGGAGGCTCAGCGGCGAAAGCCAGCGGTCGGTCTGCTCTGTCAGACCCTGCAGCAGTTCGTGGGCCATGTGACTCTTCTCTCCTAAGCTGAGTAGTTTCAGCACGGCCTGCTGGCGCTCGCCCACCGCTGTGCTGCCACCCCGCGCGACACCGACTGGTGGCGACGTGCTGCTGCTGACACATCTTGATTGCGAGACAGAGGTTGCGTAGGAGGAGGAGGGTGGTTTAGTGGAGGAAGCATACACCGCCGCAGATATCACCACCGAGCTGGGGCCCGCAATTCTGTGGGTGGGTAGGACGTGAGCGGTCCCAGGCTCTGACTCGGTCCCAGCCTCCACTAAATTCACCTAATGTGCCGTCAGGGAGATATAGTGGCCCTGCCCGCTTGTGCTTATCCACGTGTCCATTGTTAAGTGGACCTTGGCAGTAACCGCGTTGGTGAGGGCACGTACAATGTTGCGGGAGATGTGGTCGTGCAGGGCTGGGACGGCACATCGGAAAAAGTAGTGGCGACTGGGAACCGAGTAGCGCGGGGCCACCGCCGCCATCATGTTTTTGAAAGCCTCCGTTTCCACAAGCCTATACGGCAGCATCTCCAGGCTGATCAATTTGGCTATGTGCACGTTTAACGCTTGAGCGTGCGGGTGCGTGGCGGCGTACTTGCGCTTGCGCCCAAACAGTTGCGCTAGCGACGGCTGGACGCTGCGCTGAGAGACATTGCTGGATGGGGCCGAGGACAGCGGAGGTGAGCGTGTGGGTGCAGGCCGGGAGACGGTCATGCCTGTGTCCTGAGAGGGGGGTTGGATCTCAGTGGCAGGTTGGGGCACAGAGGGAGAGTCAGTGGTGCAAACCGGAGGCGGTGAACGGCCTTCGTCCCACCTTGTGGGGTGCTTGGCCATCATATGCCTGCGCATGCTGGTGGTGGTGAGGCTGGTGGTGGTGGCTCCCCAGCTGATCTTGGCGCGACAAACCTTGCACACCACAGTTCGTCGGTCGTCTGCACTCTCAGTGAAAAACTGCCACACCTTTGAGCACCTCGGCCTCTGCAGGGTGGCATGGCGCGAGGGGGCACTTTGGGAAACAGTTGGTGGATTATTCGGTCTGGCCATGCCTCTACCCCTGGCCGCCGCACTGTCTCTTCCAACCTGCCCTGCTGCTGCACTTGCCTCCCCCTCTGAAGACCTGTCCTCAGTAGGCTTAGCAAACCAGGTGGGGTCAGTCACCTCATCGTCCAGCTGCTCTTCCTCCGAATCCTCTGTGCGCTCCTCCCTCGGACTTACTGCCCTTACTACTACCTCACTGATAGACAACTGTGTCTCATCGTCATCGTCCTCCTCACCCACTGAAAGCTCTTGAGACAGTTGCTGGAAGTCCCCAGCCTCATCCCCCAGACCCCGGGAACTTTCCAAAGGTTGGGCATCGGTCACGATAAACTCCTCTGGTGGGAGAGGAACCATTGCTGCCCAATCTCGGCAGGGGCCCGAGAACAGTTCCTGGGAGTCTGCCTGCTCCTCAGAATGTGTCATTTTCATGGAGTGAAGAGGCTGGGAGGAAGGAGGAGCAGCAGCCAGAGGATTCAGAGTTGCAGCTGTGGACGGCCTAGAAGACTTGGTGGTCGATAGATTGCTGGATGTACTTTCTGCCATCCACGACAGGACCTGCGCACACTGCTCATTTTCTAATAAAGGTCTACCGCGTGGACCCATTAATTGTGAGATGAATCTGGGGACGCCAGAAACTTGCCTCTCTCCTAATCCCGCAGCAGTCGGCTGCGATACATCTGGACCAGGAGCTCGGCCTGTGCCCACACCCTGACTTGGGCCTCTGCGTCCTCGCCCCCGTCCACGTCCTCTAGGCCTACCCCTACCCCTCAGCATGGAGTATTACGAGATTAGCAGAAACAGAACGCTGTAATTAAATGTGCCGCTTATTGGCCTGTGGTTGGAGGCCGACTTCGCCTACGTAATGCACTGCAGAGGCAGGCAACAATTATGCGCAAGGCTGGGTATTAATTCACCAACTACTACCCCCAGCAGAGATGCAGTAAACTGAAGGCAGTGACAGGCAGGCCTAATATTGTATTTTTGTTGAAGTGTTTGGGAACAACCACACTGCCTGTGATATACACTGTATTTCGATTTCCCTGTTGGAGGCTGACTTCGCGTACGTAACGCACTGCAGAGGCAGGCAACAATTATGCGCAAGGCTGGGTATTAATTCAACAACTACTATCCCCAGCAAAGACACAGTAAACTGAAGGCAGTGACAGGCAGGCCAAATACAGTATTTTTTTGAACTTTTTGGGAAAAAGCCCACTGCCTATATAGCCAATATACCTCTTTCCCTGCCTCACCAGTACTGCCCCTATACTCTGTAAAATGACTGCAGACTGAGGACGCTATGGTCTGCACGCCCGATATACAAAAAAAAAAAGAATTGTGCAACACTGCTAAAAGCAGCCTCAACAGTACTGCACACGGTCAGATGTGGCCCTAAGAAGGACCGTTGGGGTTCTTGAAGACTAAAATAACACCTAACACTCTCCTTATAGCAACAGCAGCATCAGCAGCACTGTCCCTGATCTATGTCAGCATGCATCTGTTGGAGCCGCGGGCGGGGCAGATTTATGTACTCCGGTGTCATCTGATCTCCCCAGCCACTCACTGCAGGGGGGTGGTATAGGGCTTGAACCTCGCAGGGGGAAGTTGTAATGCCTTCCCTGTCTTTTTATTGGCCAGAAAAGCGCGCATATTTCTCACAGATGAAAGTAACTCGAACATCGCGTGGTACTTGTCTCGAGTAACGAGCATCTCGAACACCCTAATACTCGAGCGAGCATCAAGCTCTGACGAGTATGCTCGCTCATCCCTAGTAATAAACTGATGCTGCCTAATGGCATTATTATAAAAGGAAAATGAACAAAGGGTAGTGTGGAGCACGCAGTAATCCGGAAAGGGGCTCATCAGGAACATATGATTTTTCCCACTGAGACAGGAACATATGTCTCCCACGGAACAACTACATCGAAAGAGAGGTATTAGACTCTGTGCTGTATTTATTATATACAATGACATGCAATTGCTGTGATAGGTATGTCACGGCAATTGTGATTACAGACCAATGAGAATGGCAAAGGACCTACTTTGCATGCTTGCAGAATTGTATTTTAATTGGCAGGAGGGCCTTTGGGGGCACATGAGGGGGGTTTCAGCTCTCTTCGGAACACATGAATAAGAGGAAATAAGTAACTTTTTGAAGCATCTTCTGACAATGCATCACTGTAAAAAGGTGTATACATTGGCATGAAGCCTATTGGTCACCGCTGTTACAAAAAGCTTGTTCATACCAGCGGTATTTTGACTGATCCAGTTTTTCTACAGAAGGAAATCAGAAAAGGGAAGTATTTTCCATTTCCCATGCTTTCCATTCCATCCATTTTTAAGAGGAGGTGCCACCTATTCAATGAATGTGGCTTAGTGGTCAGCATTGCTGTGTTGGGGTTTTAGGTTCAGAACTTATCAAAGACAACATCAACTTTTAAAAATCCAATACGGATGTCATCCTTGCTCAGATTTGAACCTAGCAAGGCAGAAGCAGGAGAAGAATGAAATGCACAAAGATGGAGGTATTATTCCACCTCCCTTATTTGCATATTACCCAGAGGAGTATAAATGGCCTTTTGCATCTGTTCACTCACCGTCTAGGTGCTCTCCCTAAGGAAAAAAGATAGTGTTTTTGACCCCCCTCCCCCCCATCCTAGGCTTCTCACTAACAAAGCCAGACTCCTACTGAACACTGATGAAAGGCAAAAACCCTGAAAGAGCTGTCTGTACATGGATTCTGGTTTGCTTTTAATTCCCAGTCATTGTTACAAGACTTGTATAAAGAGTCTAACTTTGACTTGAAGGAATGCTGCCTTACAATAGGTGGCACTGTGGAGGTATTATCCATCTCCGTTATTTGCTTATTACCCAGTGGAGCAAAAATGGCCTTTTGAGTCTCCTTACTGTGTAGGTGCTCTCATTAAGGAGAAAAGATAGTATTTCTGAAACACAAAGACGACATACAAAATCCATGCAGATGCCCATGGTCAGATTTCAACCTAGGACCCCAGTTCTGCAAGGCAAAAGTTCTAATAACTAAGCCATCATGCTTTTTTCTCCTTCCTCCTCCAGAGGAGGAGAATAGAAAAATCTCTCTCATCTTTTCCTCTGGAGAAAGGAAAATAAGGAAGCTTGATGCCTCAATGGCTAGCACTGTTTCCTTGTACCACTCAGGTTTTAGGTCACGTCAGACTATAGACAACATCTGCATGGAGACAGTATGTTTTTCTTCTCTTGAAGAAGTGAGAAGAAAAATAACAAGCCTGGTGATTCAGTTACTAGCACTGCTATCTTGCACTGATCTAGATTCAAATCTGACCAAGGGTGATCTCTATATTGTTTTTTTTTATTGTTCTTTTTGTGTTTGTTGTTCTACTCCACTAGATGTTAAAGAACAAGTGTGGTTGCTCAGTTGTTATCATTGTTGGCTTGCAGTGCTATAGTCCTAGGTTCAAATCTGACCAAGGGTGACATCTGCATTGGGTGTGTCAAAGTTTATGAGGTTTGATGAGCCACGTGTGGCACAGACTGTAAAGGAAGCAAAAATGCAGTCATAAGCTCTTACTCACGACCTGAAGGTTGCAGGTTTAATCCCTGTATAGTTCATGTAGCCAGCTGAAAGGTTGACTCAGCCTTCCAAGGTTGGTAAAATGAATACCCAGCTTGCTGGGGGGTAAAAGATGACTGCAAAAACAGTTTGCCAAGAAAATGCCACCCGCGGAGTCAGTGCCATGGGACTTTACCTTACCTTATGAGATTTGCACCTAGGGCCCTGAGTCATATTCAGTGAGGAGCTGGTACCATGCAGAAAAGCATATGTGTATGCTCAAGAATGAAAACTGGAAAGCAGATCCATCTATAACAAGAGCACAACAGTCTGCACTTTGGTTCCAGTGTAAAAAGCGGTAGGGAGACAAAAACAGATTAAAACTGAAGACTTTCTGTTTCTATACACTTTAGAAAACTGAAACGTTATTTCTAGGGAACAGAGAAATGGAAATGAAAAGGCAGTCGCAGTATATTGGTACTTCCCTTCAGCATTTATGGGGCCATTACAAATGCAGTGACTCTTTAACAACACAAGATGTACAGTTATGTCTTGTGTGTTTGGAGTTGATATGGAGGGAGATCAGGAGGCAATCTCACTCTATACAATGTGGGTGACAGTTGTTTCTTATAGCTGACACCCACCAGCAACAGGCACAGTTCTGACAGCAGCATTTAGTTCCCCGGATTGAAATCTGGGGGTCCCGACCATTCCACCCTTGCGTTAAGATCACAAGGTGCTGTTTGGTTACCATGGTTTAAAAAAAAACCTTTTTGCATATTTATAATAAAAGAATCAAAGCAATAAAAAACAAAAATGTATAAATTTGGTATCGCTGCATCTGTAAAAGTCCAGTCTGTCAAAGTAACACATTATTTGTCCCACACTGTGAATGCCATCAGGAAAAAAATACACAACATCAGAATTGCACTTTTTTGGTCACCCTATCTGCAAGAAAGAATTTGACCTAAACACAATCAAAAAATTGCATGTACTCCAAGATGGTTCCAATAGAAACTACAGGACGCACTGCAAAAAACAAGCTCTTACATAACGATGTTGATGGAAATATGAAGTTTGTGTGTGTATATATAAAATTTGGTGTGGTCATAATAATCATATTGACCCATAGGAACAAGCCCTCAGGGGCCTTCACACTGACGAGAAATAGTGTGATTTTCTTGCGATACAAGAGTGAGTGAAACCGCATGATTATGAAACCAATGATTTTCAATGGTCTCATTCTCATTTGCGAGGTTTTCACTTCTGCGATGCTGTGTGGAAAAAAAACAATCGCAGGATGTCCTATCTTTTTGCAATATTGGACATTGTTTTCAATAGGGCCAGCGGCAGCAGCCCCGGCCCCATTGAAAACTATTGGGGAACATTGCGATCTCCTGCCGCGGCTGTGACAGCTGCAGCAGTGGATTCCTTCAGCCCCACAGGCACACGAGGCTGTTTCTGTGTGAAAACGCCTCGAATCTAGGGGGTTTTAGAAGGACTGCAATGGCGATATTGGGTCGTGAATCATGGCCTAATATCGCTCTCGCCAGTGTGAAGTAGCCCCTCAGACAGCTATGTTGATGAATAGATAAGAGTCAGGATTTTTTGAAACTGGGGAGAAAAAAATAAAGAGCTGTTAAAAGGTGGTTTAATACAGGCAAATGAAACAAGTATTCACATGACGGATAGCGGCTTGCACATAGGAGCTTATAGTCTGGTAAGAATAGGGAACAGATGCCATAGGTTAGAGAATGGAATAAGTTGCTCTGACAATAAGATAACTGCTGTCAGCTTCTGTTGACAGGGAAGAACCAATTTATGTAGTTGCTAGTATATACAGTATGTTATAACTAGAGATGAGCGAGCATACTCGTCCGAGCTTGATGCTCGTTGGAGTATTAGGGTACTCGAGATGCTCGTTACTCGAGGCGAGCAGCACGCGATGTTCGAGTCAATTCTATTTCCTTCACTGAAAGTTTTGCGCCATTTTCTGGCCAATAGAAACGCAGGGAAGGCATTACAACTTCCTCCTGTGACGTTGCAGCCCTATCTGACCCCCCTGCAGTGAGTGGCTGGCGAAATCAAGTTACCCCCGAGTATTTAAAGTGGGGCCGCCCGCGGCTCGCCACAGTCACACACTGGGAGAGATCAGGGACAGTGCTGGTGCTGCTATAGGGAAAGTGTTAGTGTAGGATCCTGTGTACAAGAACCCCAACGGTCCTTCTTAGGGCGACATCTGACCATGTGCATTACTGTTGTGGCTGCTAATAGCAGTTTTGCAAATTTTTTTTTTTTGTATATCGGGCGTGCAGCTCCATTACAGCTATAGCGTTCTCAGGCTGCAGTCTGTACTACATAGTATAGGGACAGTGTTGCTGAGATAGGGAGAGTGGTAGTGTAGGATCCTGTGTACAAGAACCCCAACGGTCCTTCTTAGGGCTACCTGTGACCGTGTGCATTTTACAGGTTGTCTGATGGGAGTTGTAGTCCATCACTATTGCACAGCTAGGCCTGTTTGCAGCCTTCTGTATAATTGTTTTCTGGCTGCAGGTAGTGTTACATAACCGCTGTCAGCCTCCAACTGTACGCCAATAATTCCAAAATTTTTTACCACGCTCTGTGTCTGCAGTCAATTTCATGCACGGCGACAGCCCCTGATAGAGGGAAAGTCATAAACACGCTATATAGCCAGTATTCTTTTTCAAAAAATTTTTAAAATAAAAGCTCTTTCTTAAGGCTACCTGTGACCGTGTGCATTTTACAGGTTGTCTGATGGGAGTTGTAGTCCATCACTATTGCACTTAGGCCTGTTTGCGGCCTTCCTGACTATTCTTTTCTGCCTGGAGTTTGCCTTACTATACTGCTCTCAGCGACAAAGTCTACGCATATAATACCAAGATGATTTACACCGGGCTGTGTCTGCAGTGAATTACAGACGCACAGCATACGGCCACAGCGACTGATAGAGGGAAAAGTGATATACACACTATATAGCCTGTATTCTTTGACCAAAAAAAACAAAAAGCTCCTTCTTAGGGCTACCGCTGACCGTTTAAATTTTACTGGCTGTCTGGGGGGAGTTTTAGTCTATCACTATTGCACTTAGGCCTGTTTGCGGCCTTCCTGACAATTTTTTTCTGCCTGGAGTTTGTCTTACTATACTGCTCTCAGCGACAAAGTCTACGCACATAATTTCAAGATTATTTACACCGGACTGTGTCTGCAGTGAATTAGAGACGCACAGCATACGGCCACAGCGACTGATAGAGGGAAAGGGATATACACACTATATAGCCTGTATTCTTTGACCAAAAAAAACAAAAATCTCCTTCTTAGGGCTACCGCTGACCAGTTAAATTTCACTGGGTGTCTGATGCCTTACTATACTGCTCTCAGCGACAAAGTCTACGCACATAATTCCAAGATTATTTACACCGAGCTGTGTCTGCAGTGAATTAGAGATGCATAGCATACAGCCACAGCAACTGATAGAGGGAAAGTGATATATACACTATATAGCCTGTATTCTTTGACAAAAAAAAAACAAAAAGCTCCTCAGTTGGGCTACCTTTGACTGCGGGGTGCCCTGAACTTCCCGCACCCCACTGTCCCAGCCTACTTGCCTCGGCCCTGGCTAATCCCAGGTGGACAACTGGACGGCGGTCCCTGCGCTGGCTAGGGACCTGGCGACTGACAAGAGAAACTAACTGATGGGGGGACAGAGTGCCGACAGAGAGACAGATGGAAAAGACCAACAGAACAAACAGAGCTACAGGCAGGCTGAAGGAAACTGACTGGCAAAGTAGGGCTAGCTGAGAGTAGCTGCAGACAGACTAGCTAGTAGCAGACAGAACCAGAACAGACTGAGAAAAGGTACACTAGAAAGAGACTGACTAGCAACCAGTACTGACTGACTGACACAGGCAGAACTGACTAGTGGCTAACAGAACCAATAACTGGCAGTGAGCTCAGGTCACTGCCAGCCTTATAAATGAAAGACTCCGCCCTGGGGTGGAGAGTGGGAGGAGCCAGCTCCCCCACTACTGCACAGGAGAGGTGGAGGAGTGCAGGCGGCGCTCTATGGCCAGCTGCTCCACGTCGCCGGGAGAGCCCCGACGTCAGGGCTCCAGGACGCCGGAGCCGACGCTGGGGTGGCGCACACTGACCGCGGGAGCCTGCGCTGCCCTGCATGGCAACAGTTTAAATTTCACTGTTTGTCTGGTGGGAGTTTTAGTCCATCACTATTGCACTTAGGCCTGTTTGCGGCCTTCCTGGCTATTTTTTTCTGCCTGGAGTTTGCCTTACTATACTGCTCTCAGCGACAAAGTCTACGCACATAATTCCAAGATTATTTACACAGGCTTGTGTCTGCAGTGAATTAGAGATGCACAGCATATGGCCAACGCAACCACTTATAAAGGGAATGTGATATAGACACTATACAGCCTGTATTCTTTTTTTTAAAAAAAAAAAAAAAAGCTCCTTGGTTGGGCTATCTTTGACCGTTTAAATTTTTACTGGGTGTCTGGTGGGAGTTTAAGTCCATCACTATTGCACAGTTAGGCCTGTTTGCGGCCTTCCTGACTATTTTTTTCTGCCTGGGGTTTGCCTTACTATAACGCTCTCAGCGACAAATTCTACGCACATAATTCCAAGATTATTTACACTGGCCTGTGTCTGCAGTGAATTTGACGCTCAGCGTACGGCCAACACAGGTACTTATGGAGGGAAAGTGATATACACAGTATATAGCCTGTCTTCTTTTTAAAAAACAAAAGCTCCTTCGTAGGGCTACCTCTGACAGTCTGCATTTTACTGGGTGCCTGGTGGGAGTTTTGGTGCATCACTATTGCATTGCTAGGCCTGTTTGCGGCCTTCCTTCCATTTTTTTCTGCCTGGAGTTAGCGTTACGATTCCGCTCTCTGCGTGCAAGTGTACGCATATAATTCCATAATTATTTACAGCGGTCTGTGTCTGCTCTATTCGTAATCCACCATGCTGAGGAGTAGGGGTAGGGGTCGAGGATGTGGACGTGGGCGAGGATGTGGAGTTCCAAGTGAGGGTGTGGGCACAGGCCGAGTTCCTGGTCCAGGTGTATCCCAGCTGGCTGCTGCGGGATTAGGAGAGAGACAAGTTTCTGGGGTCCCCAGCTTCATATCACAATTTATGCGTACACATGGTAGACTTTTATTGCAAACAGCAGTGTGAGCAGGTCCTGTCGTGGATGGCAGAAAATGCAACCAGCAATGTATCGGGCACCCAGTCTTCTACGCAGTCCACTGCTGAAACTCTGAATCCTCTGGCTGCTGTTCCTCCTTCCTCACAGCCTATACTGCTGCTACAAAAATGGTACTGGGGTCTGCATATGCTTCTGCTACATAAATGTTACAGGGTTCTGCTGATACTGCTGCTACAGAAATGTTAAAGGGGTCTGCGTATACTGCTGCTAGAGAAATGTTACTGGGGTCTGCCTATACTTCCACTACAGAAATGGTACTGGGGTCTGCCTATACTGCAGCTACAAAAATGTTACAGGGGTCTGCCTATACTGCTGCTACAGAAATGTTCCTGGGGTCTGTTTATACCTTTGCTACAGGAATGTTTCAGCAGTCTGTCTATACAATACTATGGGTGCACTAAGTCTTCCCATCGCGGTGTTTTACCTATGTGGCACAAATAATACAGTGACTGACTAGGCCAGAATTGCTGGCCGAGGCCAAGTTGCTTGGCGGGGCGAAACTCTCCCATGGTTGGGCACTCCGATTTCTTTCTGTGTAATACCATCTTTGTGCACTTACAGCATAGCCTAGGCCAAGGAACTCAAAGACTGCCCCTTCCAGTGTTGAGCTATCTATGTTGTGACACATGGATTTCCCGTTGCTATATAACTCAGGGCACCTTGGGTCACAAAGGTGGAGGCTTGGAACCGAGCCTGACCCTGGGCCCGCTAACGTGCTTCCCACACAGACTATAGCGGGTCCTGGTCCTGGTGTCTTGGGCTTGTAATGCCACCTCCTCCTCCTGCTTGGGGTCAGGGGATCAGCACTGGGCATCATGTATTTTCTCCCGTGTTACCACAGTTATCTGAGACACTGGCTTGGGCCAAAGAAGAGGAGCGTTGCTGCATTGATGAGACTTTAACAGGTGTACTAGCATCGAAGTCCGCTTCCTGCCTACGATTGCTGAAGCTGTTGGCCGAGGCCTATGTCCCGGGGGAACTGCAACGGCGCCAGGTTGGGCCTGTGGAACTTTTTTCTGGCTAATGCAGTCTTTGGAGCGGTGAAAGAAAACGTAAGTGATTTAATAAGACCTTCACAGGTGTACTAGCATTGAAGTCTGCTTCATGCCTACGATTGCTGAAGCTGTGGCCCGAGGCCTATGTCGTCGGCGCAGTGTAAGTCTGCCATGTTTGGCCACTCTGATTTCTTTATTGTTCATGTCTTGGGTTGCATTGGACCCACCTATGCTGTTGGTGCACACAGACTTCCCATCGCGGTGTTTGACCTGTCTGGCACAAAGACACTGACTGACTTGGGTAGGGGGCAGAGTGCAGATGGCTTTTCCCTTGCGGTGTCGATTGAGCTATCTGACACCTAGACAGAATGAATACTGCGTGGGCACATGGATTCCCCAGAGCTATGTAACTCATGCCCACGTTTGCAGCTCCTGACGGAGGTTGGCGCTTTATTGGAATGAAGATCGAATGTCAATTTCTCATTGATTCTCAACTGCATTGTGGGCTATCGCCCCGCCCCTTTTAAAGAGGGTCACTACCTGGCCCTGCCAACCCTCTGCAGTGTGTGCCTCCGGTTCCTCCTCATCGCAGACGCACTTATAAATAGACATGAGGGAAGTGAGCGTGTGGCATGAGGGCAGCTGAAGGCTGCGCAGGGACGCTTTTGTGCGGGGGAGGGGGGGGGTTAGGGAGCATGTAACCCAGGAGAAGAGGCAGCGGTGTGTCCCGCAGGCAGTGCTTGTGCTTGGTTGGAGGTAGTGTGGTGCTTAGCTAAGGTGTACCTTGCTAATGAGGGTTTGATCGAAGTAAAAATTGTTAGGGGGGGCTCACTCTTGCCGCTGTTGTGGCTTAATAGTGAGACCTGGGAACCTGAGATGCAGCCCTGCATGCTGCCCCTCCCCTGCCCTATCCGTTTCTATGTAGTTTCCATCACTTTCATAGGTTTTGCAGATTTGCACAAATGATCACCTTAGCGAGCATCGGTGATATACAAAAATGCTCGAGTCGCCCATTGACTTTAATGGGGTTCGTTACTCGAAACGAACTCTCGAGCATCGTGGAAAGTTCGACTCGAGCAACGAGCACCCGAGCATTTTGGTGCTCGCTCATCTCTAGTTATAACTCCTTACTGTCAACTCTGTCCTCACACTGTCATACTGTATATACTGTATTGCCTCCCATTAAGTGACCATGCAATCATGCATATAGAAACTTCAACAATCAACAGTTGGTGACCTGAGTAGGCTGACTGGCTGAAAATCGCCTTAAAGTGCAGCATCATACTGTAAAAATACGTAAGGTTTTCAGCAGCGTTTTATGTTAATTGCACATCAAAAACGCTTACAGAAACACAGTGCGGTTACGGAATTTATAGCGGAATGGCTGCAGAGAAAATTCCATGCCACAATCTACACCATATGGTTTGAATTTTAATGCAGATTTTGGTGTGGAAGCTGCACCAAAAACCTGGTACTATAATTGAGATGCTGCGGATTTAAATTCCATACCATGTCAATTTTTGCGCAGATTCTCACTGGATTGTTTCCTCAGTGTTGTAGATGAGATTTTCAAAATCTGAACCACTTTGCTGCTATTGAAAATGCCACATATTTTCTGTGTGAAGGATCCCCACAAAAATTCCGCTGCAAATCCACCTAGTTTGAACATGGTCTTAGTGGCTGTTGGGCAGTGGGCATTAATCAGCCGTTGGCTCACTCATATAAAGTCAGTGCAGCATTCAGCATTGGAATTATGGGCAAGAGATAAGGAGAGTATCCTAGACCTCTAGGCTAGAGCCAGTTGAGGATGGAGGAGAGAGAGGAGCCTCGCATACCTGAAGAATAGCGGTGGGTCCAATGGGATTACAGCAGCGGGTATCAGCAGCGCAGGCCATGTGCACTCGGGGGGAAGAGCTAATGATGTCACAGGCAACTCTGCCTGCACTTAGCATGCAGATTTTAGGTGTCAGGATACGAGGTCAGATAGTCTGGGCCTGGTCTGGGGTATGTATAACAATACAGAGCATGGACTCTTGTGAGTTTACTGCAGGGAAATGAAAGGGAGTTCAGATATAACTATAATCTCGAAAATTTGTGTCTCTTCAGCTATCCAGACATTATGGTAGTTCAGAGTTTTTCTTCATGATCACAGATTCTTTTTCAGATAAATAGTTGAAAGAGGATCAAAAAGCAAACTAGAAACTAAAGTCCGAATTTAAAGAGATGGTTCACGTTGCAGCGTTTCAGAATGAATTCACTTTGAAGATTGACTGTGCCAGCTCCCCCTGCCCACTGCATGAAGACAGACAGCTCCCTACTATTTTGTGTATAGGGACAGACCTGTCACTCTGCATGATGTGAGTGGGGAGAGGCTCGCTCAGCCCACCTCTGTGACTCCTGGCTCAGCTCTGAGTCCAACATCAAAGGGTATTTATTCTGAAACGTTGAAGTGTTTCAGAATAAAACATTGATGGGGCACTTCTCATCCCTGTCCCGGGTTCATGCTGCTCGTGGTTCGGGCAGCATGAGCCTATTGACAGAATGCCTTTAAATGTCAGTGATGCGGTAATAGAAGCACATTTGATTGTGCAACACATATTATCAACCTGTAGGTGGTGACATGTGCTCTCTATATAGGGATGTGTGGCTTAACGATATCAGCATCCACTATGAAAAAGCCTGACAGAAATTAACGGCTTCATTAAAAATTCTGGAGGCAAAATGCAGCTTTTTATTTATGTACTAAAGGCATTGTTCAGTCCTTTGTAAGTAAAGTTTAATTAGTGTGTAATAAAATCACTCAACTTTTCAATATTTTATGCTACATTTACTCATTATTAAGCTCTGTCCATTAACCTTCCTGTTTACATCTGGATTCTGAAAAGCGTTCTCTAGTACTTTGTGCTGAGCGTACCGCAGGGTATCCCAGTGAGCCGCTGTGAGGGTTTGCTACAATGTATTTGTGGAGATAAGCTGTATGCGCTTTGTTTCCAGTGTTAACTGATGCACTAGCTAGCAGACCTTTAGCTGAAGTGCCATATAGTTTACTGCTGTCTGTCATATTTGCTTTCATGGTGATACAATCCTGAGCCCGTGCTTCATTGAAAGCCTGTAAAGTGTGAAATCCCATCTGTCACCAGTGACTAAATATATTTATCAGGAAAGTCATATAAATAGCTTGGAATATACAGGGGTTTTGTTTTTCTTTTTACAGTTGGAAAACCCGGAACGCAGGTGCCTGCAGTTCAATAGTCTTGTTGTCAGTGAGGGATGAAGCAGCCGCTTCCTCCTTCTAGTTTTAGGAACTGCGTCTAGCACATGTCTACACGAAGAGCACTTTGGTTTTTGTCATTTCAGAGGTCAGTGGGATATTTATCAAAGTGTAGCATGCTGAAAGGGTGGCAGTTTTTTTTCTTTCAGTTATTTTTGATAAGGTTTCAATGTATTATTTTTTTCTTTCACCTTAACCCATTTTGTACCGAAAGCATTCATTTATGCCGTCAGCTGGCATGAGGTGCATGGGCCAGAAACTGAGCCCGTTTCATACCTAGCAGCTGTTTTACACAGCTGACAGACGTCAGCAACGGCTGCCATCAGAGTGAATTCAGATCACCACCATTTAACCCCTTAAATGCTGCAATCAATGTTGGCTGCAACATTTAAGATCATTCACACACCACTATATTTCAACTGCGTTTTTACATCTGTAAGGCCTCCTTCCCACGAACGGATTTCCGCCGTGTAATTCGCGACAAAAATCCGCTGCGTTGCCCGCAGCTATTAGGTTCTATTGAACCTAATAGCTCAGCGCACACGGTGCGGAATTCCACCGCGGAATTCCGCACCGTGAAATCTCCCGTCCTCACCCATCGGCATGCTCTATTTTCCGCGGGTGTACGCGCTGACGGCTTCCATTGCAGTCAATGGAAGCCGTCCGTTCACGCTATCTCCCGCTGTAGCACAGCGGAAGATAGCGTGAAAACGCTTCCCCGCCTACCGCCGCCGCGTCATATGACGGGGCGGCGGTGGGCAGGGAAGCGTCATGCGGGAGCGAGGACGCCGGATCTGCTGGTAAGTATGGGGTCTCTGGGGGGGCGCCGTGACGGGCTTCACCGCGGAATATTCTGCGGCGGAGCCCGTCCCGGCCATGTGCAGCCGGCCTAATACGGACATGTGGCCAAGCCTGACTGTAGGTCTCCTGACCCAAACTCCAGGCATCATAGATTCCTATGATGCTCCAAGTTTGGGCCAGGAGACCTATTGTCAGTCCTAAACATATTACAAATGCAAAATACAGTGGTTTGTCATTGGCCTAAAAATACAATATACTGTAATACTGTAGTACTATAGTATATTGTACAAGCGATCAAACAATTTTGCAAGCTCCAAAAATATTTGTTTCATTTTTTTTCTAAATGTAAAGAAAAAAAAAACAATTATTAAACTTAATTAGTATCAGAATGTCAATAAAAGTTTAAACTATTGAAGTATGGCATTATACATTGCCAGAACTATGTGTGAGAGTGAAGGATGTGGGGTGGGAGAGGGTTGTCATCTTGTCTTTAAAAAAAAAGTGAAAAAAGAGATCAAAAGGTCACGTGCCCTGAAATGGTACCAATAGAAACTACGGCTCATCTGAAAGAAATAAGCCCTCACACAGCACCATTGACAGTAAAATAAGGTTAGGGATGCCAGTATGTGACAATCAAGCTATGTTCTTTTTTAAAACTTTTTTTTTTAAAGCAGTAAACTAGAAAAACACTTTCTACATTTAGTATAGCCATAATAAGACTGACCTTAAGAATAAAGTTAATTCCTTTTTACCGCACCATAAATGTCGTAAAAACAATTAGTTGTACAATTGCATTTTTTTTCCATTTCACCTGAATTAAAAATAATTTAATGTTTTTGAATACATTATATAGTACATTAAATGGTACTACTAACAAATATAACTTGCCCCACAAAAAGTAAACCCTTGTACAGGTGTGCTGATGGAAAAATGACGTTATAACTCTTGGAAAGTGGGGGCGAAAAACAACATTTAAAAAAAATGGCTCAGAAATTAAGGAAAATGTCAGGAAAATCTTGTAAGAAATCCTGCTATTTATTAAGCATGCACATCCAAAGAATATGCAATGTTGCAGCAGGTAAATCCCGTGTTTTTAAGAAGAAAATATAGTGAAAGATGTCCATATAATATTGCTCCCCACAAATCCAATTGTCTATGAGTATGACAAAGAATAAAAAGAGGACAAAAACATTCATACGTTCATCAATTGGATTTCCAAGAGTTCAAAAAATTGTTTACAGTATCTGTGATGAAAAGTATCAAAAATATATAGCATCTGTTTGTGCAGGATTTCTCTGGGTAGTCCGATTTCCCCTCAGTCTCAGAAAACATGCTAATAGGAAGCTTAGACTGCGAGCCCCAGACTGCAAAATAAGTATGGGCTATATAAATGTGTAAAATAAATAAATACATTTATGCCTACCAAGTAATTATTAGCCATCTTTGTCATGTACTGAACACAGCAATTTCCTGGAACGCTTTCTTGCTGTCTTCTTCTTAAAATGGGTAGTTCAGGTAGCAAAGTAAGGAGTGGGCTCAGGAGTAGAGATGAGCGAGCACCCAAATGCTCGGGTCCGCGTTATTCGAGTCGAGCTTTTTGTAAAATTCGAGAGCTCTACTCGAGTAACGAACCCCATTGACTACAATGGGAGACTCGAGGATTTTTGTATGTGGGACGCTGGGTCCCAAACTTTTTTTTTTTCCTTTGGTTCGTGTGTGTCTCTCTCTCTCTCTCTCTAGAGAGTTCTAATTCCAGCTATTTAACCATTTGTATGGCATGGTCAGTGCTGACTGCCTCTACCTGTTTCCCAATTGGCTCCCCATTGTAGGAGGGCATAAGGAGCCCCCTGTGTACTCCAGCTGATCTGTGCGACATTTGACAGCTTCGGACAGGGACTTTGGTTCCACTCCAGATGACATCACTTCCAGGGAGCAGAGCTGAAAAAGTGAGGAGGCACTTCCTCATATGACTGGATAGCAGTGGCCATCTTGGAAAAAGACATATGTACCTAAAGAACATAAAACTACAGCCCCTGGACTGCAGCTCCTCTACCTCTTTGTGTAGGAAAGGCTGAGTAGGAAGGGACAGCAGGGAAGAGCCTTATAGATAGTGTAAGAACTGTGCCCCAGCACGGTCCAGGGAGAGAAAGTGTGGTGTGGCCAGTATGCTTATGGAAATTACAGAGGCCGTCGCCGCCACAGATCAGCCTCGCCTGTCCTGAAAGTGACAGCTGAGAGAAGTCTAGGCAGAAGAGAATACAGTATGTTTCACTTTTGTGGGCTGCCAGGAAATTAAAGGACGAAGTACTGCTGAACCAAGCTTTATGCCGAGTACTGCTAAGACTAATGCTGTGAACCAAATGACTATGTTGCTGAGAGTGTGTTGCTGGACCATAAACTTAAGAACTCCTGCAAAAGACTGAGGGCTATGAAGACGCCTATATCCGGAAAGGTGAATGCACTTTCCCCCCCTGCTTCTATTATACACAAAATCCCTGGCCAGGGTGGGGTCTTGAACCTTATGGGACTATCTGAAAGGGTTAATGCTACTGAACGGTGTTAACAATGTCGCTACCTTTGGTGCAAGGCAAAAAATTCCATGCAGGAAACAGTGTAATCCATGCTTGCTTGCAGTGTAAAATTTGTAATCTTCTTTTATTTAGTCATCGGCTGCACAGAGCCTTCGTCAGTGCTACCACTGACGAAGGCTCTGTGCAGCTGATACGCGTCTGGTTAGAGATGTGTACACCTGGCAATTTTAAATATGACTAAATAAAATTTTACTCTGCAAGCAAGCGTGGATTACATTTTTTCCTGCATGGAATTTTTTGCTGTTTAAAGCCCAGGACCGGGGGCAGGTGAACCCGCTTGAGCAAGCAGTGGATTGTGACATATATGAAGTGAACAAGCTGACAGCAAAGCACACCATATTCAAGTGTCTGTTCTTTGGTGCAAGGCCTATAGGATGATGTAATAGTTATTTGTTTATTACGACTATTATGGCTCAACAAGGCACTGATAGTGAGTAGCATTGCATATTTAGATATGTGCCACAGTGATAAAGCCACAGACTGCAATATGCCAGAAAAGGCCTCCATGTGCTACCGAAGGTGTTTAAAAGTTTGGTTCCGAGAAGTATGGACTGAATGATTAAACCAAAGTAAGTCATGACAAGCACATATTTCAGTGAAAGCTTTCGTGCATTTATTATGTGCTGAAATGCAGTCAGAAATGTATTCAGTCCCTGTATGTGGTATATCTGGTGTGTGTTTAGTGTGCACAGCTAATCAACTTCCACACAACATGGGCAGATTAAGCTGGATGCAGAATGCTAGCAGTTGCCAGTCTTGGTTAAAGTACCTGAAACTATAGTTGGATCCCTGCATGTACATGGATCGGAACAATTGAGAAAGAAGTTGGTAAATTTTAGCTAGATCTGGCATGAATGTTAAAAGCCTGAGTTGACATATGCCTTGCTGCTGCCACTTTAGAGAAAACTGAAAAGTGATGTACAAACTGCTTGTGTTCCAGAAAAAAATAAAAGGATGTTGTATACTGCTGAATGATGTTGCTACTGTAACTTTTAATTATGCATACCCTCTAACGGAGTACTGATGTAAATAACAGGTTTCAGTAAAGTTATGTTCTTGCTGCAACAAACTGCCTCCACCTCCAATTGTCAGCTGATGCACCAAATGAGATCATGAGATGCCATTCGGTTGCCATGCCAGTCTAGGACCAAGTAAAGGCTCTCAGGCCTTCATGGCAGGGCTTAATAGGCTGATATTAAAAGTAAAATATGTTGCAGTACTATACTATTGCAGTATACTATACTATAAAAGTGATCCGACTATTGCAATTTTAAATTCTTTATTGTAAGATCGATGAGACTATTAAACTCTCTGCCTGTGCATGTGGTGATGGTGAACTCGCTAAAAGAGGTCTGGATACCTTTCTTGAAATCACAGAAGGTAAAGGGAGTGTACAATTATAAAGTCCCAAAACACCCTAAAACTATGAATTTTATTAAATACAAATAAAACTGGGGTCTAGAACCAAAAAGAAGACAAACAACATGTAGCTGCAACACCCCTCAGGGGTACACCGGACACTTGGCAGACGTGGGGAGCTGGGAGGGTTAAGTGATGGCTTGTCATGGTGGCACTTACCAGGCTCCTTTCCCAGAAGGATGACATGCAGCCAAGGCCAGAGCAGGATTGCAGTCCATCGTTGACACCCCTAGGATAGGGAATGCCAATAAACAGGATGATGGGGGTAACAGTTGTTACGGGTGATGCCACAGTTCCTACACACCGATATATCACACGGCAGAGAATAAACAGACACTGATTTCTAGTACCTCAGGTCCCCAGGAACGGTTAGGGACCAGTATGAACTTTACTTGGAATAACTTTGCCAAGACAATTATTACATAGTAATTCAGGTAAAATTCTTCACAGTGCAGGTAAGAAAGGAAACTCAGAGGTCAGGGAGGATACACAGGATGAAGCCGATCCTACAGTCTGCGTTATCTGTCAGGTACTGCTCCTGGACTGGGAGCACTCCGGAGGAGGAAGGGGGTAGGGGTCACTCCACAGACACTCTAGTAGTATTATTTACTTTTAGGATTTGCACCCCACACTGGAGACGTGTGGGTGTAACTTAGGAGAGTACTTCTACACAGTGATCCTGACTCTGGACGGGTGCATAGGAAAACTTGTGGGTTTGAATTAGTACCTCTGCACTGAGTCTTGTCAGAAAAAGGGATTACTTACAAAGGCTCTCTCTTAGGCTTGGGACTTGCTTCAATCACATTCAATATGCAGTCGCTACGGGATATCTTATCTTCTCCTCCATCTTCACCACAAAAAAGCTGAAGGTGCTTCCATGTGGCTCTGTGTTAGGTAAACTCCGGTAGCAGACAAGATGGAAGACGAACTCCTTTCCTGCTCTCAAGCACTCCTATTTATACTCTCACTTATACCACATGACATGACAGACTGATACATTCACAGGCAGGCAATGATTTTATTAGAATTAACCTCTCAAGTGCTGTAGCTGTGCAACACACACACTGGAAATATAGTAGGCAGAAAAAAACAAAAGATCCCCGCGCTCACGGATTCCAAGGATTTAGAAGGAACTCTAGGGTCCGTATTAAACATCTTTATTTGTATTGTAATGCTTTTCGGCAAATTTCAATGTTTGCCCTTATCAAGCACACTGGAAATAATAAGACAGGGAGGCCGGAACCGGGGCCCGCAGGGCCGTTAGGTGAAGGCGAACATGACGGGGTTAACGGGGAGGAAAGGGTTAATATTTTAAATAAAAATAAGGTGAGGTGGAGGTTAAAAGGGAGGGGGTAATGAGAGGGAGCAAAGGTTTATGGGATAGAAAGAGCGGGAAGAAAGGGGGGAGGAGTCATTCCGGGAGCAGCAGAGGAAGAAGAAGGACCTGGAGCCTGGACGGGGAGAAGAGTGAAGACCGAAGAAAAAAGACAGCAGGATAAGAATTTAAGTGTGGCAGCTGAAGAAGATCGGGAGGACTTGAAGCAGAGGACGATCGGGTGAAGACAGAAGAAATTAGAAGACCTACCTGAAGACCGGAGCAGGAAGACCGCCGGGGAGAAGACCAGAGCAGGAAGACCGCTGGTGAGAAGATCGGAGCAAGAAGACCGCTGGTGAGAAGACCGGAGCACAAAACACCGCTTGGGGAGAAGACCGGAGCAGGAAGATCGCTGTTAAGAAGACCGGAGCACAAAACACCGCTTGGGGAGAAGACCGGAGCAGGAAGATCGCTGTTAAGAAGACCGGAGCACAAAACACCGCTTGGGGAGAAGACCGGAGCAGGAAGATCGCTGTTAAGAAGACCGGAGCACAAAACACCGCTTGGGGAGAAGACCGGAGCAAGAAGATCGCTGGGGAGAAGACCGGAGGAAGAGGATAGCTTGTGAGAAGACCGGAGGAAGGAAGATCGCCCCCTGTGGAGATCGGAGGTACTGCAGTTCAAGAAGAGCCTGAAGAGATGGAAGCGCTGATGGAGAGGATCCGGGCAGCGGCAGCTGAGCGAGGAATCGGGTGGCTCGAAAGACTGGCAAGTGAGGGAGAGGGGGGAGCGGCGGCAGTTCCGGAGAGGGAGAGGAGGCTGCGTCGGGCGCGTGCGCCGGAGAGGCTTAGCCCCGAGCACGCGCCCGTGCGCCGGCGTCGCACAGGGAGCCCATCAGTGGAACCTCCAGCCGGGCCAGCCCCCGCAGCGGCAGGCGGGGGGGCCAGGGCTGGGAGGAATCCTAATCGGCGGCGTGGCGCTGCGTGCAGCGCAGGTACCTGGGCTGCGAGGGGGCCGGGACCTGCGACTGCACAGTCGGCTCCAGGAGCAGTTAGAGGGGGGGGGGGGGCGCTCCAGCGGTGAGGGTAGCAGAGAGGAGCGCCCTTGTCCCAGTTCGGCGAGAGGATCCGTGTCAGGACAGAGCAGAGGGTCCAGAGCTGCTGGAGGTGAGCAGTGTGGACTCAGCGGGAGGGTTAGCCGGGGGACCAGGGGAGGGGAGCTGGAGCAGGTGTTCGGAGGAAGAAGGGGACAGCAGCAGGCTGGTCCGGAGGATTTTATTAATGCCGGTTCCAGCGGAGCGGCTGCGCGCGCAGCGGAGAGGCGGCAGTCGGCGGAGGAATCAGACTGATCGGGGCGGGACATGGACGGATCCCAGGATGAGACGCCAGGAAGACGGAGCGGCGGCTGGTGGGCCCACAGCACCTGCGCAGCCTGGTGAGTCTACCACACAAAACACTGTAAATGTTATTGCTAGATCTGTGCCTGTAGGGGGGGGGTATAGGTAGTGGTGCGGTCAGTTTTGCTGGTGCGCATGGGGGGGATAACGATTTGAGGGCACTTATGGGTTGTATGTGGGAGTTCCTGCGGAGGCAGGAAATGGGGTCGGTCGGTTTGCCTGGAGCGGCGTGTAACACGCCGGGTAGTGTGTCGTCTGGCGGGGAGGGCTTCCCCGCTGGGGCGACTGGGGGAGTGCAGGCAGAGGGAACGGGAGGGCCGGGCGCGGGGCCATTGCCGGTGGCTGCATGGAGTACTTCAATGGCAACCCCTTCCAGTAGGGTAAGTACTCTAGGGGTCAGCTCGGGGGGGGCAGACGAAACGGCGTCGGGGTGACGGTTGCCGTACAAACGGAAAGAGATGGGGAAGCAGTGCGGTTGGACGATAGGGCAAAAGGGGAGGTATACGTGTGTTTCGAGGGCCCATTAGGAGCACATCTTAAGAAGGAAACGAGGGAGAAGATATGGCGGGATGAATTTGTAGAGATATTCTCCCTCTTGCCTTTGGAGAAATTTAATTTGGACAAAGGCAAAAGGACCGAATATAAGAAGGAGGAGGAAGAAAAACGCAGATGGCGTTTAATTCCTCAAACATTTAATAATTGGTTGCAGGCGTTCGCTATATTGGCCAGCGTAATAGGGGAGAAGGCGCCGGAGAACTGTTCCGGCCTCTTCTGTTATTTAGATTCTATAGGCGAGGCGTACCGGGTTTACGGGGGTCAAACTTGGTTAAGGTACGACGAACAATTTAGGCAACGTAAGGCGGTCTGTGGCTTCGGGTTATGGCACCTAGTCGATTTGGACAGCCTTTTCACGGGGGAGCCGGGCCATCAGGCCTGGCTTCAACCTCACAGGGGGGAAACCAGGGGGGTCAGTCGGGGGGTAATAGAGTCGGTTTGTGTTGGCAATTTAATGAGGGCCAATGCAAATTCGGATCAGGCTGCAGATTTAAGCATGTCTGCTCACACTGCAATGGCGGGTCACATGGAGCATCAAAATGCTTTAAGAAAGGAAAAGGAAAGGCCGCAGGAGGGGGTGGAAAAAGGGAGGACGCCGGTGAGGCTGGAAGAGATGGTCAGGTTTCTAAATAGGTATCCTGACAGGGAAAAGGCGAAATTGTTAGTAGAGGGTTTTCGGGGGGGGGTTTCACATCCCTCCCCCGAAACACGAAATTCCGTTATCAACAAAAAACCTACTCTCGGCCATGAGGAATCCGGAAGTGGTGTCGGAGAAACTGGCAAAAGAAATTAGCTTAGGGCGGATGGCAGGCCCCTTTCAGGAGCCTCCCCTCCGAAACTTCGTAGTGTCTCCCCTGGGAGTAGTACCTAAGAGGGAACCGAATAAGTTTCGGTTAATACACCATCTTTCTTATCCGAAAGGGGCATCGGTGAACGACGGTATAGACCCTGAGCTCTGTTCGGTGGTTTATACATCGTTTGACGCGGCACTAAAATGGGTAAGAAGGTACGGGAGGGGGGCGCTGTTAGCGAAAGCCGACATTGAGTCGGCATTCCGCCTTTTGCCGGTTTCTCCAGATAGTATTCGCTTACTTGGTTGTTTTTGGGGAGGTAAGTATTTCGCCGATAGGTGTCTGCCCATGGGATGCTCAATCTCGTGTGCATACTTCGAAGCCTTCAGCACTTTCTTGGAATGGGTAGTGAAAGACACTGCAAAGCTGCAGTCAGTAATTCACTACCTTGACGATTTTTTGTGTATTGGCCCAGCGGAGTCGCCGATGTGTGCGACACTGCTGGGAACGTTACAGTGGGTGGCGGACCGGTTCGGGGTGCCTTTGGCTCCCGACAAGACAGAGGGCCCCGCAACTTCTCTTCAGTTTTTGGGCATCTGGATTGATACGGAGGCGATGGTATGTCAATTACCGGAAGACAAGTTGCGGGATTTAAAAGGCGAGGTAGAAATGACACGAAAAGCTAAGAAAGTCACGCTGAAGGGGCTTCAGTCATTATTGGGCAAGTTGAATTTCGCTTGCAGAATAATGCCTATGGGGCGAATATTTTGTCGAAGAATGGCGGCGGCCACGGCGGGAATTCAAGCCCCGCATCACTACATCAGAGTGGGGAGGAGTTTTAAAGGGGACCTAGCAGTCTGGGCTTCCTTTTTAAACAAATACAATGGGAGGTCCATGATAATCTCGGAAGTGAGTGAGAATGTGGACTACGAGTTGTTTACAGACGCGGCAGGGAGTGCTGGATTTGGGGCGTTTTGCCAGGGGCAATGGTGTGTTGGGGAATGGCCGGTCGCATGGCGGGAGGAAGGTTTGACGAAGAATCTGGTACTGTTGGAACTGTTTCCAATAGTAGTGGCCGTGGCGCTTTGGGGCGATCGCCTTCAGAACAGGAAGGTGAGGTTCCATTGTGACAATATGGGGGTGGTGCAGGTGATCAATTCTTTGACCGCCTCATCACCCCCGGTGGTGAATTTGTTGCGCCACCTGGTATTGGAAACATTGAAGATGAATATTTGGATAGTGGCGGTGCACGTGCCGGGGATTGAGAATTCAATCGCGGATGCTCTTTCTCGGTTTCAGTGGGAGCGATTCAGGACCCTGGCCCCCCAGGCGGAGGACCGAGGGAGGATGTGCCCGTCTCATCTTTGGAGTGTGGTAAGAGAGCAGTGGGGCATCTAATTGAGAGGTCACTGGCTCAGGGTACTAGAGCTGCGTATATAGCAGCGTGGCAGGAGTGGGAAGGTTGGGTAGGTCAGCTTAGGGTAGGAGAGGCGGAGGAAGATAGAGTGGGGGCGCTGTTAAGTTGGTTGGGGAAGGCAGAACAGGTTAACGTTTCGGTGTCACGAGTGAACAGGTTCATGGCAGGGGTAGCATTTGGGTGTAAGTTAAGGGGGGTGGGGGATATAACGAAGAATTTCCTAGTCAGACAAGCGTTGAAGGGTTTTAGAAAAGAAAAAGGGAGTGTGGATTTACGCAGACCAGTTTCGTTTGAGTTGTTAGAAAAGATAGGGGGGGGTACTGGAAGGCCTCTGTGATGCGTCGTTCGAAAGATCGTTATTCAGGTTAGCCTTTTCATTGACGTTTTTCGGGGCATTTAGGGTGGGGGAGTTGGTGTCCCCTAGTAAATCAGTTGGGGGAGGTTTACAGGTGGGGGATGTTAGGAAAGTTGATGACCATTTAGAGTTGGTCATACGCCGATCAAAAACAGATCAGGTTGGGCGGGGACATTTGATTAGATTGGGTAGGGTTCACGGGTCAGTAATGTGCCCCGTGTCGGCATGGGTTAGCTATACTGAGGTAGCGGGGAAGAGATTAGGCCCTTTATTGCAGCATGAGGGGGGCCAGTTTTTGTCATGCTTCTAGTTTACAGCGATCTTTAAGAAGGCGCTGAGGGAGCTCGGTTTAGATGAGTCGCAGTTTGGGACACACTCGTTTAGGGTGGGGGCGACTACAGAGGCACAGGTACAAGGTTTGTTGGGCGAGTCGATCAAAAAAATCAGCAGGTGGCAATCGGGGAGATATAAATTGTATGTTCGCCCCCAGTTGCTGTAAGAGTAGTAGGTGGGTGGGGGTGTAAGTATAATCAAGGGGTGTTGGTCAATTTTGTTTTCTCCTTTTTTGTTTCAGGTCCAAAAGCGGCGCTAGTGTGGATTATGGGCCATTCTTATGTGTATTGGGGGGCGGAGAGGGCTAGCGTAAGACAGGACGGGAGACAGTTGAGGTTTCCCAGGTCAGAGGCGGTCCTGAGATGGTTGGGAGTTAGAGGGATGTCGTGGTGCAAAGTGTTGGAGGAGTTTGAGAGGATGGTGGGTTTAGACAGGGCCCCGGACATAGTTGTTATACATGCAGGGGGGAACGATTTGGGGAAAAGGCCCTTCAGGGATCTATCGAGGGATATCAGGTATGATATCCTGAGATTGTTAGCGGCGCATAAGAAGATGGTGGTGGTGTGGTCGGAGATTGTGCCTAGGCAGATATGGAAGTTTGTGCGGACTGCAAGAGGATTAGACAAAGCGAGAATAAAGCTTAATAGAGAAGTATCTCGCTTTGTGGGAAGTAATGGGGGGGTCGCGGTGCGACACATAGATCTAGAGTCTGGCAGGGGGAACTATTGGAGGCAAGATGGGGTTCATTTAAATGAAATTGGTTTGGATTTGTGGCTGGAGGCAGTGCAGGAGGGAGTGGAGCGCGCCTTGTTGTTGTGGAGGGCGGCGCAGGCTTGAGGTTTCAAGCCGTGCTGGCTGTGGCGGTTAGGGAGGGGTCCTTGGAGTCAATATAAGAGGGGGTAAGGGGGGAGGCAGGGGATAGTAGAGTTACCTCCTCCCCCCTCTGGTTAGTTTTAAATTGTAGGTGGGTCTGTCGCCTCTTGTTTTGGCAGGGGGGTTACCTGCTAAAAGTTGTGGTTGTTAATAGCCGGGGTATGGCTAGATAGCCTCGGGGTCGGGAGGTTGGTGACTCGAGGTAAATGGCGAGTCTCCTGAGTCAGGTGATTGGAGACGGGAGGCGTAGTTTGGAAGATAGGGTTTCCCGAGTCAGGTTTTTTAGGAGACGGGAGACAGGTACACCTATCTTCCTTGTTTTTTGGGTGAGGCGACAGATATTTTTTCGTTGGGAACTCCAAGGATCTCTCCATAGTAGTTAGGATCAGGGTTAAAAAGTGTTATGCAGGATTTATTGTTGTATGTTATAATAAAATTGGCTTCTGTGGCCAAATTTAATCCAAAAGAAGTTGTCGGTGTTTATTTTAGATAAGCTAAGTTAAAAGGGGTAAAAGGTGGAGTGGTCACAGCGACGACTCCGTTGTACCTAGTCAAGGGAGGCCGGAACCGGGGCCCGCAGGGCCGTTAGGTGAAGGCGAACATGACGGGGTTAACGGGGAGGAAAGGGTTAATATTTTAAATAAAAATAAGGTGAGGTGGAGGTTAAAAGGGAGGGGGTAATGAGGGGGAGCAAAGGTTTATCGGATAGAAAGAGCGGGAAGAAAGGGGGGAGGAGTCATTCCGGGAGCAGCAGAGGAAGAAGAAGGACCTGGAGCCTGGACGGGGAGAAGAGTCCCACCCACCCGTTCTTAGAGTAGGGGTAGGTAGGGGGTTAGGTATATCGTCATAGCAGCGGTTAGGGAGGGGTCCTTGGAGTCAATATAAGAGGGGGTAAGGGGGGAGGCAGGGGTTAGTAGAGTTACCTCCTCCCCCCTCTGGTTAGTTTTAAATTGTAGGTGGGTCTGTCGCCTCTTGTTTTGGCAGGGGGGTTACCTGCTAAAAGTTGTGGTTGTTAATAGCCGGGGTATGGCTAGATAGCCTCGGGGTCGGGAGGTTGGTGACTCGAGGTAAATGGCGAGTCTCCTGAGTCAGGTGATTGGAGACGGGAGGCGTAGTTTGGAAGATAGGGTTTCCCGAGTCAGGTTTTTTAGGAGACGGGAGACAGGTACACCTATCTTCCTTGTTTTTTGGGTGAGGCGACAGATATTTTTTCGTTGGGAACTCCAAGGATCTCTCCATAGTAGTTAGGATCAGGGTTAAAAAGTGTTATGCAGGATTTATTGTTGTATGTTATAATAAAATTGGCTGCTGTGGCCAAATTTAATCCAAAAGAAGTTGTCGGTGTTTATTTTAGATAAGCTAAGTTAAAAGGGGTAAAAGGTGGAGTGGTCACAGCGACAACTCCGTTGTACCTAGTCAAGGCTTTGCACAGTGCATCTACATTAGACAAACATGTATGACATTTATGGAGGGGACCAGGATGATGTTCTAGGACACTACATAGCGTATTATGGAGACACTAGGAGCTGGGGCGACTTAATCGTAGTTGTGTAACAAGTACGCCCTCACTCGGTATCAAGGGTAGCCCATCCAGATAATACAGGTCCTTAGATTTGTGCAAGCTAAGTACAGACTTCCATGGATAGAAGGAGAGTCTATAAGGAATTTTTGTGGCACAAAACTCACAAAAGAGGAAAAAAGAAAGAACTATCAAGGAGGTTCAGATATACAGTAACCTCAATAGGGTTAGTGAAAAAAATATCATAAACGAGATTGGTCGAGAGCAGACCTCAAAAAGCAAGGGCAGCCTACAGAAATAACGTGCAGTTTCATGTAGGTCAATTCTAATCAAAGAATGCCCAACATGAACTCCTATTAACTGCCATTATGCTTATATGGCCTCCTGTCTCAAAGCACCAATCATACGTGGAGATGCATAGGGGTACAAATGCAGATACATGTCCTCTTATCACAAGAAGAAAGACACACAGCACTAATATTCACTAACCTCAATAGGGTTAGTGAAAAAAATATCATAAACGAGATTGGTCAAGACCGGACCCCAAACGCGTTGCATAACTTTTATATGTTTTTTATGTACATATTGTACAATTAAATATACTTTATTGCGTACTGTGGAGACCTGGTAGTTTCCCTCTTTGGATCGCAAGACCCCAAAGAAAGAGCGCAGAAGGAGTTTTTCACTTGTTTTATATTGCCTTCTCCCCCATT
Source organism: Eleutherodactylus coqui (assembly GCF_035609145.1). NCBI lineage: Eukaryota > Metazoa > Chordata > Amphibia > Anura > Eleutherodactylidae > Eleutherodactylus > Eleutherodactylus coqui. Next base: position 72,937,029 of record NC_089847.1, read on the forward strand.
GTTTGGTGCAATACCCACTGGGCTTTTTCCTACTGCTGCATCTCCTTGCTTGAGGATTTTTGGGGATGCTGCACAAAGGAACATCTTTAGTTCTATAGGCGACCGGGGATCATCGGTGCAAGCGGGTTATTTTCCCAAACTTGGGGATCCCGCTGTGCACCAGGTGAGTAAAAAACCCCCCACTTGTGATTTCGGATTTCTGTGTGGTGGCGCGGATCTACATTCTGTCATTAAGGTTTTGGTTATTCAATAGAATAATATCTTACTACAAAAAGTCTAGATGTAACGTTGTAAAGAATATCAAGAACCCCAGTGGTAGTGGAATGATCATGGTGAATATGATCTTGCAGATGCTATATGGCAAAAAGCTTAACATCTGCATTATGGAGACATGAAAACTAACAGATTTGTTTATGCATGTTTACCATTTTCTATATGCAGGCTTTGACTTTTATTTTTCATATTTTGCTAGATTTGCAGCTTGAACAGATGTTTATTTTCCCTTTTTCCAATAAGTATTGAACTCTTATACTAGTGAAAGTAACAGATGATGACTAAACGTTTTGTAATGATCACAACAGGGATAAAACATTTTATATAATACTCCTCATCATGTTATCATATGACCCATTCTCCAGTGCTATACCTGGCAAAACCCAAAGCTAGCATCATTGGAAATGATACAATTTGTTTATATCCACTCTTCTCTGATATAACAGTATAAGTAGAGACACTGAACAGAAACTGGTGATTCGGTATAGCTCTCCAGAAGTATTTAGATTAATGAAGTGATCAAAGATTAACTTTTCCTTTATTAATGATTTAAACAACCAGCATTAAAATATACATTTTGGGACAAGACCCCTTCATCAGTTCATCTGGAATACATACTTTGAACAACAATAATAGGTGAAAATTAAGGTGGAACCAAAAGAGAAAATTAGAGAACAAAAAAAAAGAAATCGCACTTGTGAGGAACTAAAACAAGAATTAAAGTGCATAATAAAAACAATAAATAATGATAATAATAATAAAAAAAATAAATAATAAGTAATAACACAGGTAGTAAAACCACAGTCATAAGAATTTATTCATACTGTATGTCCCAAAAATATGTAAAAAACTATTTAGTATAAAACTCAGATAAAACTGGTTAGACAGTAATTGATAAATAATGACTTTATCCCATGTATAAAATGAAATGCATAAAATAAAATGAAATAAACTGAACACAGAGAGAATGATATTAAAGTGTAAAACATGTTTAAAACAAGTAGTAGGAGATATCCAAAATTATCATCATAATACCAGGCCAATTATTGTGGTGGAGTGCACAAGTGGAGAAAGTAAATATAAAATAATATCAAGGCTACATTATATAACATCGTATCAGACATGTTTCACTGCAATGCCCCAATGACATAAAATTAAAATATAGTGGGCACAAAAGGTATATTGGAGTGGCTGTAAAGGCTGCATAATGTCCAGCTTACATACTTTATTAAAATGTGTCAGCCGATCTAATTGTATGAACAGATATTTAACGGCATAGTTTGTATTATAGAGACAGTATGGGCTGCATAGTAAGAGTAGTGAGACCATAATGGGAATAATGCAGGAAGTGTGTGATCTTATCTGTTAGGGACCAATTGGACAGGAGGTCAGAAAACAATACTGAGATGGCTGCGAAATTGAAATGAGATTGAATCTAACTGTGGGAGGACACAAGGACATAGGCAGTGAATGCGTAAAAGGGGCTGAGGTGGAGGAAAATAGGACAAGCTGGTGAGGAGCTTAGGCGGAAGGTTGGGAAGAGAGGCTGTATGCAGTGGATGGGTGGTGAGGGTGAGTAGTGAAAAGAGAGGGTTGAAAGTGCTGGAGGTGGGGAACGAAGGATAAAGGATGTGAGTGAAGAACATAGAAGATGGAGTGTCAGTAAGATGTGAAGAAGGGCTGTCAGGCAATGGAGAAGGCTAAAGAGCGATGCGTCGGCAGTGCAGTCTAATATAGCAAGGCATCCAGACTCTGAGGCAGAAAAGCCCCCCAAATTATGATGTTCCCCCTCTGCTCTTGGCATGATAATTTGGTGTTGGTATGCAGTGTTCTTTTGCCTCCAAACACAGCACTGAGCATTTGTGCTGAAAAGTTTCATGCTGTTCTCATCTGTCCATAGAGCATTTTCCCAGAAGCATTGTGGAATATACAAACAGTGTTTTTTTCCTCAGTTAATAGAGTTTTCTGTAGGCCTTCTCTCATTTCCCTAGGGCTCCTTCTTACCTCTTTTTTAATAGCCTACTGTGTGCTTGGAGTGATCTTAATAAGATACCCACTACTATGGAAAGTAGCATGTCATGGCTCGATTGAAGAAATGGACTGACAGTATTAGGTTAGTCTGAGCCACATTATGACACTTTTGTGGTTGTACTTTTGTTATCCCCTTGGGTCCCCCTTCATTGATAAAGGGTCATTGGGAGTTGTATGTTGAAATTCTTCAAGGTGGTTTGTCATTTCCTTGGCTGGTCAATCTATTTGATAGGGGGTTTAGATATTTCAACCCCTGCTCTCACTAGTTGCTGATTATTCATCTCTTGTGGGTGAAGTTGTTCTAGTCCTTTTTCCCTTGGTGCTGCCATCCAGATCAAGCTGAGTAGTTTATATATTGATTTATATCTTAGTATGATTTCTGTCCTTGCTCCTACTGCCATTAGTTGTTACCAGCTGTTTTTATACATTCCCAGTATCCACTTAGGGAAAGTGCAGATGGCCCCTAGGTTCCAGCATGGGGCCATCCTTGTTAGGGCAAGCGCCCCACTTTACGCAGGGGTACTCCCCCCACTTTGGCTATTAGGACTAGTTTTCCTATCTTTTCTCCTTGTTTGTGTTGGATGGTGGTTTTAGTGTTTTATGTGGGATATTCTGGAGATTTTTTTGTCCCGTGCGAACATGGACTGCACCCGTGAAGGATATGCTTCTTAAATGGTCAGCATGGACGTAACATAGCAACAGTCCTGAATTTTCTTTATTTCTAGACAATTTATCTAACAGTAGATTGATACACACACACCAAGTTCCTTAATAATGCTTTTGTAGTCTTTTCCAGCTTCATGATCCTCTATAACACGTCTCCTGATGTCTTCTGAACTTCACACAACCCACACTTTCTATCTCATCTTCTTAACTGAAACACCTTTTGCCAATTAGCTCTTGGAAAAGTAATTAACACAGAGGTTCATTTACTTTTTCTCCCTGCACTGTGGATGTTTATTCAATGTGCTCAATAAAAGACATCAACAGTAGAACTGCGGTATTAGTTTAGTTAGATTGTGTTTGTCCATAATTGTGACTTAAATAACAATCATATCCAGTTTTATTAGTAATCAATGCAGAAATCCAGGCCATTCCAAAGGGCCCACTTACGTTTCTTGCAACTTGCTAGCTGGAGAATACCTATTTTTAAAAGTGAATAAAGAAATGTCTGATTTCTACCTTTGTTGAATAAATTGTCTGGAGTAGTGGGAAATTGTGGGGCTAATCCACATGCGGATTTCCTGATACAGGTTCTGCACGGAATCCTTGTCAATGAGTGTCACTTCTTCCTTTTCTATGCGGCAGATTTCAAACTCGCAGGTGGAAAAATGTGTTCTGTAGTTCAAATTAATTGATATTGTAATTGAAGTGGAGTTGGCACAGAATTGGCATAGATTCCACATGGATTTTGCATCAAAATTCACCATATGAACATGGCTTAAAATTTTCAGACTACTTATCCAAGAGCTAATTAAGGTTTTAAGGGTCTTTTACACAAGGTGACAATTAACAGAACAATTGTACAATCCAATACATTGCTCTTTGGTCATTAATTGTATCTTTTATGTGGACATAAAATGTATCATTTGCCTGAAGCACGTCCCCTCGTGTAATCAGGGAATGTGTTGACAACAATAATGTAAACTGTATGAGAGGAGGGGAAAACAAGCAATTGCATGAACTTTTTTCCTTTGGAGGCCCTGTTATACCCTGCCTGATGAAGAGACCTAAGGCCTTTAAAAGCTGGCTGTTAAGCATCAGTTGTTTTAATTCAGTTAGTCATTAATAGATATCATAATGGCAAAACTATTATTTTGTTAGTCTAAAAGACTGTAATTATACTAAGGACTAATTCACATGGGCGATGCGTCTTTATGCCGGCTGAATTGTGGCTGAAACTCGTATAGATGAAGAATAGCCATGATCGAGTCCTGAAATGAATTAGCGTTATGTCATCCATTCAAACTGGCATATCATGTGAAAAATATGCTGCAGTGCGGAATTCCGTCAGTCAGCAGAAATCCTTGGAATGAGTTCCAATAGCTTAAATAGAGACAGCTATCTTGTTTTCTGAGCCCTGGATGCAGGTAAGCTCCCTCCCCTTCCCTTTTTTAAAAAAAAAACTCCCATAGAAGTCAACGGGAGACTCCAGCGGGTTTTTTTTTTCATCAAAAGATAGGTCAAGACTAGAGATGAGCGAGCGCACTCGGCCACGCCCCTTTTTTGCCCAAGCGCCGCGATTTTCGAGTACTTCCGTACTCGGGCGAAAAGATTCGGTGGGCGCCATGGGTGAGTGGGGGGTTGCAGCGGGGAGTGGGGGGGGGGAGAGGGAGAGAGAGAGGGCTACCCCCTGTTCCCCGCTGCTACCCCCCGCTCTGCCACGCCTCCCCCCCCTGGCGCCCCCCGAATCTCTTCACCCGAGTATGGAAGTACTCGAAAATCGCGGTGCTCGGTCGAGTAATTACTTGAAACGAGTAGGTTCGCTCATCTCTAGTCAAGACCTATCTCTTCTTGCAGTGAGAAAAATCGGTGACCGAAAACAGTTGCCGATTTCTCATTTTGACAGCACTATTTTTTCACCCAAGTGAAAATTGTGCATGTGAATGAATGCATTGGAATCCAATGCTTTACATGGTTGCGATTTTCGACCAGTGTTTTATCATGGCTAAATAACTGCGTAAAAACACTCGTGTGAATGAGGCCAAGGGCAGTATTTACACTCTGACCAATATTGTACTTGTAAACATGCAATTTTACCCATGATTGGGGTGCATTTTGCAAGAAAAACGCATTGCATCAAAGCACATGCAATTTTCACACAGGTAAAAATCGCATTTTGCTTCAATGAAAATCGCATTGTATTCACCTGAAAATCACATCTGCATGTGAGGGCAATGGGATTTTTTTTTTCTGTAGAAAATAATGGACTATATTGACAAAAAAAAAGTACATGCTGCGATTCTTCTATCTGAGTCTCTTGGTCCAAGGGAAAAATCGCTCATGTGTATAAGCACATATAAAATAATGAGTCATTTTCTTGTGCAAGTTCCGTCGATATCTCTATCGAATGTAACACACAAACCACCCATGTAAATACAGCCTTCACAGCTTTCACAATACTCTGCATGATACACTGCTAACTGTGGTAAATTCCGCACCAAAATCTGCACACTACCTGCGAATCTTGATGCGCAATTGAAAATGGCGTAAAACCATCCTGCAATTCTGCATCAAAATCTGCAGTTAGACTTGTGGATTTAGGTGTGGAATTCTGTAGTTGCAGATTTGGCTGCTTCCTGCACAGTAATATCTTTCACTACGAAAACTCCCTTAACGCCAGAGGATGTACAGTTACGTCCTGATCTCGCTCCATGCAATGCGGGTGCGGGCTGTTTCTTACAGCCAACACCCGCCTGCAACAGCTCCGATAAGCAGCCGCTGTCGATTCTGACAGCGCAGAATTTGAATGCCCTGACCGATGTAATGATGTAATGTACAAATGCAGGAGTGATCAAGGCATCACATGTGAGGAAAAAAACGAAACAAAAGCAAAGGCATGTAGACTCTCTAAATAATGGAAATGGAGAATTGGCCACTGGGAATGAAAGGAATAAAGAGCTCTTAAATGGGTAAAGGCAGCATGCAATTTATGGAGGAGGTCTTGTGTAGGATACCAGAACAGAGGCAACTTGTATTTGTTTTCGCAATAGGTCATAGCCACTCTATTCTAGAACAGCTGACAGGTATTGGGTGAAATAACGTGATCTAAATTAGAATAGTGAGACATTTATGGATGGTGAGGATTAGAGTTGAGCGAGCATACTCGTCCGAGCTTGATACTCGTTCGAGTATTAGGGTGTTCGAGATGCTCGTTACTCGAGACGAGTACCATGCGATGTTCGAGTCACTTTCATTTTCTTCCCTGAGAAATTTGCGCGCTTTTCTGGCCAATAGAAAGACAGGGAAGGCATTACAACTTCCCCCCTGCGACGTTCAAGCCCTATACCACCCCCCTGCAGTGAGTGGCTGGCGAGATTAGGTGTCACCCGAGTATTAAAATCTGCCCCTCCCGCGGCTCGCCACAGATGCATTCTGACATAGTTCAGGGAAAGTGCTGTTGATGCCGGAGCTGCTATAGGGAGAGCGTTAGGAGTGATTTTAGGCTTCAAGAACCCCAACGGTCCTTCTTAGGCCATAGAAATCGCAGATCGCACCTATGTGCGATCTGCGATTCCTGTTCTCTTCTCTATATGCGCTCAATGGGGCCGGCGGCAGCAGCGCCGACCCCATTGAGAACATATAGAAGACAAATCATTCTTCTCTGCCACAGCTGTAGCAGCTGTGGCAGAGAAGAACGATGTTTGCCCATTGAATTCAATGGAGCCGGCAATACAGCAGGTTCCACTGAAAGCAATGGGCTGCCGGCGATTGCAGGATGAATTGTCGGGAAGGGCTTAAATATATAAGCCCTTCCCTGCAATTCATCCAGAAATGTGTTACAATAAAAATATATACAGTATATACCGGCGTATAAGGCGACGGGGCGTATAAGACGACCCCCCAACTGTCACCTTATACGCCGGGAATACAGCGGAGCAAAGAATAAAAATCATTACTCACCTCCCCCGGCGTTCTGCGGCGCTGCTGCAGGATGTCGCTCCCTCCTGGTCCCTGGCAGAGCATTGCTTTCTGGACGCAGGGCTTGAAATCCCCGCCTCCAGAAAGCTACTGTGATTAGCTAACACACGCCGTCAGCCAATCACAGCCATTCAATGACATCATTGTCATTGGCTGTGATTGGCTGAAGGCACGTGTGTTTTCTGGAGGCGGGGATTTCAAGCCCTGCGTCCAGAAAGCAATGCTCTGCCGGGGACCAGGAGGGAGCGACAGCCTGCAGCAGCGCCGCAGAACGCCGGGGGAAGTGAGTAATGATTTTTATTCTTTGCTCCGCTGTATTCCCGGTGTATAAGGTGACAGTTGGGGGGTCGTCTTATACGCCCCGTCGCCTTATACGCCGGTATATACGGTATATATTTTTATTTTTACACATTTCTGGATGAATTGCAGGGAAGGGCTTCTATATTTAAGCCCTTCCCGACAATTCATCCCGCGCACGCCGGCAGCCCATTGCTTTCAGTGGAACCTGCTGTATTGCCGGCTCCATTGAATTCAATGGGCTAACATTGTTCTTCTCTGCCACAGCTGTTACAGCTATGCAGAGGAGAACGATCTTTATGCTGACAGTGCGGGGGGGGGGGGGGGGGGGAGCACTCTTGCCGCTATTGTGGCTTAAAAGTGGGACCTGTGAACTTGAGATGCAGCCCAACATGTAGCCCCTCGCCTGCCCTATCCGTTGCTGTGTCGTTCCCATCACTTTCCTGAATTGCCCCGATTTTCACAAATGAAAACCTTAGCGAGCATCGGCGATATACAAAAATGCTCGGGTCGCCCATTGACTTCAATGGGGTTCGTTACTCGAAACGAACCCTCGAGCATCACGAAAATTTCGTCCCGAGTAACGAGCACCCGAGCATTTTGGTGCTCGCTCATCTCTAGTGAGGATGTTGATCTGGATATGGGTCAGTAAGTATAGTATGAATATCCAAGATTAATTATTTTGTAGAGGACTACACTAAGGCTCTTTGCATACTGTATTCAAGCTATTGTTAGAGGGATATGTTGGAAAGATTTCCTAATGTGTATGTCTAAAAGAAGGATTCGACGTATGCCACTGTATATATATGTATACAGTGGCATAGATTACCCATTGACTGCCATTGTAATAAAAAAGTATTCTAAAGCATACCACCTCGACAAAGGCCAAAAACACATTATTTTGTCCTCCATCAGATGAACGAATCCCTATTGACAAGAGTAACATGTATTTTAGGAGTGTATACATTTAACGTATCAATGGAAGTTTAGTGTATGACATCTGGTTGAAGAAAAGCATTTTGGAAATGTTTAGTGCAAATCTGTTCCAGAAAGCTATTGATGTACCTCAGAACAGGACACTTTTTGGAAATCAGAATACATACTCTAGGTCTCTTCTTGTCTTGTGGAGTAACCTGAGGGAGAGCAATTGCCATACTGCAAGGGAAGAGTGGTAAATCAATTTCTTTTTGGCATTTGAACCATGGAGAAAGGAAAAAAGGTATACTTAGATTAATCTGTTTGCATATCGTATGTTAGGATTGCAGTGGACCCGCATAATATTGCAGGCATGGTTCACATAAAATTGAAAGGGAGTTTTGCCTGCAATACCACGCAGAGAAACTGTACAGTATATGGAGCAATGTGCTTCCTGCTCCATACAGGGTGGTAGCTGGCCTGATCAGCTTCTGATCTGCCAGGATCCCAGGTGGCAGACCCCCCCTTGCCCACTGATGAGTTAGTGATGGTGTATGCTGTGGATTGGGCATCAATTTTTAAGAGCTGGAAAACTACTTTAAGGTAATATCTGATCTGATATCCTGCGATTCGCTGGCATTGTCATACACTATAGTCTGTAGAATTGAAATAAAATGATGTGTGAAATGAACAACATGAAGTGGGCACCAGTCCAATTAGTAAAAATGTCATGGTAATGGAAGACTTCAGAGGAGATTCTACTGACTGCTTTTGCTCTTTTCTTACCAGGGATTTTGGGACAATCTTCACAAGTAAAAATAACATTGACAGGCAGCACATCAGGCCCATAAAGGTCTACACATACATCTGGTATATTTACAGGGGATAGCCAAAAATATGGAAACACCATACGAAATGCATGCTTTAAACTACATGAGATTATATATCATATTTCTTTCAAAATATGTTTATTGGTTTGCAAACACATATGCAACATTGCATTGGTAAATAATATTTCAACAAAAATGAATTAACTTGACAATCTTGATGTCTAAAGGAGGCGCGGGGGGGACGCCGGGGATAGGTCCAGCCAGGGGAGCCGCCCAGAGGATATGTACCGTTTGACCTATGTGGGAATTTCCAATATCCTGAGTCGGTCGCCCCCCCCCCCCCCCCCCCCCCGGATCCTCCCACCAGCGCTCGGATAGTTCCCCCTTTTCTACTGATGTTATTAGTTGTTACTGGGGGTTCCCAGCATCCCCCACGCCCCCCCCCCCCCCCCGGCCTCTGGGGAAACCTTTTACATGCCTCAAGCCAAACAAAACAAAAACATCAATGCTAAGTATACGATTTTACTAATAGATATAAGTTTTAACTAAAACTATAGTCCTAGCTAAGGTGCCAGGACGAACATAGTAAGGTAGGACAGGGGTGATAGGTGGCGGGATGAGGAGAGAAACAAAACGGAGAAGAGGGAGGGAGGGAAGTAGAAGAAGGGAAGGAAGGGGCGATGGGGAAGAGAGGAGGGGGGGTAAGGTCCTCTACCGCCTCTAACCAACATTACGCATGTATGCACAACAAATAGGGCATGACCTAGGGTGGGCAATATTCAGACTAGATTCTTCCTGATGGCTCAAGTCCTCTAGCACTTGAATGCTCATAGTGAGCCGTTGATCAGCCACGTATGAAAAGTGGGTGATATAAATCATATTTCAATAAGACATGTAGAAACTACTTTTAAGTGGAGGTAATATGACCCAGATACTGCCGGGAAGATGTAAACATCTGCCGAAGCAACAAGGTTCCATTGGTTAGGGGTTTGAGACACTGAGCTGCTGTTACCGGCTGTCTCCCAAAACCACCCAGAGGAGGGCAAGAAGTGAAGTAAACACAAATTTGTCTGAAGAGCTCTCAGCCAAGCAGGGGTCGAAAGGGCAGCTCAGTGCTAATTATTAAAATCCCATGCATTTTGTATGGTGTTTCCATATTTTTGTCCACCCCTGTATATACAATATGGCAAACTTTTACATGACATTTAGGCCTTTACATTCCCTTCATTTCAATAGTACAGTATATAACATGTTAAATGGCATATAAAAGTTAGCTATATCTGTATGTGGGGAGCTTACTTGGTTGTAGATGCTAAATGATTTGAACCTAGCCTTAGGGCGCCCACCCACTGGCGATTTTTTTTCCTTTGCGTTTTGCGTTTTTTCTCAAGAGCAATTAGTATTGAATGTGCTCCTGTCCACTGGCGTTTTTTTTTTTCGGTCCGTTGCAATTTTTAACATAGGAACTGTCAGTTGCATATGTGTCCTTATTTTTCTCTTAATGCACCCATGAATGTCAATGGAAATTAACGGAAAAAGACGTGAAAAACGCGCCAAAAACGCTGCGTTTTTCACGCACGAAAATCGCAAACGCCAGTGGGTGGGCGCCCTTAGATGGAGCTAATTATTTTAACAGAAAACAGCCAAGTAGAATTGAAACAAAAACCTGAGAGAAGAGAATGACTCAGGGGCTTACATATTTTATGCGTGTACTAGAGATTTGTTAAATTCGCAGCAAAAATCCTCTTTGATATGACTAGCAGAGAAAAATTATTGTATTTTTTTTACTGATTTGTCTATATGCTGATGTTATAGATGTTTAATGGCCAAGGTTCCTGACAGTGCTTGTACTATGGAAAATGATTTGGCGACTACAGAAAAATATCCAAACAGCAGTAAGTACAGTTCAATGTTTCCAAATGTTAATTAAAGGCAGTGTGTCAGCAGTTACTGTAGGTGAGGGCTGCTTCCAACCAGGAGAGCACTGCAGCTGTCAGTCAGCACTATGGAGCAGCTCCATGGACAGAGCGGAGGGCACTAGAAGGCATGCCCTCATGGCACTCGTAGCAGTGGTGCGTTGACGATCAAAATGGCAATTTAGTTGGTGATGCAAATAATAAAATCCTGTATGATCCCACCCTACTCCACTGCTCCTATCGTGCACAAAAAACACGCGGCCATGGTCCTGTCCACTGACATGGCTAATTAGCCTAATTAGTTCCATATGGTCTATTTCCCTGTGCAAATGCACAGGAAAATAGAGCATATTTTTTGTGTACCGGAATTGCTCATGCAAAATACGCGCATGTGAATCAACCCATTGAAATCAATGGGTTCTATTTTCTGCATATTGCGCCCACAAATACGCCCATGTGACACAGGCCTAAGACTTGGGGTCTGTTTGCCTTTCACACGTGTATTTTTTACTATTTTTTTGATGTTTAATAAAAATTGTGGATTTTATTCTGTGGCTGAAATATTTTTCTTTTTGTTTCTGCATTATCCATGTCTGAGCCAATGTATTTTTCCAGCTAATGATCATTTACACAGGGATTTAACATAAAACCAGCATATATGGGGTTCACTTCTGTATGGCCATATTAATGCACTTTGTAATGTACATCGTGCATTAATTATGAGCCATACAGAAGTTATTCACTTACCTGCTCCGTTGCTAGCGTCCTCGTCTCCATGGTGCCGTCTGGCAGGATATATATATTTTTTTTCTACATAGACCGTCAGCCTGAATGATGATTAGGAAAAGCGGCATGGGGTCTGAGCATTTAATGGTTAAGTGACTTTTAGATATACCCTCAGTAATGAAGGTTAGGTATCACACCTTGTGCTTGAGTTCATTTCAGGGTCAAATAGATCAGCAATGGAAGATTCCTGAATATCTGCCCTAGTAACAGTTGTGTTGAAAACAGGGTCGGATTGACTGGTGTGGAAATGGCGGGAAGAAGAGGAGAGGAACAGCTGGACTAGCAACAAGGTCTGATTGGACATTGGTAAAACGGCGGGGAGGAGTGGAGCCATAAGAAGTTTAGAGTTCAGTGATTCATCATCAGTTGGAGAATTCAAGTCAAAGCTCCCCTACTCTCCTTCCCCTTTTGATTTATGCTGTCGCGGTATTCTATTAAAGGGGTTGTCCCGCGAAAGCAAGTGGGGTTCAGCACTTCTGTATGGCCATATTAATGCACTTTGTAATGTACATCGTGCATTAATTATGAGCCATACAGAAGTTATTCACTTACCTGCTCCGTTGCTAGCGTCCTCGTCTCCATGGTGCCGTCTAATTTCAACGTCTAATCGCCTGATTAGACGCGATTGCGCAGTCCGGTCTTCTCCCTTCTGAATGGGGCCGCTCGTGCCGGAGAGCTGCTCCTTGTAGCTCCACCCCGTCACGTGTGCCGATTCCAGCCAATCAGGAGGCTGGAATCGGCAATGGAACGCACAGAGCCCACGGTGCACCATGGGTGAAGACCTGCGGTCCACCGTGGGTGAAGATCCCGGCAGCCATCTTCGCAAGGTAAGTAAGAAGTCACCGGAGCGCGGGGATTCGGGTAAGTACTATCCATTTTTTTTTTAAACCCCTGCATCGGGTTTGTCTCGCGCCGAACGGGGGGGCTATTGAAAAAAAACAAAACCCGTTTCAGCGCGGGACAACCCCTTTAAGTGGTACATCGCTCGCTAATGTGGGTGATTTGATGTCTAAATTTATTGGTTGGTATGTGGACTCGAGTCTGGAAGACTTAGGCCTCATGTCCACAGGGAAAATCAGGCCCACTACGGATTCTCCATGGAGAATCCGCAGCGGGTCCCTCCTGCCCCGCGGAAATGAGGGCTGAAAATAGAATATACTCACCTGCTGCGGGCCGTGCATGTCTTCCCTTCTTCCCGTCCGAATCTTCTTTCTTCGGCCCGGCGGATGTGCTCGGCACGCCGGCAGCGTGCCGCGCGCATGCGCCGGGCACATCCGCCGGGCCGAAGCAAGAAGATCCGGACGGGAAGAAGCGAAGACATGCACGGCCCGCAGCAGGTGAGTATATTCTGATTTTAGGTCTCCCGCGGATTCGGACGGCTTCCATAGGCTTCAATAGAAGCCGGTGGGAGCCGTACGTGCGGGAGACCCGCACCAAATGGAGCATGGTCCAAATTTTTTCCTGCACGCGGATCCGCGTCTGCAGGGAAAAATGACATCTGCAGGTATTTAACTACCTGCGGGTGTCTAATGCATCCCTATGGTGCGCGGATCCGTGTGCTGAAAAAACGCTGCGGATTTTAAATAATAATTTACAAGTGGACATGAGGCCTAAGTCCTCATTTAGGCCTCATGTCCACGGGGAAAATCAGGCCCGCTACGGATTATCCATGGAGAGTCCGTAGCGGGTCCCTCCTGCCCCGCGGACATGAGGGCTGAAAATAAGAATAAATAAGAATAAACTCACCTATCGCACGCTCCGGATCCTTCCTTCGCCGTGGCGTCATCTTCTCTGTGTCGCGGCCAGATCTTCTTTCTTCGGCCCGGCGGATGCGCAGGATGACGTCAGTGACGTGCCCCGCACATGCGCCGGCCCGAAGAAAAAAGATCCGGCCGCGACGGAGAGAAGATGGCGCCGCGGCGAAGGGAAGAACCGGAGCGGGTGAGTAAATTCCGATTTTTGTCTCCCGCGGATCCGGGCGGCTTCCATAGGCTTCAATAGAAGCCTGCGGGAGCCCCGCACGAAAATGGAGCATGGTCCAGATTTTTTCATGCTCCATTTTTAAAAAAATCACTTTTATTGACCATCCGCTGGTATTTATCTACCCGCGGGTGGTCAATGCATCCCTATAGGGTGCGGATCCACGGGCAGGAGAAGAGTTAAAATCCGCTGCGGATTTTAATTCTTCTTTTGCCCGTGGACATGGTATTACAAAGTTTATGGTGTTATGTCAAAGACGAATTCCTCATTTAAGGTATTACAAAGTTTATAGTGTTATGTCAAAGACGAAGTCTTCATTTAAGTTATAACATGGTTATTTGAGTCTGGAAGACTAAGGCCTCATGTCCACGGGGAAAATCAGGCCCGCCGCGGATTCTTCATGCAGAATCCCATAGCGGGTCTCTCCTTTCCCGCGGACATGAGGCTTAAAAAGAAGAATTACTTACCTGTCCGGACGCTGCGGATCTGCCCTCCATCGCGGCCGTATCTTCTTCCTTCGGCCCGGCGCATGCGCTGTGCACTCTACTTCTTTTTGGAACTCCTGTTCTCCCGCGCTCCCGCGCCGGAGAGCAGAAATTCAGCTGCGGGTGTGCCGCGGATCTGGATGGCTTCGATAGGCTTCAATAGAAGCCTGCGGGAGACCCGCACTAAAATGGGGCATGCTGCGGGTGTTTTCCCGCACATGCCATTAGCGCCTCTGGGGAAAATGACATCCGCAGGTATTTAATTACCTGCGGGTGTCCAATGCATCCCTATGGGGCGCGGATCACGTGTGCAGGTGATCCGCTTTGGATTTTAAATGTATTTTAGCAGTGGACATGAGGCCTAAGTCTTGGTTTGAGTTATTATATGGTGATTGATATTTGGTTTATGGTGAATGGTGTTGGAAGAAATACTCCCCTTTGGAAACCATTTAATAAAATAGTACGGCCTTTATTTCCGAAATTTGGTGTCTAGTGTCTTATTTAAATCAAAGTTAATTTGGTTATATTGCAATAACACATAAGATCCCATATCTTTAAAGCTTCCTTCACACAGCAGTGTTGTGAGCATGGAGTCTGTATGCTAGCATATGAAGTCCCTGTGACTCTATACTACAGCACACTGTTTGCCTTACCATGTAGATATCCTCCCTTAGTACCTCTGTAAAACGACACCTGATGCAACATAGTGTATGCTTTATATAAGGTGACCAGACGTCCTGATTTAGGCGGGACTGTCCCACTCTGTGTTCTGCTTTTCCTCGGGTCTTACATGGGACAGCCATGTGTATCGATTTTGGGATGTATGGTCACCATGAAGGTGATTAGCAGCTAGGGTGCTGCAACTCTCCGGCTGGTAATCACTCTGTGGCACTGCTGCGGGATGCACACATTTCCGCCCACAGCAGCGCCAAGAAAAGGAGCAGCAGCTCTCTGAAGACCAAGAGAAGGTAAGTATATAGGTTTCAAGAGAGGTTCTTTTACTACTGGGACTACTGTGGGGGTCACTGTTACTACTAGGATTGATATAGGAAACACTATTAATAATAGAGTCCTCTATATTAGCCCCAGTAGTAATAGTATTACTACTGATGCCACTGTGGGGGTCACTATTACTACTAGGGCCACTGTGGGGCTCACTATTACTACTGAGGCCACAGTGGGGGTCACTATTACTACTGGGGCGACTGTGTGGGTCACTATTACTACTGGGGCCAATATAGGGGACATTATTAGTATTGAGGCCACTGTGGGAGTCGCTTTTACTACTGGGGCCTCTCTGCATGTGGCAGCATACGTCAAGCTGCCTAAGGGTATGTTTACACATAGCGAAATTGCTGCAGAGATCGCACAACCCCAATTTAAAACTAAGCTCCTGGTTTATAAGGAAATTCTATTACCTATACCGCTCTATGCATCTCAAATGTGGTGCCTTTTTAAAGGTGATCACCGGCATTTGGACATTTTTCACATGAAGTGTCTTCGGCCCATCCTTTGTGTTAAACTGGGAGGATTGTGTGCCAAACACTGAAATACTGAGTTGAACCAAGTTGGCTGGCATGGAATGGAGTTGACATGTGGTGCAGATGGACTCTTCAAAACTGCCCACAGCTGTATTCTATTTGCAACTTTCCTGTGGAAAACGCAGAAAGGGACACCAGTACCTTAGATATGAGGCTGTCTTGAAGCAGCACCTTAAGTCTTGCGGCATTTCACATGACACGTTGGAGGAGCTTGCTCAGCGAAGACCAGAATAGCGAAATGCTGTCAAAACAGGAACTAATATTATCCTTTGAACATTCCTGCCTTGAAGAACTTGATTCGAAACACCAAATTCAGAGAACTTGCTCAAAGCCCTCCTATAATTACACCTACAATTCTAGTGAACTACTATACTGTGCCACCTGTGATCGGACCTGTAGGACCATCATCACCACTAATGGGGCCACTCTGCACGTGGCAGCATACCTTAAGCTGGCTCAGGGTATGTTTACAAATAGCGGAAATACTATGGAATGTCCGCAGCAGAAATTTCAGTGGCAAATTCCCTAATATCTTCGCAACCAAAAAACAGTCAAAATCTGTACCATTGGTGTGGATTTTGACTGGAAAAGAGCCGTGTATCCGCAGCTGATTTCATACTATGCAGCACTCTCCCTCACCTCTGAAGGCTTCCCGCTGTCAGCACTCTCCGGCTTCTGGTTCCCAGTGGCCTGCTCAGGTGTGGCGCTGCTGGTCAGTCGAGGCCACCACAGGATGCTGGAAACCAGAAGTCAGGGAGCGCTGACAGCCTTTGGAGAGGATGAGGGGATGCGCTGCATAGTATTTCCAGTCAAAATCCACTCCAATGGTATGGATTTTGACTGTTTTTTGGATGCGGAAATCCTGCGGAATATGTTCCCAGTCTTTTTTGAAACGGCTCTGTCAAAGTACTAAGGAGCACTTGCATACTCTGCCCCTAATCACATGATGGTGATGTAATCAAAGGTCCTAAAACATAAAACATGACAGCAGCTGTGTGCTTACAGGACCTGTGATGATGTCACCATCATGTGATCAGTTACCTGGGCTCAGCACAGCTGTGTGACATGTACACGTAGAAGAGATGTGTGTGAGACACGCATGTAGCAGAGCTTTGTGTATCACGCATGTAGCAGAGTTGTGTGACATGTGAGGGTAGCAGAGCTGTGTGTAGTAGACACATACATGTAGCATAGCTGTGTGCGTGTGACACATGCATGTAGCAGAGCTGTGTGTGTGAAATGCATGTGTAGCAAAACTGCGTATACCCATTTCTGATCACCTTACTTTGTATGAAATCGAAGATTAAGTTACAGCTCTGGAGGTTGTATAAACCTGTAATACATTGTGTCCTTCAGCCCTAAGTATCGTTTGGTAGATGCAAATTTAGCCAACAACAAAAGTTTAGAATAAAACTTGAGTTGTTTGTTTCAGATAACTTTAAGATTGGCAAATAGCGTTCCTAGATAGTAGGCTTCTTGGGTGCGCAAAGAGACATTTCAGGTAGAAAGAGGAAAATCTTGATTCCACTGAACAGAGCTTTAGTGAAACCCATTTCCAAATACTTGTGTAGGATGGGAATAGTGGCCAGCTCATTTATTCCATCAGATGCATAGATGTGCAGGGCAGGTACCATAAGGCTGCCCTCACATGGGCAAGATCTGTTGTGGAATTTCCACTTGCGAAATCAAAGCAAAATTTCCCATCATTTTTAGTAAAAGCCATGTGGAGGGGGTTTAAAAAATCCCCTTCACAAGGTGCTGATATTTTCTAAGATGAATCCGAAGCATTTTTGAAAAACGCTATGGATTCTGATTCCACAGCATGTCTATTTATGCTGCGGAATTCAACTGTTGAAATTCAACAAGGGCCACAGCTGTCCCACAAGTAAGAACGTAGACAAATCTGCACCATTTAGGTTCACATTTGACGACTGCGAAATTCTTGTGGAATTTCACTGTGGAATGCCCAAAGTTATTCTGCCTATGTGAGAAGGCCGCTTAAGAGAGCAGGGAAAGTATCTGAAAATACTGCTTTCAATTCTGGAGATCCTACCTTTGTTGTCTGTAAGGTCTCAGACATTAAGCGTATCAGGAAAGATGAAAACAAGGGTGATCACTAGTGATGAGCGAACGTACTCGTCCGAGCTTGATGCTCGGGCGAATATTAGGGTGTTCGGGATGCTCGTTACTCTTAACGAGCACCACGCGGTGTTCGGGTTACTTTCACTTTCCTCTGTGAGACGTTAGCGCGCTTTTCTGGCCAATTGAAAGACAGGGAAGGCATTACAACTTCCCCCTGTGACGTTCAAGCCCTATACCACCCCCCTGCTGTGAGTGGCTGGGGAGATCAGATGTCACCCGAGTATAAAAGTCGGCCCCTCCCGTGGCTCGCCTCAGATGCCTTGTGAGTTAGCTGAGGGAAAGTGCTGCTGCTGGTGCTGCTGTAGGGAGAGTGTTAGGAGTGAGTGTAGGCTTCAAGAACCCCAACGGTCCTTCTCAGGGCCACATCTATCCGTGTGCAGTACTGTGGAGGGTGCTGTTAGCAGTGTTGCACAATTTTTTTTTTCAAAATCGTCTGTCTGCAGAGCATTGCGCCCTGCAGTAATAGTCCAGGGACAGAAGTGGTGGTTAGGCAGGGAGAGTGTTAGGAGTGAGTGTAGGCTTCAAGAACCCCAACGGTCCTTCTTAGGGCCACATTTAACCATGTGCAGTACTGTGCAGGCTGCTGTTAGCAGTGTTGCATTTTTTTTTTTTCAAAATCGGCTGTGCAGAGCATTGCGCCCTGCAGTAATACTACAGGGAGAGAATTGTGTAGGCAGGGCCAGAAGACATATATTATTGATTGAATATAGTCAGTGGGCCTTTTCTTTAAAAAAAAAGGGAAAAATTCTATGTGGCCTGCCTCTGTCAGTCCTCAGCGTTCTGTGTACGTGTGTGGTGGGTGGAGATAGTAAAAGAAATCATACGCAGCCAGCTACGTTTAACAGCAGTCTTGCGCCAATTTATTTCCTTCCTGCCTGGGGAAAATCACCGCTCTGCTGCACTTCATATAACTGCATTTCTGTGGAACAGATTTCTTATCTGATTGAATATACTCAGTGGGCCTTTTCTTTAAAAAAAAAGGGAAAAATTCTATGTGGCCTGCCTCTGTCAGTCCTCTGCGTTCTGGGTACGTGTGTGGTGGGTGGAGATAGTAAAAAAATCATACGCAGCCAGCTACGTTTAACAGCAGTCTTGCGCCAATTTATTTCCTGCCTTCCTGGGAAAAATCACCGCTCTGCTGCACTTCATATAACTGCATTTCTGTGGAACACATTTCTTATCTGATTGAATATAGTCAGTGGGCCTTTTCTTTAAAAAAAATGGAAAAATTCTATTTGTCCTGCAGGCTTGCGCCAATTTATTTCCTGCCTGGGAAATCACTGGTAATACAGCATGCTGAGGGGTAGGGGTAGGCCTAGAGGACGTGGACGTGGCCGAGGACGCGTAGGCCCAAGCGAGGGTGTGGGCACAGGCCGAGCTCCTGATCCAGTTGTATCGCAGCCGACTGCTGCGTGATTAGGAGAGAGGCACGTTTCTGGCGTCCCCACATTCATCGCCCAATTAATGGGTCCACGCGGGAGACCTTTATTAGAAAATGAGCAGTGTGAGCAGGACCTGTCGTGGATGGCAGAAAGTGCTTCGAGCAAGCTATCATCCACCCACAGTTCTGCGCCGTCCAGTGCTGCAAATCCGAATCCTCTGGCTGCTGCTCCTCCTTCCTCCCAGCCTCCTCACTCCACTACAATGACACATGCTCAGGAGCGGGAAGACTCCCAGGAACTGTTCTCGGGCCCCTGCTCAGATTGGGCAGCAGTGGTTCCTCTCCCACCAGAGGAGTTTATCGTCACTGATGCCCAACCATTGGAAAGTTCCCGGGGTCCGGGGGATGAGGCTGGGGACTTCCGGCAACTGTCTCAAGACCTTTCAGTGGGTGAGGAGGACGATGACGATGAGACACAGTTGTCTATCAGTGAGGTAGTAGTAAGGGCAGTAAGTCCGAGGGAGGAGCACACAGAGGATTCGGAGGAAGAGCAGCAGGACGATGAGGTGACTGACCCCACCTGGTGTGCAACGCCTACTCAGGACAGGTCTTCAGAGGGGGAGGCAAGGGCAGCAGCAGGGCAGGTTGCAAGAGGCAGTGCGGTGTCCAGGGGTAGAGGCAGGGCCAGACCGAATAATCCACCAACTGTTTCCCAAAGCGCACCCTCGCGCCATGCCACCCTGCAGAGGCCGAGGTGCTCTAAGGTCTGGCAGTTTTTCACAGAGACGCCTGACGACCGACGAACAGTGGTGTGCAACCTTTGTCGCGCCAAGATCAGCCGGGGAGCCACCACCAACAGCCTCACCACCACCAGCATGCGCAGACATATGATGGCCAAGCACCCCACAAGGTGGGACGAAGGCCGTTCACCGCCTCCGGTTTGCACCGCTGCCTCTCCCCCTGTGCCCCAACCTGCCACTGAGATCCAACCCGCTCTGAGAACACAGGCACTACCGTCTCCTGGCCTGCACCCACACCCTCACCTCCGCTGTCCTCGGCCCAATCCAGCAATGTCTCGCACCGCACCGTCCAGCCGTCGCTAGCGCAACTGTTGGAGCGCAAGTACACCGCCACGCACCCGCACGCTCAAGCGTTAACCGTCCACATAGCCAAATTTATCAGCCTTGAGATGCTGCCGTATAGGGTTGTGGAAACGGAGTCCTTCAAAAGTATGATGGCGGCGGCGGCCCCGCGCTACTCTGTTCCCAGTCGCCACTACTTTTCCCGATGTGCCGTCCCAGCCCTGCACGACCACGTCTCCCGCAACATTGTACGCGCCCTCACCAACGCGGTTACTGCCAAGGTCCACTTAACAACGGACACGTGGACAAGCACAGGCGGGCAGGGCCACTATATCTCCCTGACGGCACATTGGGTGAATTTAGTGGAGGCTGGGACAGAGTCAGAGCCTGGGACCGCTCACGTCCTACCCACCCCCAGAATTGCGGGCCCCAGCTCGGTGGTGGTATCTGCGGCGGTGTATGCTTCCTCCACTAAACCACCCTCCTCCTCCTCCTCCTCCAACGCAACCTCTGTCTCGCAATCAAGATGTGTCAGCAGCAGCAGCGCGTCGCCAGCAGTCGGTGTCGCGTGTCGTGGCAGCACAGCGGTGGGCAAGCGTCAGCAGGCCGTGCTGAAACTACTCAGCTTAGGAGATAAGAGGCACACGGCCCACGAACTGCTGCAGGGTCTGACAGAGCAGACCGACCGCTGGCTTGCGCCGCTGAGCCTCCAACCGGGCATGGTCGTGTGTGACAACGGCCGTAACCTGGTGGCGGCTCTGCAGCTCGGCAGCCTCACGCACGTGCCATGCCTGGCCCACGTCTTTAATTTGGTGGTTCAGCGCTTTCTGAAAAGCTACCCACGCTTGTCAGACCTGCTCGTAAAGGTGCGCCGGCTCTGCGCACATTTCCGCAAGTCCCACACGGACGCTGCCACCCTGCGGACCCTGCAACATCGGTTTAATCTGCCAGTGCACCGACTGCTGTGCGACGTGCCCACTCGGTGGAACTCTACGCTCCACATGTTGGCCAGGCTCTATGAGCAGCGTAGAGCTATAGTGGAATACCAACTCCAACATGGGCGGCGCAGTGGGAGTCAGCCTCCTCAATTATTTTCAGAAGAGTGGGCCTGGTTGGCAGACATCTGCCAGGTCCTTCGAAACTTTGAGCAGTCTACCCAGGTGGTGAGCGGCGATGCTGCAATCATTAGCGTCACCATTCCTCTGCTATGCATCTTGAGAAGTTCCCTGCAAAGCATAAAGGCAGACGCTTTGCGCTCGGAAACAGAGCCGGGGGAAGACAGTATGTCGCTGGATAGTCAGAGCACCCTCCTGTCTATATCTCAGCGCGTTCAGGAGGAGGAGGAGGAGCATGAGGAGGATGAGGAGGAGGGGGAAGAGACAGCTTGGCCCACTGCTGACGGTACCCATGCTGCTTGCCTGTCATCCTTTCAGCGTGTATGGCCGGAGGAGGAGGAGGAGGAGGATCCTGAAAGTGATCTTCCTAGTGAAGACAGCCATGTGTTGCGTACAGGTACCCTGGCACACATGGCTGACTTCATGTTAGGATGCCTTTCTCGTGACCCTCGCGTTGCACGCATTCTGGCCACTACGGATTACTGGGTGTACACACTGCTCGACCCACGGTATAAGGAGAACCTTTCCACTCTCATTCCCGAAGAGGAAAGGGGTTCGAGAGTGTTGCTATACCACAGGACCCTGGCGGACAAGCTGATGGTAAAATTCCCATCCGACAGCGCTAGTGGCAGAAGGCGCACTTCCGAGGGCCAGGTAGCAGGGGAGGTGCGGAGATCGAGCAGCATGTACAGCACAGGCAATACAACAGTCTTTAAGGCCCTGGACAGCTTTATGGCTCCCCAGCAAGACTGTGTCACCGCTCCCCAGTCAAGGCTGAGTCGGCGGGAGCACTGTAAAAGGATGGTGAGGGAGTACGTAGCCGATCGCACGACCGTCCTCCCTGACGCCTCTGCCACCTACAACTACTGGGTGTCGAAGCTGGACACGTGGCCTGAACTCGCGCTGTATGCCCTGGAGGTGCTTGCTTGTCCTGCGGCTAGCGTCCTGTCAGAGAGGGTGTTTAGTGAGGCTGGGGGAATCATCACAGATAAGCGTACCCGCCTGTCAACCGACAGTGCCGACAGGCTAACACTCATCAAGATGAACAAAGCCTGGATTTCCCCAGACTTCTCTTCTCCACCAGCAGCGATACCTAAGCAATACGTAGGCTGCACCCGCGGATGGAAGCATCGTTCTCTCTCACCATCCAAAACGGGGACATTTCTGCTTCATCAATCTGTGTCTAATATTCCTCCTCCTCCTCCTCCTGCTCCTCCTCCTGAAACCTCACGTAATGACGCCGAACGGGCAATTTTTCTTAGGGCCACAAGGCTCACTCATATAATTTTTCTTTAAAATTTTTATACGTTTCAATGCTCTTAAAAGCGTTGAAACTTTAACTTGAACCAATTTTTCGTTAAACTGGGCTGCCTCCAGGCCTAGTTACCACTTAAGCCACATTAACCAAAGCGATTAATGGGTTTCACCTGCCCTCTTGGTTGGCCAGGGCCAATTTTTCTGATGTACATTAGTACTGTTGATACAGCAATTTTTGTGGGCCCTCGCCTACAGTGTAATCAAATTAATTTTTAGCCCACCTGCATTACAGCTGATGTTACATCCGCTGTGTTGGGCAATGCAATGGGATATTTCTATGTACCGCCGGTGGCTTCCTGGCACCCACCCATGCTGTGGGTCCACAGGGAATTATAAATGCATCTGTTTCCACTTCTAAAGAACCCCAGTCAGACTGGGGCATGCAGTGTGGGCCGAAGCCCACCTGCATTAAGCACGACATTACTACCTCAGCTGTGTTGGGCAATGCAATTCCTGGCACCCACCCATGCTGTGGGTCCACAGAGAATTATAAATGCATCTGTTTCCACTTCTAAAGAACCCCAGTCAGACTGGGGCATGCAGTGTGGGCCGAAGCCCACCTGCATTAAGCACGACATTAGTACCTTAGCTGTGTTGGGCAATGCAATGGGATATTTTTATGTACCGCCGGTGGGTTCCAGGGAGCCACCCATGCTGTGGGTCCACAGGGAATTATAAATGCATCTGTTTCCACTTCTAAAGAACCCCAGTCTGACTGGGGCATGCAGTGTGGGCCGAAGCCCACCTGCATTAACCACGACATTACCTCAGCTGTGATGGGCAATGCAATGGGATATTTTTATGTACCGCCAGTGGGTTCCAGGGAGCCACCCATGCTGTGGGTGCACACGGAATTCCCATTGCGGAGTTGTACCAGGCTGTGACTATTTATAAAAAACCGCGGTCTGACTGGGGCATGCAGACACCTTGACAGAATGAATAGTGCTATGCCCACGTGTGCAGCTCCAGATGGAGGTGGCACAGGATTGGATTTCTCATTGCTTCTGTACAGCATTGTGGACTATCGGCCCGCTGGGCAGGGACAATTTGGTGTACGCTGTGGACACTGTCGTGCGGGGGGGGGGGGGGGGGGGGGGGGGGGGGGTTGGGCAGCATGTAACCCAGGAGAAGTGGCAGCGGAGTGTCATGCAGGCAGTGATTGTGCTTTGTTGGAGGTAGTGTGGTGCTTAGCTAAGGTATGCCATGCTAATGAGGGCTTTTCAGAAGTAAAAGTTGTTGGGGGGGGGGGGCACTCTTGCCGGTATTGTGGCTTAATAGTGGGACCTGTGAACTTGAGATGCAGCCCAACATGTAGCCCCTCGCCTGCCCTATCCGTTGCTGTGTCGTTCCCATCACTTTCTTGAATTGCCCAGATTTTCACACATGAAAACCTTAACGAGCATCGGCGAAATACAAAAATGCTCTGGTCGACCATTGACTTCAATGGGGTTCGTTATTCGAAACGAACCCTCGAGCATCGCGATAATTTCGTCCCGAGTAACGAGCACCCGAGCATTTTGGTGCTCGCTCATCTCTAGTGATCACTGAACCTTTAATTAAAAGGGCATTCCAGCTTTAGTAAATTTAGATTATTCATTGTGTAATTAATAGAGATGAGCGAGCACCAAAATGCTCGGGTGCTCGTTACTCGGAACGAACTTTTCGCGATGCTCGAGGGTTCGTTTCGAATAACGAACCCCATTGAAGTCAATGGGCGACTCGAGCATTTTTGTATTTCGCCGATGCTCGCTAAGGTTTTCATGTGTGAAAATCTGGGCAATTCAAGAAAGTGATGGGAACGACACAGCAACGGATAGGGCAGGCGAGGGGCTACGTGTTGGGCTGCATCTCAAGTTCACAGGTCCCACTATTAAGCCACAATACCGGCAAGAGTGGCCCCCCCCCCCCCCTCCCAACAACTTTTACTTCTGAAAAGCCCTCATTAGCATCGCATACCTTAGCTAAGCACCACACCACCTACAACAAAGCACAATCACTGCCTGGATGACACTCCGCTGCCACTTCTCCTGGGTTACATGCTGCCCAACCCCCCCCGCACGACGCAGTGTCCACAGCACACAACAAACTGTCCCTGCGCAGCCTTCAGCTGCCCTCATGCCACACCACCCTCATGTCTATTGAGAAGTGCGTCTGCCATGACGAGGAACCGCAGGCACACACTGCAGAGGGTTGGCACGGCTAGGCAGCGACCCTCTTCAAAAGGGGCGGGGCGATAGCCCACAATGCTGTACAGAAGCAATGAGAAATAGAATCCTGTGCCACCGCCATCAGGAGCTGCACACGTGGGCATAGCAATGGGGAACCTATGTGCCACACACTATTCATTCTGTCAAGGTGTCTCTGCATGCCCCAGTCAGACAGGGCTTTCTAATTCATAGACACAGGCAGGTACAACTCCCTATTGTGAAGTCCCTGTCGACCGACAGCATGGGTGGCTCCCTGGAACCCACCGGCGATACACAAAAATATCCCATTGCATTGCACAACACAGCTGAGGTAGTAATGTCGTGCTTAATGCAGGTGGGCTTCGGCCCACACTGCATGCCCCAGTCAGACTGGGGTTCTTTACAAGTGGAAACAGATGCATTTATAATTCCCTGTGGACCCACAGCATGGGTGGGTGCCAGGAAGCCACCGGCGGTACATAGAAATATCCCATTGCATTGCCCAACACAGCTGAGGTAGTAATGTCGTGCTTAATGCAGGTGGGCTTCGGCCCACACTGCATGCCCCAGTCAGACTGGGGTTCTTTACAAGTGGAAACAGATGCATTTATAATTCCCTGTGGACCCACAGCATGGGTGGGTGCCAGGAAGCCACCGGCGGTACATAGAAATAACCCATTGCATTGCCCAACACAGCTGAGGTAGTAATGTCGTGCTTAATGCAGGTGGGCTTCGGCCCACACTGCATGCCCCAGTCAGACTGGGGTTCTTTACAAGTGGAAACAGATGCATTTATAATTCCCTGTGGACCCACAGCATGGGTGGGTGCCAGGAAGCCACCGGCGGTACATAGAAATATCCCATTGCATTGCCCAACACAGCTGAGGTAGTAATGTTGTGCTTAATGCAGGTGGGCTTCGGCCCACACTGCATGCCCCAGTCTGACTGGGGTTCTTTACAAGTGGACACATGTAGGTTAGACTCCGTGTGCACCTACAGCATGGGTGGCTCCCTGGAACCCACCGGCGGTACACAAAAATATCCCATTGCATTGCCCAACACAGCGGATGTAACGTCAGCTGTAATGCAGGTGGGCTAAAAATTAATTTGATTACACTGTAGGCGAGGGCCCACAAAAATTGCTGAATCAACAGTACTAATGTACATCAAAAAAATTGGCCATGGCCAACCAAGAGGGCAGGTGAAACCCATTAATCGCTTTGGTTAATGTGGCTTAAGTGGTAACTAGGCCTGGAGGCAGCCCAGTTTAACGAAAAATTGGTTCAAGTTAAAGTTTCAACGCTTTTAAGAGCATTGAAACATATAAAAATTGTTTAGAAAAATTATGAGTGATCCTTGTGGCCCTAAGAAAAATTGCCCGTTCAGCGTGATTACGTGAGGTTTCAGGAGGAGGAGCAGGAGGAGGAGGAGGAGGAGGAATATTAGACACAGATTGATGAAGCAGAAATGTCCCCGTTTTGGATGGTGAGAGAGAACGTAGCTTCCATCCGCGGGTGCAGCCTACGTATTGCTTACGTATCGCTGCTGTCCGCTGGTGGAGAAGAGAAGTCTGGGGAAATCCAGGCTTTGTTCATCTTGATGAGTGTTAGCCTGTCGGCACTGTCGGTTGACAGGCGGGTACGCTTATCTGTGATGATTCCCCCAGCCGCACTAAACACCCTCTCCGACAAGACGCTAGCCGCAGGACAAGCAAGCACCTCCAGGGCATACAGCGCTAGTTCAGGCCACGTGTCCAGCTTCGACACCCAGTAGTTGTAGGGGGCAGAGGCGTCACCGAGGATGGTCGTGCGATCGGCTACGTACTCCCTCACCATCCTTTTACAGTGCTCCCGCCGACTCAGCCTTGACTGGGGAGCGGTGACACAGTCTTGCTGGGGAGCCATAAAGCTGGCCAGGCCCTTAAAGACTGTTGCACTGCCTGGGCTGTACATGCTGCTCGATCTACGCACCTCCCCTGCTACCTGGCCCTCGGAACTGCGCCTTCTGCCACTACCGCTGTCGGATGGGAATTTTACCATCAGCTTGTCCGCCAGGGTCCTGTGGTATAGCAACACTCTCGAACCCCTTTCCTCTTCGGGAATGAGAGTGGGAAGGTTCTCCTTATAGCGTGGGTCGAGCAGTGTGTACACCCAGTAATCCGTAGTGGCCAGAATGCGTTGAATGCGAGGGTCACGAGAAAGGCATCCTAACATGAAGTCAGCCATGTGTGCCAGGGTACCTGTACGCAACACATGGCTGTCCGCACTAGGAAGATCACTTTCAGGATCCTCCTCCTCCTCCTCCTCCTCAGGCCATACACGCTGAAATGATGACAGGCAAGCAGCATGGGTACGGTCAGCAGTGGGCCAAGCTGTCTCTTCCCCCTCCTCCTCATCCTCCTCATGCTCCTCCTCCTCCTCCTGAACGCGCTGAGATATAGACAGGAGGGTGCTCTGACTATCCAGCGACATACTGTCTTCCCCCGGCTCGGTTTCCGAGCGCAAAGCGGCTGCTTTTATGGTTTGCAGGGAAGTTCTCAAGATGCATAGCAGAGGAATGGTGACGCTAATGATTGCAGCATCGCCGCCCACCACCTGGGTAGACTGCTCAAAGTTTCAAAGGACCTGGCAGATGTCTGCCAACCAGGCCCACTCTTCTGAAAAGAATTGAGGAGGCTGACTCCCACTGCGCCGCCCATGTTGGAGTTGGTATTCCACTATAGCTCTACGCTGCTCATAGAGCCTAGCCAACATGTGGAGTGTAGAGTTCCACCGTGTGGGCACGTCGCACAGCAGTCGGTGCACTGGCAGATTAAACCGATGTTGCAGGGTGCGCAGGGTAGCAGCGTCCGTGTGGGACTTGCGGAAATGTGCGCAGAGCCGGCGCACCTTTACGAGCAGGTCTGACAAGCGTGGGTAGCTTTTCAGAAAGCGCTGAACCACCAAATTAAAGACGTGCGCCAGGCATGGCACGTGCGTGAGGCTGCCGAGCTGCAGAGCCGCCACCAGGTTACGGCCGTTGTCATACACGACCATGCCCGGTTGGAGGCTCAGCGGCGCAAGCCAACGGTCGGTCTGCTCTGTCAGACCCTGCAGCAGTTCGTGGGCCGTGTGCCTCCTATCTCCTAAGCTGAGTAGTTTCAGCACGGCCTGCTGACGCTTGCCCACCGCTGTGCTGCCACGCCGCGCGACACCGACTGCTGGCGACGTCCTGCTGCTGCTGACACATCTAGATTGCGAGACAGAGGTTGAGGAGGAGGAGGAGGAGGGTGCTTTAGTGGAAGAAGCATACACCGCCGAACATACCACCACCGAGCTGGGGCCCGCAATTCTGGGGGTGGGTAGGACGTGAGCGGTCCCAGGCTCTGACTCTGTCCCAGCCTCCACTAAGTTCACCCAATGTGCCGTCAGGGAGATGTAGTGGCCCTGCCCGCCTGTGCTTGTCCACGTGTCCGTAGTTAAGTGGACCTTGCCACTAACCGCATTGGTGAGGGCGCGTACAATGTTGCGGGAGACGTGGTCGTGCAGGGCTGGGACGGCACATGGGGAAAAGTAGTGGCGACTGGGAACTGAGTAGTGCGGGGCCGCCGCCGCCATCATAGCTTTGAAGGACTCCGTTTCCACAACCCTATACGGCAGCATCTCAAGGCTGATAAATTTGGCTATGTGGACGGTTAACGATTGAGCGTGCAGGTGCGTGGCGGCGTACTTGCGCTTGCGCTCCAACAGTTGCGCTAGCGACGGCTGGACGGTGCGGTGCGAGACATTGCTGGATTGGGCCGAGGACAGCGGAGGTGAGGGTGTTGGTGCAGGCCATGAGACGGTCGTGCCTGTGTCCTGAGAGGGGGGTTGTATCTCAGTGGCAGGTTGGGGCACAGGGGGAGAGGCAGCGGTGCAAACCGGAGGCGGTGAACGGCCTTCGTCCCACCTTGTGGGGTGCTTGGCCATCATATGTCTGCGCATGCTGGTGGTGGTCAGGCTGTTGGTGGTGGCTCCCCGGCTGATCTTGGCGCGACAAAGGTTGCACACCACTGTTCGTCGGTCGTCAGGCGTCTCTGTGAAAAACTGCCAGACCTTAGAGCACCTCGGCCTCTGCAGGGTGGCATGGCGCGAGGGGGCGCTTTGGGAAACACTTGGTGGATTATTCGGTCTGGCCCTGCCTCTACCCCTGGCCACCGCACTGCCTCTTGCAACCTGCCCTGCTGCTGCCCGTGCCTCCCCCTCTGAAGACCTGCCCTGTGTAGGCGTTGCACACCAGGTGGGGTCAGTCACCTCATCGTCCTGCTGCTCTTCCTCCGAATCCTCTGTGCGCTGCTCCCTTGGACTTACTGCCCTTACTAGTACCTCACTGCAAGACAACTGTGTCTCATCGTCATCGTCCTCCTCACCCACTGAAAGGTCTTGAGACAGTTGCCGGAAGTCCCCAGCCTCATCCCCCGGACCCCGGGAACTTTCCAATGGTTGGGCATCAGTGACGATAAACTCCTCTGGTGGTAGAGGAACCACTGCTGCCCAATCTGAGCAGGGGCCCGAGAAAAGTTCCTGGGAGTGTTCCCGCTCCTGAGCATGTGTCATTGTAGTGGAGTGAGGAGGCTGGGAGGAAGGAGGAGCAGCAGACAGAGGATTCGGATTTGCAGCAGTGGACGGCGCAGAACTCTGGGTGGATGATAGCTTGCTCGAAGCACTTTCTGCCATCCAGGACAGGACCTGCTCACACTGCTCATTTTCTAATAAAGGTCTCCCGCGTGGACCCATTAATTGGGCGATGAATGTGGGGACGCCAGAAACGTGCCTCTCTCCTAATCGCGCAGCAGTCGGCTGCGACACACCTGGATCAGGAGCTCGGCCTGTGCCCACACCCTCACTTGGCCCTCCGCGTCCTCGGCCGCGTCCACGTCCTCTAGGCCTACCCCTACCCCTCAGCATGCTGTATTACCAGTGATTTGATTTCCCAGGCAGGAAATAAATTGGCGCAAGCCTGCAGGCCAAATATAATTTTTTCGCTTTTTTGCAAAGGGAAGGCCGCACTGCGGATATTCAATGAACAATACGTTTAATAACTGTGGTGTGGCCCTGAAAAAGTGTCACACAACTTTAGTGTAGTAGAGTTATTAACTCTGGCAGAGCAGGTATTTGCCAGTCTGGAAAGACAATGGCGCAAGTCTGCAGTAAACCGTAGCTGGTTGCGTTTGATTTTTGTACGTTCTCCACGCAGCACACACGTACACGGAGACCTTAGGACTGACACAGGCAGGCCAAATATAATTTTTTCGCTTTTTTGCAAAGGGAAGGCCCCACTGCGGATATTCAATGAACAATACGTTTAATAACTGTGGTGTGGCCCTGAAAAAGTGTCACACAACTTTAGTGTAGCAGAGTTATTAACTCTGGCAGAGCAGGTATTTGCCAGTCAGGAAAGACAATGGCGCAAGCCTGCAGTAAACCGTAGCTGGTTGCGTTTGATTTTTGTACGTTCTCCACGCAGCACACACGTACACGGAGACCTTAGGACTGACACAGGCAGGCCAAATATAATTTTTTCGCTTTTTTGCAAAGGGAAGGCCCCACTGCGGATATTCAATGAACAATACGTTTAATAACTGTGGTGTGGCCCTGAAAAAGTGTCACACAACTTTAGTGTAGCAGAGTTATTAACTCTGGCAGAGCAGGTATTTGCCAGTCAGGAAAGACAATGGCGCAAGCCTGCAGTAAACCGTAGCTGGTTGCGTTTGATTTTTGTACGTTCTCCACGCAGCACACACGTACACGGAGACCTTAGGACTGACACAGGCAGGCCAAATATAATTTTTTCGCTTTTTTGCAAAGGGAAGGCCCCTCTGCGGATATTCAATGAACAATACGTTTAATAACTGTGGTGTGGCCCTGAAAAAGTGTCACACAACTTTAGTGTAGCAGAGTTATTAACTCTGGCAGAGCAGGTATTTGCCAGTCAGAAAAGACAATGGCGCAAGCCTGCAGTAAACCGTAGCTGGTTGCGTTTGATTTTTGTACGTTCTCCACGCAGCACACACGTACACGGAGACCTTAGGACTGACACAGGCAGGCCAAATATAATTTCTTTTCCTTTTTTGCAAAGGGAAGGCCCCACTGCGGATATTCAATGAACAATAACTGTGTTGTGGCCCTGCCTACACAATTCTGTCCCTGTAGTATCAATGGAGGGTGCAATGCTCTGCACAGACGATTTTTTGAAAAAACAAAATATGCAAGACTGCTAACAGCAGCCAGCACAGTACTGCACACGGTTAAATTTGGCCCTAGAAAGGACCGTTGAGGTTCTTGAAGGCTACACTCACTCCTAACACTCTCCCTGCCTAAGCACCACTTCTGTCCCTAATACCGGGTGCAATGCTCTGCACTGCCGATTTTGAGAAAAAAAATAAAAAATTTTCCACTGCTAACAGCAGCCTGCACACACGTAGATGTGGCCCTAAGAAGGACCGTTGGGGTTCTTGAAGCCTACACTCACTACAAACACTCTCCCTACAGCAACTCCAATAGAACAGCACTTTCCCTCACTAACTCACACGGCATCTGAGCCGAGCCGCGGGAGGGGCCGACTTTTATACTCGGGTGACATCTGATCGCCCCAGCCACTCACAGCAGGGGGGTGGTATAGGGCTTGAACGTCACAGGGGGAAGTTGTAATGCCTTCCCTGTCTTTCAATTGGCCAGAAAAGCGCGCTAACGTCTCAGAGAGGAAACTGAAAGTAACCAGAACACCGCGTGGTACTCGTTACGAGTAACGAGCATCCCGAACACCCTAATATTTGCACGAATATCAAGCTCGGACGAGTACGTTCGCTCATCTCTAGTAATGAAACATAAGACAAATTTTCCATGTACTTCCTGCATCAAAGTCTCAGATTTTTTTAGACCTCTGCTTATGGTCAGTGAATGGCAACTTTCATTGCTAACTTCAAGAGCATGCACCTGTTTGGAAAGATTATGACTAGGAGAGAATTTCACCCTATGAAAGTAACGACGAAAGCCCCCATTCATTGACAAGCAGAGAACTTAAAAAACTGTTAGGAACTGATCCACACAGCATATTAGATAAGCCATAAAACTACATATGCTGAAACCTAAATATCTCTTTAATGTTGAAAATCCAAAAGAGGCTAATTTTCTCCAAAAAGGCGAGGTCACGAAAAAAGGAGCATAAAGTACAATAAGAAGGTAAAAGACCAAGAATAATATCATATAGTATTTTTTCTATTTAATAAACAGAACAGTATTCCATCTGACATAGTGGGAACAAGAGGTGACTTTAACCTTTGCTCTGTTAGACCCAGTTCTGCCCTAAGACAACAATGCAGATTCAGGATTCCGATGCTCGCTATAAAAAATCAACACAAACAAAAAATAATTAGTTCAAAGGAAAAAAGCAGCAAACTAGATGAACCTCTAGTCCAGTGGTTCCCAAAGTGGTCTATATGGCCCCCCAGGAATCAATTTTGACTTGCTGGGGGTCCATGACAGCAAGAAACGTTTTTCGGGGTGCATGAAATGTAAATGGGGTCCATGTGAGCAGACTCTATTTAGGCAGGTCATCACCAACATTTAGGCTCTCTGTAAGGCCACCTGCAGACGGGCGGAAATTCTGCGGCGGGATTTCCGCCGCTGGAAGCCTGCATAGGATTGCGTTAGCAAATGCAATTCTATGCAGACGGCTGCGGTTTGGCCACGCGAAATCTCGCGCGGAAAACAAACCGCGGCATGTGCGCACAGAAACGTCACTCACTCGCCGCCGGCTCCGGTCTGCGCATGTGCCGGCTGCCCGGCAGCCGGCACATGAAAGATCCGGAGTTGCGGGGCGTGGGTGAGTACGCGCTGCTCTCTGCAGGTGCTCGGGTCGGGTCCCGCGGTGAGAATTCTCGCTGCCGGATTCGACCCGGCCGTCTGCAGGCGGCCTTAATGACATAATTCACCTTACTCAGATTGTATACATAATGCTTATAATATACATAGAAATTGCTTACTGTTTTAATATTCCATAACATTGTTTATGTAGAGTTCGTGCAAAACTTCTTGGTCTCTGGCGATAGACAAAACAGACCTGAGCAGCAGCTAATTGACCTATAAAGTTTCTACTGCGCATTGTTTTCTCATGATCTGCCAGAGCCCAAGAAGTTTTATGTTAGCTATACCCAACTGCTTTGTGGTGTGCTATGTTCATGTGAAAGCTTTTACGTTTTCATACCAGCAGCAATGCATCGTGCGCGCACCTGTGTCTTATCCTGCATTATGGACTATCACAAGAAAGTTTTGATAGCTTTTTTCATCCTCATACCTCATGGAAAGGGGATTTAGCGTGGTCGCCAATCTTTTTATGAAAAATAGAAATTGATTGCAAATCACTGGACGTGGAGATTTGACAGCATTAACAGCATTATTTGTGTATTCATTTTATGTAAGAATTTTGCTAGGTTCTGATTTGTTTCATCCCAAATCCAAATATTTACTTGCATTTTGTGTCTTTTCAATAAAGATCTGAACAAGACCCTACTGGGTCGGATCCTGCTGCGAGAATTCTCGCAGCGGGATGCGAGTCGTGCGCCTGCAGTGACCACTGCGGCTCACCTCCTCCCTGCGTCTCCCCACTCTGCTACGTGCCGGCTGCCGCCCAGCCGGCACATAAGCAATGCAGGGCCGGTGCATCACTAGTGAGAGCCTCTGCAAGGCTCGCACAGAAATAGGACATGACGTGATTTGCTTACCGCGCGAGTTTTCACGCAGTTAAA
The DNA here is from genome assembly GCF_035609145.1 of Eleutherodactylus coqui. Taxonomy (NCBI): domain Eukaryota; kingdom Metazoa; phylum Chordata; class Amphibia; order Anura; family Eleutherodactylidae; genus Eleutherodactylus; species Eleutherodactylus coqui. Next base: position 72,970,711 of record NC_089847.1, read on the forward strand.
TTCGCAACTGTCTGTATAGGATTGCATTATCTAATGCAATCCTATGGCAGTGTGTACGGGTAGAAATTCTGCGGGAAATCCCACCGTGGATTTTCCGCTCATGTGCATTCACCCTAAAAATTGTACATGTTATTTTTTTTACAATTGTCCACTCTACAAAAAACCTTATCGAAGGGAGCAGCGCTGTGACAGCTGGGAAAAATCCATTTGACTTTAATAAGTTAAGGAAAATTCAATATTAGACTGGCTGTACACGACCGAATTTGCATCGCGGAATCCAGAGCGGGCATCTGCCTCCAGGTTCCACAGCAAATACTGCCCATAACATGCTATTGAAAATGCTTTTTTCTGCACACGAGTGGAAATGAATTGCGATTCTCCACTCACTGAGGAAAAGTTGCAGCATGTTTTATTTTTAAGCGGATTGCACGTTGATGGCTTCCATTGAAGTCAATAGAAGCCATCCGACTCGCGGCCCTTTTGCAATTGACATTGCGGAAAAGTCGCTGATTCCTCGTCATCGCCTAGCGATGACACGGGAAAAGCAAGGGTTTTACAAAAAAACCCCTTTGTACTGTGGATGTCCGACAGCTAGCCGTATGGACCATCCGCAGTACAGAAAAGAAGAACAAATGACAGGTACGCACATTTGCCGACTGGGCACAAGGTCGGAATCTGCTGAGGGCTCCCACATGCAGAATCCGACCCAGTCATGTGCAGTTGGCCATAGGCAAGTAGGGGGTCTACAGAAAACCAAAAAATCAGCAAGTGGTCTATGGGGAAAAAAGTTTGGGAACCTTTGCTCTAGTCTGTTGTTCTGTGACTTTCTACGTTCCATCAAAATGAAAATGTGTTGGATCAAACAAGCAGAATATGCAGAATCCATATATTTTAGGGTCTGGTACCCATTTTGTGGGTCAGCTGAAGTGTCGCTTAGTAATATTTGCATGTGTTATGATGTGTTGCTGCGAAAGCATTGTCATATATTTTCACTTAGGGTTGACAGTCCCTCTTCAGATGATGCAGAAAACATACTGATGGAGTCTAGTTGTTTTGTCCCAGAAGTTACCTCTGACCTTTCGGTAGTGCAGCTTCACCTGTCACTCATAGAATCCCCAATCTCTGACTTCCATCCATGTGGGGTATTTATAGTCTATCACATAGGCCGAAGCAGCTGTCATGTCACGTATACCTACTGCACTCACTAGGCTGCTCTTTGTAAGTTTCATAGAAGTTTGTAAATGTTTCTCATTGCTTATTTCTTTGTCTTCTCCTCTGATTCTCCTGTTTGACTCTCAGCAGATCATTTACTGTAAAATACACAACGGCATGTCACAATGTCTCTCATCTTTCCATCTACCACAACAGCTGTTGTCTCTTCATTGCCTCCCTTACAAGGTGCCACTTCTCTCCTCTCAGTGACCTTTGGCAAACCAAATGTTCTTCATACCAAGTCGGTCACTGTAACCTCTACCTATGAATTACACAAGCATTTAAAGAGTTAAATGAGGATGTAGGATGGAGCACTACAAATGCATCAGAAGGGAAGCAAAAATTGAAACATGCTTTACTGCATTGCAATTAAAGTTATCGATTGGATCTTGTTGATGTTCTAGGTGGATGCTGATGGCAGAAGTACAAACATATTCAATGCTGGGTTAGCTGGTTAGATAAGTAATACTGTACGTCTCTAGTTAATTGTTCTGCTGTTTGGCAGATTGATGGTTAATGTTGTTTCAATAGAAGAACATGATGTAATTATGGTTCAGGTTTCTCATTAAATTAATACTGCGAATAGATTTGTGCATGAAGTCCTGGACTGGTGAGGGTTAAGTGGGTATGTGTTCTGTATCACCCCTGCTCTCTGCCCTGTAATACATATATCCTTTGAGCTGAAGGTCACCACTATATTTAAACACCAGAGGGAGAAACTAAATACGATCTCCTGTATCCAAATTAACCCATGTCTTGCCCACTATTAAAAGACTTCTAGAAAACACTCTCTGATTCTTCTTCTTTGCTATCAGTTTTGTGCCTTGTCTCTGCTGTTCCTCTGCATCTAACACCTGAACCTAGAACCTAAGGCTGTAACCTTCACCTTTACAGGATCATGAAAAGAATGTAAAATGCATTACTGGAAGGAGCACAGTTGGCTAACTTCGCACATATACTCAATCCACTTGCCTCCCACCACGTCTTAACCTTCTTTATATCCTGCCTCCTGCAACCCAGCCCTTTGGCTATTTAGTTTTATAGGAGGGGCTGGGTAAGGGTGTGCTTTTTGGAATAGATGAGTCAGTGAGGCACTCCGAAGTCTTGTCACCTCCACTCTGCTCTGCACCTGCACCATTCCTACTTTCCTCTCCCCTACTTTCTTCCACACTTAACCTTTACCATGTCCAGACCCCTTACCGACCAGGAGAAGAGAAAGCAGATCAGTGTTCGGGGTTTGGCTGGAGCAGAAAATGTTTCTGATCTTAAGAAAAACTTTAACCGTCACTTACACTTCACCCTTGTGAAGGATCGTAATGTGGCCAATGCCCGTGACTACTACTTTGCCCTTGCACACACGGTGCGGGATCATTTGGTGGGTCGGTGGATCAGGACACAACAGCACTACTATGAACATGACCCTAAGGTGAGTTGTAAAACATACAAAAATATCTAACAAGAAGATACAAGATGGCTGAAATTTGGCCCTTGTAAAAACTCTGTGTACATTTATAAAGTACGCTACATCATTCAGTGTCACATAGTTTTACTGAGTTGTATATTCTACCTTCAAATTTAAAAGTGAACGGAGGTATTGATTAGTCTTTTATTTTGTGCTTGTGCTTATTGTTATTACCTTGCAATTGTATCTGCTTGTTGTTGTTATCTTATGATTTTATTTAGTGGGACTAGAAGTAAAAAGTATTGTATAATCCTAAGTATGACAGTGATAGCTTCTCTTATTTCATGTCCACTCCTCCTCCTGTAGGCTTAACCTCATGTAAATTCAAGTCTCTTCAGCTTACCTTTCTGTATCCTTGGTCCATAGAGAAACAATAAACCACTTTTAATGTTGATTAACTTTGTTGAAGGGGTATAGGGAGCACCACAGAGAGAATATTTTCCCTGATGCTGCGCATCACCAGAGCGGATTCTTGGTTTTCACCAGAATAGTTCAGATAATCAAAATACACAGGAGAATTGAGCAATTCCCTAATATCCTGCTCTTAGTATCTCCAAACTTGAAGTATACACTAAGTATATAATTGTCAGTATTGACATTTTTTAAATCATTTAGAATAAGCCACTAATATATGTAGCACAGGTGATTTCAATTTATGTACAGAATGCCACTACTGATGTCATGGTATACCCCTAAATTTTCTACACTTGAGTAACACACTCTTTCTGCAGCTGCTATGTAGGCACAGAACTCCACAGCAACTTATAATATCATTATAATTAAAGAGGTTGTCTAGTTTAGAAAATCCATTTTCAAATATCTTGTTTAGGGCATTCTTGTTCAGGGCCTCCATCAATTATCTTGAGTAAAAAGTGTCTTCAAAGATTATCTCTCTCTCTGGAGGACTCAGCACTTTTGTGCAATACTTGGACAACTTATTGATTACTGTTCCTCCCCTGGTGGCGCTGCAGGAAAAAATAGTACTTGCTGCTAGGCACCCCAGCAGCAGAACACGCCATCAGCTTAACAATCCTTTACCAAAAAACAAGGGTTGTTCAAAAAATCATGAACTGAAAATATTAATAAATAGACTAATAGGGAAAAAAATATATAAATATATATAAATACTTGTGTGTCCTATGAAATTTGGATCCATGTCATTATTTAGATCAATGCATGTGTTTTCTCTTGCTGTTATTCCAATGTCATGCATATCAGTCCCTGTATCCCGTTCTAATGTCCCTATATCACATTCTAATGTCCCTATAGTATCTTAAACTCACATGCTAGGGCCAGTTTTCCTATCTGCATCTTTTTTTGGAGTGTGGGAGGAAACCAGAGTAGCCATAGGAAACCACACAAACACGGAGTGAACAAACTCTTTGCCACTGTGTTGCCCTGTCATTCCAAACCCAATACTAAGGGGTTGTCCTACCATGAAATGTAACATTTCACTGTTAAACAACACCAAACAGTTTTTTGATTGGAATAACTCAAAGTGGTTCTCCCACAAAAATAATTTATAACCTTTCCACGGGATAGATAGGTAAAAAGGATCTGATTAGTGGAGGTTGGACCATTTCCACAAGACTGCCCAGTGTCGGAACCTGGGTGACTATGGCTTACCCGTAAAATTGCCTGAACACCTTGCACTGCAGTACCATCACTACTACTGTAGACTCTATCCTCATCTTTACCGAAACCTACCTCCAACGCCGACCTCTGGTTCATTCTATCCTTACCAGCCCCTCTCTCCTTTATTCACCCATGCACAGCTCATATGCACTATTCACTTTCCTAAGGCGCCGCAATCCCCCTAAAGCTACAGAGAAACATAACAGCCGCCCTCTTAACAACCTGATTACCCTCACTATCCTGCTGCGACTAGCAGTGGGGATATTTCTTCTAATCTTGGGTCACCCTTTAGTGCCCCTGATTATTACCCCCTCCGCCTGCCTCCCTGAGATACCCTTCAAGCCCAACCACTAGTCCATGCATACCCTCCCCTGTCTCCTTTCAATGTGCACTCTGGAATTGCCACTCTGCATGCAACAAACTCCCCACCATCCAAAACTTTTTCACTGCTAAATCCCTAAACCTGCTAGCTCTCACAGAAACATGGATACTGCAGTCTGACACTGCCTTGCCGGCTGCATTGTCTTACAATAGCTTCTATCACTTACCTCCTCCCTTTGTCTCTCACACCTCACAGCCTCTCCCACTCACAGGGATGGCAATACTCTTGATCTGGTCTTCCTCTGTCTCTGCTCTGCTTCCCACTTCTTCTTTTTTTCTCTGTCAAGCTCCCTAGTATCTCCCCAGACCCTCCTACCATATGTATGTACAGGAACTTTCAGACCATTCACACCCAAAACTTTGCTGAGACCCTACAGTCCTCTCTATCCCTTATCTCTCTCCTCTCCTACCCTAACCTGGCTGCTGCACATTACAACACCACTCTCAAATATGCCTTGGATAAAGCAGCACCCCTGTGACCCAAGCCATCTGATGCAGACCGCGGCAACCATGGCCCATGTCTCTGGTGGTGTACTAGGTGTGCTGAATGGCTGTGGAGAAAGTCGCAAAAGTCTACAGACTTTCTCCTCTTCAAATTCAGGTTTGGAACCTACAACCTAGCCCTCCACCATGCCAAACCAGTCAAGTTCATCTCTCTCAGATCCTCACTATCTCACAACCATAAACATCTCTTTGATACTTTTCACTCCCTTCACAGCCCTAAATTGCAGCCCCCAGTGATGGAGCTCAGAGCTGAAGAGATGGCTGCTTACTTCAAAATGAAAATAGATGACATCTAGCAGGAAATAGCCTCCCAATCCCAGACTAGCCCTGACCCTAGTCTTTTCAATACTGAATCTAGCTCCTGCTCAACGACAGAGGAAGAAGTCTCCAGGTTGCTTTCTTCAGCTTGCCCCACCACCTGTACTACCGAACCTCTTCCCTCACACCTCCTCCAGTCACTCTCCCTGGTTGTCATCTCCCACCTCACGACTATATTCAACCTCTCTCTGACCTCTGGCATTCTTCCCTTCTCTTCCAAACATGCCATCATATCCCCTAAAGAAACCGACTCTTGACTTGCCCTATACTGCTAACTACCGAGCCATTTCAAACCTCCCCTTCATCTCCAGAATATTAGAATGCCTGGTTTACTCTCACCTTATAAGCTATCACTCAGAAAACTCTCTTTTTTATCCCCTGCAGTCCAGCTTCTGCCATCTGCACTTGACAGAAACCACCCTGACTAAAATGTCAAATGACTTCCTTATGGCTAAATTGAGGGGTGACTACTCCGTACTGATCCTCCTGGACCTCTCCGTAGCATTTGACACTGTTGCCCACAAACTCCTCGTCAATATGATTTGCTCTATTGGACTAAAGGACACTGCTCTCTCCTGGTTCTCCTCCTACCTATCTGATCACTCATTCAGTGTCTCCTTTGCTGGCTCTGCCTCCCCTCCTATTCCCCTTACTTTTGGGGTCCCCCAGGGCTCGGTCCTTGGCCCCCTTCTCTTTTCCATTTACACAGCCCCTATTGGACAAACCATCAGGAGATTTGGCTTTCAGTACCATCTCTATGCTAACGACACCCAGTTATACACCTCTTCCTGCGACATCACAGCACCATTCCTTCAGAATCCCACCGACTGTTTGTCCGCTGTCTCTAACACTATGTCCTCACTCTACCTAAAACTGAACCTCTTAAAAACTGACCTACTTGTATTTCCGCCCTCTACTAACTGACCTTATCCTGACATCTCCATCTCAATGTGGGGCACCACCATAACTCCCTAACAGCATGCCCGCTGTCTTGGGGTCATATTTGACTCTGATCTTTCCTTTACCCCCTACATCCAATCTCTTGCCTAACCATGTCACTTGCACCTCAAGAACATTGCAAGAATCCGCCCTTTTCTTATCATGGACTCGCTAAAAAGGCTCACTGTTGCCCTCATCCACTCTTGGCTCAATTATTGCAACTGCTGATTGGCCTTCCCCGCACAAGACTTTCCCCTCTCCAATCCATCCGGAATGCGGCAGCCAGGCTCATCTTCCTGTCTAGCTGCTACTCAGATGCCTCTGTCCTGTGCTAGTCACTGCACTGGCTGCCTGTCATATACAGAATTCAATGTAAATTCATTACCTTCATCCGCAAAGCTCTCAACAGCACCGCACCACCCTACATTGCTTCTTTCATCTCAATCCACCACCCAGCCCGGGCCCTCCGCTTTGCTAACTAAATCAGATTAAGTGCCCCTTTAACTCAAATCTCTCATTCCTGTCTCTAAGACTTCTCCAGAGCAGCACCAGTCCTATGGAATGCGCTACCCCAAACTATCCTGGAAACCCTGACTAACACAACTTCAGGCATGCTCTAAAAAGAACCTCTCCAGGGAGGCATACAATATCTCCTAAACCAAACTGTTTACTCCACCTGATAACATGCCCCCTGTTCTACTGACAGCAATTCCTGCTAGCCGTAATCAACCACCCCCTGCAGTCATACCGATTCATTGTCTATGAATATAGCATGCCACAATCTCCACATCGCCACACTGTGCACATCTCTAGCCCCTTTAACTTCTGTATTACCCCTTTATTTGCAGCATGTAAGCTCATTCGTGTAGGACCCCCACTATTATTTCCATCAGTTGATTACTACATGTAACCGTGGTCTTGATTCTGTTCCCCCTGTCTTGTAAGCGCTGTGGAATATGGTGGCGCTATATAAATAAAGATTATTATTATTATAAAATTCATTCTGGGGGCCCACTGCACAGCTAAGGAAGGCAGGGCCCAGAAAGAGAGGATAGTGGCCAGCCTCCTGATGCAGCTAGATATCATTTCAACCAGCCGATGGATATACATAGACAAACTAGCCACTTAATTATATGGACATTTCTTTTGGTTTATTTGCTGCCTCTCTATACGCTGTATATACTTGTGCAGGTGGTCAGGATCTGGAGTGCCCACTCCAGGCTCAGGACCCACCTGTTCATCTGTGGGCCAGTCCGAGCCTGGGACTGCCCAAGATAGCTGAGTACAAGTGCTCTGCTACCTCCAGCAGTTCCATAGAAATGAATAGAGTGGTGGTGCATACAAGAGCACACCTGCAATCATTCATTTTGTGTCACTTAGTGCCCCTTTATCAGAGATAATGAATGGTTTACCAACAGCACTCTTCAAAAACCAGTCCAGATGGGACTAATGACACGCAAGAGCTACTCAGGAACATGAATCTTGTGTCCCACAAGCAATCCACGAAAGAAGATATTGTGGCAGAATATAAGGGTGACAAAGGCCACACTGGCTGAAACGTAGCTGTGTTATCTTCTGTTATGGGAGAATAAATGGAGTTATAGAGCCTTATTTACCCTTATATTTTGCCACAGTATCTTCTTTCTTAGTACCCCTTTCCTGTGATCGTGATGGTCCCAGCCATCAGACTCTACCAATCTTGGTGTTTATCACTTATCCTGTGGATAGGTGATAAGTATTTTTTGGTGGGATAACCCCTTTTAATGTTTCTACCCGCACGCGGATCCGCGCCCCATAGGGATGCATTAGACACCCGCAAGGTAGTTAAATACCTGCGGATGTCATTTTTCCCGTCAGGCGCGGATCCGCGGGAAAAAAAATGGACATGCTCCATTTTAGTGCGGGTCTGCCGCTGGGACGGATCCCGCAGGCTTCTATTGAAGCGTATGGAAGCTGTCCGGATCCGCGGGAGACCCTTACCAGAATTAAACTCACCTGCTCCGGGCGATGCGGTTCTTCCCTTCTTCGCGGCCAGATCTTCTTTCTTCGGCCCGGCAGATGTGCTCAGCGCATGCGCACGGCACGCTGCCGGTGTGCCGAGCACATACGCCGGGCCGAGGAAAGAAGATCCGGCCGCGAAGAATGGGAGACACGCATCGCCCGAAGCAGGTGAGTTTATTCTTATTTTTAGGCATCATGTCCGCGGGGCAGGAGGGACCCGCTCCGGATTCTACATATAAAATCCGCGGCGGGCCTGATTTTTCCTGTGGACATGAGGCCTTTAGAGAAGACAGCTAGTCTACGATTTTAGTATGTGATGAAGTTCAGAAAATGTCATCTTACTAATCAGTCCAGTATTTCCTATAAGGAAATGTATTAGACGCTGGGTCACCTAATCATGTTGTTAGACATTTTAAAGAAAAACCCGCATAGCACGCAACTAACACGAGCGCTCCAATCATAGTTAATCACAGAGACCTCAGATCCCCAGATTTGCTGTGACTGAATTAAGTGAATCTTACAAGAGGTCTTAGAAGGCTGAATATACCAAGCAAGTCTTAAGTCTTAAAATCACTTGTCAGGGTAATTCATCCTTTTCACACTACGGTTTGATCAGAGCTTTGTGTGTGATGACAAACTGGGAACTGGGATTAGGCAATGACTGCATAAGCCGGGCGAAGGTTTATCTGAACAAAACAATTTATGCTGTCTGTCGATGCTACGTTCACAGACATCACTGCCTAATCTCAGTGCAGATGCTGGGCCCGTCTCCTTGTGCAACATGTCTCGCTCCGTCATACCTTATACTATCGTATCAAACTAAATCATTTTCTGAACTTCCTTTTTTTCTTTTGGTGCCTTGTATGTACTTCATCGGCAGTAAACAGATTTTAACGATTCTATCTTATCTCATCGCAGCCCGAAGTATGTTCATTAACCCCTTTACTGGCACGCCTTGAAAATCTCCTAAAAATCAGTGTTGAAATGCGCTGAAGACTACCTAAACCTGCCACTGAAGGGGTTAAAGGGCCCAGCAGCTCTCTTAACATGTCTGCTTAGTAAATACTTGAATTCTCTATGAAATATCAATTTTATAGAATCTCCTTCTAGAATTCGGAATTGCGCTGTTTCTATGTTTAGCTTCGTATAGGATAGGTTGACATGATTTTTAACCCCTTAGTGACTTGACTATTTTGTGCTTTAAGAACCAAGCGCCATAACTCATTGACATAGACATATGGGGATTTGTTTTTTGTCAAACGAGCTGTATATTTTAATTCCATCCCTCTGTGGTACATATAATGTGTTGTATAACTTTTATTAAATTTTTTGGTGGGTAGACGGAACCCCCCTGAAAGTCCACCACTGTCTTTTGAGCTTTGTTTTTGTGGCGTTCACCGTTCGGTAAAAACAACATGATCATTTTCTTATTTGGATCGGTATGATTACTGTGGTATCAAGTTTATATAGCCGTTTTTAGTTTTTTTCTACTTTTGCACAATAAAAACTATTTTTTAAAGAAAAACTATTGAATCTGCATCGCCGCATTCTAAGAGCCATAAGATTTTTATTTTTTCTGGCAACGGAGCTATATGAGGTCTTCATTTTTGCAGGAAGAGTTGAAGTTTTTATTGGTAGCATTTTGAGGTGACTTGGGTGGCTTTTTTTTCTTCTATTTATTTTAAAACACCGTTAATTCCTGGGCACTGTACATGGGAAAGCAGGAGTTTACATCAATTATATACGAAGATCAGGAACAATAACATGAACCAAATGACATACAAACTGGTACAGAGGAAGAGAGGAACCTGCCTGCGAAAGCTTAGAACAAGGGCAGGAGATAATCTATGTGAAAATATCTAAAAAAAAGGCCAAACATTGAGCATGCTGTATTTTGAAAAAATGCTATAGACCTGTAACATTTTATGCCAAGGGAGGAGTAGCCTGTCCAGAAAACACACATCCGCAACCAGGCTTGGATTCGGCTACATTGGTTAGCAGCAACTAGGGACCACAGATTTTCAACCTTCAACCCATTTTTAAGGGATGGACTTTGCTGCCACAATACCAGGAGGACTGCAAGGTACAAAATGGCAGGCAAACAGTTAAACAGGCTAGCTGACTTCAGATACACAAAGACAGGTAATCAGATCAGGTCAAGATTACAGAACCGAAAGGGTAAACAGGTACAAAACAAAACAGGTATACAGGTAACCAGAACAGAGAACGCCACACTTACTGGCAGGGAATGAAGGAATGGGTACATTCATATAGAGTGCCGAGCACACTTATTGACTGTGATGTGCTGTCAGAATCTGATTGACAGGTGAGAAGAAGCAGGAAGCACACAGCTCAGAATTAAAGTAATGGTGCACAACACAAAGTAAACCAAGACAAAGTGAGGAAAAACTATGTAATGCATTTCATATTCTACTACTGACCTGCGGCCTAATATCTCTCTGCAGTGGATTTTTTTTTCTAAAAACATCATGTGTAAAACCGCCCAGATGTGGCATTTTTCCGAAAACTATTGTGTGAGAAACCCTCTCAGGGTACTTTCTGACCGGCAGAATTATTCCGCCAGGATGCAGTGGAATTTGCACCCCAGAAATCCGCATCAATACCACATGGCTAAACGTGAATTTTGATGCAGAATTGTAGGAAGATTTAAGATTCTCATTTCTGCACCAAAATCTGCACATTAGATATGTGAAATTTGGTGCGGAATTTTCAGCAGCACTGCAAATTCCACTGCGTCGTGGCGGAGTAATTCCATCCGAGGGAAAGTGCCCTTATTCCTCCTGGAAATGTATGATAAAATTGATAATTGGTGCTAACATTCCCCCTTGACCGAATATTTATAGGCTGCGTCTTTACAGCTGTGTTTGTAGGAACACATTCCATAGTTAATAATCGTTCCTATTAAAGGACAGCAAAAGGACATACTGCAACCGGTGCGGGTGTTTATTAAATGCTTTCACCCGTGTAGGGGCTCACTCGCACAAGTGTATGTTTCCTACATATTCCTATGCTAAAAGACCATTGATTCCTATTGGGCCACTCACACTTGCATTTTTTTCACGGGGTGTATACAGTGTATTTTACGCACATGAAAAAAACAAACGTGTGTAATAGGCCGCATACGCCTGTGTGAGTGAGCCCTTAGAGACAAACTCTCTGACATCTAAATCTTCTATTAGTTGTTTAACTGCAGAGCACTTTGCATAGTAATCAGTTAGGTTTCCCTTCTGTATTGTAAATGGATAGAATAGCACAGTATTCTGAACATGAATATTTGGTACATGTGACTGTGTATTGTCTCTTGTTTTACAGAGGATTTACTATCTGTCCTTGGAGTTTTATATGGGTCGCACTCTCCAGAATACTATGGTAAATCTGGGTCTTGAGAATGCCTGTGACGAGGCTGTCTATCAGGTATATATCATGATTAAATCAATCTGTACTCTTCACCTGCTAACATGATATACTGTATGTAATATCACTCTTGTATTATAGTTTCAAGTCCCATAAGGCTCGTTACCACCTGAATGTAGATCACACTGCAGAATAACTGTCTAATTCTAGAAGTAAATGCTTATAAAACAATAGTGTGTATTTATCTATATGATATATGTATGTATGATATGTATGTATATATGATATATATATATATATGTATGTATTAATGAAATGTCTTCAATTTGTGTTTAGCTTGGATTGGACATGGAAGAACTTGAGGAGATTGAAGAAGATGCAGGTCTGGGAAATGGTGGTCTGGGAAGACTGGCAGGTATGACAGAATGGATTACTAGTAGGATTTACTGTTGTGTGGGCTTATTGTCACTTTACTGTAATTGTGAAGTCAACAACATTTATAGAAGAGTCCAACTAAGTTACTAAATTTCTTCCTGTACACTTGGAGAAAGTATAAGGGGTATATGTTCGCTGCCAACTTTCCACAGCAGTAAACTGGCAATGAATATGCAGCAATTCCATGGGGGGACAGATCTGTACCTAAATGGTGCAGAATTTGCTGCAGTTTTGCTGCGCATTTCAAAGGTTGAAATACATTGTCAAAATCCGCAGCATAAATTGACCATGCTGTGAATCTAGAATCCGCAGTCTATCTGAAATACGCTGCGGATTCTGCAAGGAATTTATCCACAAACAAGGATGATGTGTCCAGCAGCAATGCTTATAGAATATTTAAAATGATATAACTTTAGTTACTCCATATTAAAACAAATACCGTATATACTCGAGTATTAGCCGACCCGCGTATAAGCCGAGTCAATAAGTTTTACCACAAAAAACTGGTAAACCTTATTGACTCGAGTATAAGCCTAGCTATACTCGAGTATATACTAGGTAAAGAAAAAATGCAATACTCAGCTCCCAGCTGTCATCTGTGTCCCCGGTGCAATGGTCTCCCCGGCGGTGCGGCAAGCTGCTTGAGAATTCTCCCCGCTGTCATCTCCCTGCTCGGCTTTGAATTCCCCCGCCCTCAGCGCTGTGCAAGTAAGCGCTGTGATTGGATCGAGTGCCAGCCAATCACAGCCATTCAGTGATGTCATCCACTAAATGGCTGTGAATGATCGAGCGACGGCTGTGATTGGCCGGCGATCGATCCAATCACAGCGCTTACCTACACAGCAGGGAGAATTCTCAAGCAGCTTGTTGCACCGCCGGGTAGACCATCGTGCCGGGGACACAGACGCAAGCTGGGAGGTGAGTATTGCAGGTTTTGTGTTGTTGTTGTTTTTTTTACCTCAATCGAGTATAAGCCGAGGGGGGCTTTTTCAGCATAAAAAAATGTTCTGAAAAACTAGACTTATATTCGAGTACATATGGTAACTGGCAAATAGTAAAGGACCAATGATCTGCGCATTTCGGACACGTAGTCATGCATAGTCATGGCAAAAAGTGAATTAAAATGCAAACTATTTAAAAGCTACATCTCTATAGATACAGCAATTACATTGAAGAATTGTGTGAGTTTATTATTGAAGTTGTAGGATATCTGTTTGAGTACAATTTTTGTATTTGTGATGATTAGTTTTTTCTTCAGATACAGGGAGCCCCTATGGGTGCAAGACTTCCCCATCACCCGCTGGCTTGTACATGTATCAGTGGGAAAAGGAGTGTATATAGTTAAATATCCATATTAATTGTTTGGGATGAAGATACAAACCTGACTCAATTTCTTTGTTGAATAATAATAAGAACAGTAATAACTTAAGATTCACACATTACCACCACGCAGCGCAAATCTCTTTTTTGGATACAACATCAACAGCAGATTGCAATGAAAAAAGGTTAAAAAGTTACGTTTTCAGAAAGAAAAATAACCCGGGTGATAGCATACTTCATCCCAAGAGTTCACACCCTAAATGTAGAATTACATCAATCGCTTTGGGAGAATTAATGCGAATCAAGTGAGCATGTACAGAGTTAGATAAAAAACACATGAGAGAGGCTTTACAAAGATTACAAAGACATGGCTTCCCCACTTGGTGCCTAAGGCAAGTATCATCAATTGTTTCCAAAAAGTTAACCCCATAATAGGAAAACATATGAGTATTGGATCATGGGTAGTTTTTTCAACACCATATAGTACCAATTATAAAGATATCATAAAATGAGTCCAAAAGAACATAGGCATTCTATAACAGGCTGGCATTCTCTCAGATATTTTGAGGATAGGAAGCCATTTTGTTGCAAGAAGGATATTTTCGGGTAACATGATTGTCCCAAGTAATTTTTACCAATAATACATTTGTTATTCCAAAATACAAAGGCTTAAATAAATGTGCATCACCTGGATGTGTAGCATGCAGGTACAGTTACCACACAAGTAAACAATAATAGTGAACATATACATTGTGATTCAGATCATACTATTTATATTATCAAGTGCAAATTAAAGTATGTGGGATGTGGTATCAGAAAACTCAAACACAGAATACCTGAACATATTGCGGACATAATTGCATTCAGTGATAGACAAATTTTGGGTGCAGAGAAACATTTCTTCCAAATGCACAATTTTATGGAATAGAGAAAGTGCATAGACCGAGTCGAGGTGAGAATTAGCGTAAACTTTTATTACCTGGACAGGCAGAATGGACATTCACTTGGCTTAAATTGCAGAAATTACATATTTTTTTAATTAAACATGAGTTATATTGATTATATAACATGCCATAGTAAATATTTGGTCATGGGATGTCATAATGAGCATTCATTGGCTTCCTTTGGTTTTAAATAGTTTATATTGTAATTTACTTATTGCCATGACCAAAGATGACTTTGTATCCGAAGCGCTTAGATCATTGATCCTTTACTATTTGCCAGTTATTTGCTTCACATCATCTTGTTTGTGAATTTTCACCAGGTGATCCTCCATAGGTTCCGGGCACCCTCCCCGAGCCGCATTCAGGCATTGAGAAGAACTCCAGAGCTGCTAAATAATTTTGTTACAAGGAGTTTTTTCACTCTATATGAACTAGATTTTTTAAATCTCATCGACTTGGCTTGTAATGTAAATGCTGAGCAAATTCCACAGCATTTACATCTCTTGTGAAGGTACCCTTACAGCTATGGGTGAGATGAGAGATTCAGGAATATATAACTCATGAAAGAAGTAGATAAAATGCTGTTACACTGAATGCTCTTCGCTGACTACTTGATGTATAATTTGTATTGTATGCATCATTAGTCTAAAGGCCCATTTACAGTGAAAGATGATCGCTCAAAAGTCGCTCAAACGACCGCTTTGAGCAATCATCTTTGCATAAACTTTGAAGTAGCTAATTAGCTGCTTAAGAGTTAAATGCAGGTGGAGCAGGATGCCGATGACAGTTCCGAGAACAGCAGCTGCTTTGTATATGCAAACAGCTGCTTTGTTCTTGGAGCTGTCAGCTGGTATCCGGCTGAGCTGATAGTGCCGAGAACAGCAGGAGCTGCTTTGTTCTAGGAGTTGTCACTGAGAGTTCCCTGCGGGATACGAGCTGAAAGAATGCTATCAGCTGGTATCCCGCTGAGAACTCAGCGTGCAGCACTGATAAGGCTCATCACTGACTTTTAGCTTGCTAAAAGTCAATGATAAGCGAATAGTGCATGATGGCCACCCATTTAGACACAACGATTAATGCTGAAAAGATGGCTTTTGAGCGAAGTTTGAGCGATAATCGTTGTGTCTAAATGGGCCTTTAGACACTACACATGCTTTGATTGGCTGATGTTGTGCACATGACCAGTGCTGACCAGTCAGAGCAGCATGTGGTGTCTTAGACTACCAATGCATACCAATGCACAGTGCACATAAGGTAGTGGTGCAGCCATCTTTGTTTGTCCAATGCTTTAATTTGAATGGGGCTTTGAGAAATCCATGCACTTGCTGCAGAAATAGCCACATTCAGATGTATCAAATAGATTTTCATTTGCATAATTTTCAGAAATATCTTGACTATGTGAATATACCCTTATGCCGCTTTCAGACGGGCTACAAAATCGCACGATTTTCCGGCAATGCGACAGTGCTACAAAATGTATGTTTGTGAAACCCATGCTTTTCAGTGGGTTCTTTCACATTAGTGATGTTTTTACTGATGTTATGTTGTGAAAGAAATAAATCAGGGCACGCTCTATCTTTCTATGATGCGCATTTTTTTTATCTCCCATATTTCCCTATGGAGCCTCCTTGTTTATCGCATCGCACAAACTTGCGATTTTTACATTAGAAATGGCTTTTGACTTTCACGCTAAAAAAATCATGTGATTTTATCACGGTTGGCAGCAATGCAAGATTATTCTCACGAAAAAGCATAGCTGACGCTACAAAATCGCGGGAACAAAGCTGCGATATCACCTCAATTTTCTTGCAGCGATATCGCGATCACCCATGTGAAACTGGCCTTAAAGGGATAGGCTAAGTATACAACCACTGTTCATATACCTTATTGGATGATGACAATTTGGGATATGCCAGCTCAATGGGACCAGATGAGGAAAAAGTTTCAGGTAGAAAGGAATAACTAACCAAGGCAACACTCGCTCATATATATATCCTGGGGGGTTAGCTACCCAATGAATGAAAAAAAGTCACCCTAGGAGGATGGTAAAATCCAAATTTTTTGGCTCTTACTAAACATAATTCTGTCATTATGATCCCTTCAGGCTTCAGTGTATCTGCATAGTGAGCACATGTGGCATATCTACTCTGTTATTATGTCATATGTACTAGTTCTTAAAGTTTTTTAATCGTATTTCATCCATAGTTAGAAACTTTTCCCCACTAGTTGAAGGGTCTATATCAGGACAGCTCTTTCAACATTGGAGACATAATTATATCTTTATGAATATTCAATCCTTTAACAAGCTTGTCCAGTTCTTTGTAAATAAAGTTGATTTATTGTTTAATGAAAGGTTCCAAACTTTGTCTTTAAATTTAGTATCATTTTGAGGATTTCTGCTCACTGCCATCAAAGGAAATGTGTGCTTGCATGCTAAAAATGGCTTAAAAAGAATGTTATATTAGAGGGGTGGGAATATTACTACTGGGGTATATCAATATTATTATATAATTGGCAAACAAGTGTCTTTTCTCTACTGGATGACAATGGCGGTATTTATTTACATTAGAGATTAAGTGCTGTAATATTAATGTATTATCCACATTTTTCTCAGCTTGCTTTCTGGACTCTATGGCCACCCTGGGGTTGGCTGCATATGGTTATGGAATCCGGTATGAATTTGGAATCTTCAACCAGAAGATAGCCAACGGCTGGCAGGTTTGTGAGTTGTTTATAGAGACATTGTTAGAGACATATTTATAGTACCCATAAAATACAAATGTGGTGTGATAAATCTTTCAGCTATTATTTCAGAAATAATCAACATATTAGACAATAGAAGGTAAGAGCAAAATTATCCTTAGTAAACATGCTGCAAGGCTTATTAACATGCACAAATAAACTATTGTAGGATAAAACAGTATACATTTTTCCCAAGAGTATTCATACCGAGAGCCAGCTGCAAATTTGTAAAGATGCTACAGGTCAAAAGTAAGAAAAAAAGTGCCCCAAAAACAGGCACTGTTTGTAGTGTATTTTGCAAGTGCCTATTTAACCTACAGCTAACCTCTGGCCGTGGCATTTTTTTGCCATAAAAAAAGTCAATAAACACCAGATTTTTTGCAAGAAATACTACATGTGAAAACCCACCCAAAATAAAACATATTCCTTCATCAAAACCTGGAGACAAGGAAAATGTTTGGTACTGTGTTAGCCAGTAGAGCAAAATGTGATTGTTCTCAGTAAGAGAAACCACGTAATCTTGTAGATATGATACTTTTTAATGGTAAACAAAAAAAACATGATGTTATAGTGAGCTTTCAAACCTACTTGGGGTTCTTCCTCATGCTTCATGGAGAAGATCCAAAAAGGCATATATATACATATATATATATATACACACATACATATGAAAAGGCACACACATGGTGTGATTAATTTGCACTTGAAACAATACTAGGGATGAGTAGAGGAGTAAATACTTAATTAGTCCACTGATAAAGGATGTGAAAGTTTTACGATCCCTAAATTGGTGTTAGGGGGTCACCAGGACAAAAACTGAAGGTGAGGATTTTCTTGTCATGGACACAACACAGAACATATGAAAGTTGTTATATCAAAAGGCAACTTGAAATGTCTAGGTCATACAGCTGTAGAAGAATTTCGGACTACAAGTTTATAACCATCTTTGACACTCTCAACACAGGCCTAAATATTTCAATAGGGTTCATGCGTGACTGGAGATTATGTCTTTAGCACAGATAACACACAGGCCTGGCGATCCCCTTACACCATTTTACAGACCATAAAACTCTCACATCCCTTATCAGCGTTCAAAACACCGCATTAATTGCGGTAAAAAGTACCTGTGTGAGAAAGGCCTAGGCCTGAGGAAGAACCCTAAGTAGGTTTGAAAGCTTGCTGTAACATCATGTATTTTTGTTAGCAATTAAAAGGTATCATATCTACAAGATTACTTGATTTCTCTTGCTGGGAACAATCACAACCTGGAGACCGCGATGCACAGGTTCCCATGTATCAGTTGTGTTTAGCCAGTGTTTTCATGCTGGAGACAGACATGATTGAAGACATTTTGGTGTTTTTTTGCACCTATAAGGCGTCCGTAGCCAAACATAGCCAGACAGAAAAAGACTGAATGAAACGTTTTTCTAGCAAATCAGATGTGCTGAATACCTTGAATTGTCTTGTGGAGAGCTATGGAATCACTTCTGGTAAATTAGGAGTAACACTTTGAGTACATCCTTGAAAATTGATGCGTAGCATAAATGTGACTCTGTTACCAATGAAAATCATTATACATTTGCTATTGTCACCTAAGTTTTTCTAGGAAAATTACAGTGGGAATCTCACTGATTACTATAGATTATAATCATCATTTGTTTTATGAACCGTTTTGCATATATGTCCCCAAGGAGCACATCAGCGCTGAAACCACAGAAACCATCAGCAATCAGTTTTCACCTGTACACGGCAATGTATGCGTAAAAAGTAATCTTGTGGTTTCTGTTAATAAATACCAGACAGACCTGCCTATAATTTTAATAAGTAATATATCCTTAAAGGAGTTTTCCAATTAAAGACATTTCTGATTGCTGGGGGCTCCAAACAACAGACAAGACTGGATAGCATACACTTGTGGAGAGTATCATGCAATTAAGAAGATGCTTCTATTAGAATAATCTTCTGATGCCATCAGTAATATAGCAGCGTTTCAGGCATAGCCCTTTGTAAAGACATATATGGATAATCATATGCCATACATCCTGAAGGTCAAGGCAAAAGGAGCTGGCTTTGGTGACTTTATTCCCCATCAACCTCTTCACCACATGTTCTCCATCTGTATTTGATGCATCACCAGCTTCTTGCCTTGACTTTCATGATTTATGGCATATATTTATCCACACTGGTGTATTGCTAGGGGTCATAGGGGTCGTAATTGTGACCCAGTCCCTAAGCAAATGGGGGCCTGCGGGTCCCCTGCCAGATACAGTAACACTGCCGCATACCGGTTGTGGGTCACATTCAAGAAGGAGTGAGCCGTTACCCGGGGGAGCCAGCTGCCAGTTATAGACAGCAGACTTCCCCGTCGCACTCCTCCCTTCCACTGAAAGACTGCAGTTGTGATTGGTCACAACTGTAGTCTATCAGTGCACTGCCAGCCGAGTGATTGGTCTGGCCGGCAGTGCACTAACCAATCATGCGGCCTGCAGTGTCGGGGAAGACCAGAGAAGGCCGGAGGAGGTGGTAAGTACTGTACATACTAAAATCTATATAACTGGCATAAGTTATACCAGCTGTACATATATAACTATATATAGGAGATATCCAGGTTACATCAGCATGCTCCATATGACTGTATACAGGGATACAGGAGGATGTATATGTCCTATATATAGTGATGTAGACCATGCTGATGTAACCTGGGTATGTTCTATATATAATTATTAATTACATATGTACAGCTGGTATAAGTTATACATCTCCTGTATATAGTGATATCAACCATGCTGATATAAACTAGACCAGGGTATACCAGCATGGTTAATATCACTATATACAGGATGTATAGCTTATACTAGCTAAACATATATAATTATCCTAGGGGATATACCCGTGCGTTGCACAGCGATTTTTTGAATAGCAGTCCTGGAATATACAAAGTGATCCACAACAATGATCATCGCACCGCACTCTTATGGAAGTTGTCCAAAATAAAAAGCTGTTGTCCAAAGCAACCAATCACAGCACAGCTTTTATTTTACCTCAGAAGTATAAGAAATGAAAGCTGAGCTGTGATTGGTTGCTGTTGGCAATAAAAATTATAGGGGAAGTCTGTGAGTTTTCGATTTTTAATTCCACCAGTATTCATCGCTGAAGAACGCTCATGCAAAATTTTACTCAAATCAGACCAGAACTATGGATTTGTATATGACACAAACGAACAGATTGTGTGTTATCCCCCCCCCCCCCCGAAAATTTGTCCCCATGAGATGAGTTATATATGTACCTAGTTTGGTTGAAATTGTTCCAGGCGTTCATGATTTATGGTGGCACATACACACATACATCCATCCTATTTTATATAGCTATAGCCCGGGTACCCCATACAGAATGCGTGCAGTACAAAATGGGGCATTTTAAGTAAGAAAAGAGGATATTAGAACGTACGCATAAATATGTGGAAGCAAACCGATGCTGATTAATGCTATGTTTATATATTATACTACTCAGCAGAAATAAAAGCTGTGCTGTGATTGGTTGCCATATATTATACTGCTGAGGGAAAATAAAAGCTGCGCTGTGATTGGTTGCTGTAGGCAACAGCTTTTAATCCTCAGTGCTGAGATAAAATGAAAGCTACTTGTATCTGATACACAGAATCTGTTTGTTTGTGTCGTATACAAATCCCCAGTTTTGGTCCGATTTGAGTAAAATTGTGCATTTTGTGTTGCAAATAGCAACCAATCATAGTTCAGCTTTCATTTGTTATTCTGCTGAGGTAAAATAAAAGCTGTGCTTGGTTGCTATGGGCAACAGTTTTCAATCCTCGGTTGCTCCATGTATTCCTGCCTGGGGACATATCATTTTCTGAAACACAAATTGTCAGCGCTCAGTCTGACTCTTCTAGTGGGAATTACCTGTTGGAAATAACCAGGAATACTAGAGTACATAGAATCCATTTGTGAAGGCAAATTTGGGGGTTGTTGCATTAAAATTCAAGGAAAGGCAAAAATACACAAATAAGGTTACATTTCTGATTATTTTTAGCCTATACCCTTCTCCAGGTCGAGATTATACTATGTGCAAAATTTCATGTCAATCGGTCGTACAGTTTGTTTGTGACGCTCCAACAAACAGACATTGACAAATATATAGAAGATACAGGAGATACCCAGGTTATACCAGCATGCTCCATATCACTATATACAGGGAGATGTATAACTTATACCAGCTGTACCTATATAATTATATACAGGAGATACCCAGGTGCTCCATATCACTATATACAGGATGTATAGCTTATACCAGCTGTACACATATTATAAACCCAGGTTAGGATGGCTTCACACCTGCACTGGGGGATTCCACTTTTCTGCTGCACTTGGGGAGCAGGAAAGGGGAATCCCTGCAGCCGAATGGCTCCGTCTCTGGACGGAACTGAACAGCTCCGGACGGACTCCGTTGACTATAATGGGGTCTGCACACTTTCCGCCCCACCGCTCGGCTTTTGGATGGAAGAAAAACTCCTGCGTGCATGCAGCGCATTTTCTTCCTGTATTTTGAGGCGGATCTGTGACGGAATCCCATGAGAAATCGGCCTTACATCACCATGATCAATGTCCAATTTACGGCGAGTAGCATCAGAGGTGTATGAGTAATTTAGATCCACACAGCAGGTCTGATCAGATCGTTCTTTGTTTTTATTCACCTTCCGTGGTCATGACAGCATAGTGACGTTTCTTACATTCATGTAAGATCTACGCATGCATGCGGATGTGGTTGGGAGTATCAGTACATGCGCAATAAGGATTCTGAATACGATTCAGACATTTTAGATAATCTATTGGACTAAGGTTCTGTCATTCACTTGCTGACCTATGGTAAGTGAGTGTTAGTGATTGGAAACATGTGGATGGGAGGTTTTGTAATCTGTAATGTGAAAGTGATTGGATGCAGTCTTATATAAAATGTGGGGCATAACAGTATATGTGTAGTAGCTTGAGAAAGACCCAGATGATGGGTCGAAATGTCGCTATGCTGTCATGACCACGGAAGGTGAATAAAAACCAAGAATGATCTGATCAGGCCTTCTGTGTGAATCTGAATTAGGCCGCCTGCAGACGAGCGGGTCGGATCCGGCAGCGAGAATTCTCGCCGCGCGATCCGACCCGAGCGCCTGCAGGGACGAGCGCGTACTCACCCGCGCCTGGCGGCCCCGGCTCTTTCATGTGCCGGCTGCCGCGCAGCCCGGAGCCGGCGGCCGGGTGAGTGCGTGCCCCGCAGAAAATTAGGACATGCCGCGGTTTGTTTGCCGCGCGAGATTTCGCGCGGCCAAACCGCGGCCGTCTGCATAGGAGTGCGTATTTTAATGCACTCCTATGCAAACTTTCAGCGGCGGAAATCCCGCGGCGGGATTTCCGCTCGTGTGCAGGCGGCCTTACTCATACACCTCTGATGCTACTCGCCGTAAGTTTGACTGTTTGGAGTTTATTGGGATTGGGGTCTCATCCCATGTGAGCAGGCATCCATTTTCCACTCCACACATGATTGGGTAGTATTGGGGAGTGTGGTTGTCAATTTCTTTGACCATGGTCAATGTCATTGTATACAGGAGATGTATATATGGATGGAGTGTGCTGGAATAACCTGAGTATCTCCTGTATATAATTATATACATATGTACAGCTGGTATAAATCATACATCTCCCTGTATATAGTGATATGGAGCATGCTGGTGTAACCTGGATGTGTCTTGTATATAATTGCACACTTTACACACAATTAAAAAAGGCATCAAAAACCTGCATGCAGTTTTTAAAAAAGGCATGTATTGTTTAAACCCACATGTACTTTTTAATAGTGTAGGCAGTTTCTTAAAAAAATTATGTGTTTGTTTTATGTGATTTTAACCGTGCTTCAAAAATGCAGCAAAAAACATGAACACAGCCTTAGGCCGCCTGCAGACGAGCGGGTCGGATCCGGCGGCGAGAATTCTCGCCGCGGGACCGGACCCGAGCGCCTGCAGAGACGAGCGCGTACTCACCCACGCCTGGCAGCCCCAGCTCTTATATGTGCCGGCTGCCGGGCAGCCGGCGCATGCGCAGACCGGAGCCGGCGGCCGGGTGAGTGACGTTTCTGTGCGAGGCTCTGCGAGCCCCGCACAAAAATAGGACATGCCGTGGTTTGTTTGCCAAACCGCGGCCGTCTGCATAGGAGTTCGTATTGTAATGCACTCCTATGCAGGCTTTCAGTGGCGGAAATCCCACGGGAAATCCCGCCGCGGGATTTCCGCCCGTGTGCAGGCGGCCTTAGGCTAATTTCACACGGGCGAGTACGATATTGGGCCATGAAACTCAACCCGATATCATGGTCGCCAATGTGTGATGTCCCCAAGGATGGTAGGCGGTTTTGCAGTGTTTCCCATTGTTTTCAATAGGGGAAACATTGCATTACACTTGCAAGCACCTCGTATGCCATGCGATGCTGTGCTGGCCCCATTGAAAACAATGGGCAATGCGAGGCGTTCCAAGGGAACGTCCAAAGATAGGGAATGCTGTGATATTTTTTCCGCAATACAATGCAGGAAAAAAAAAGCTCATGTGCATAACCCTTTTCAAAAGAATGGGTTTCATATTCGTGCGAGATTTGTGCGTCTCGCAACGCACAAATCTCTTACGATTTTCTCTGCCATGTGAAAGCGGCCTAAGGTGCTACAAACAAATATTCAAATAGTCCAAGAAATTGGTCATGTTTAGAAAGCTTATGCCAAGGGCCTTGATCATGTATGTAAGTTCGTTTTGCAGCTGTATGCAGCACAGGTTAAATATGGGTACAGATATAGATGGAAGGTGGATAGAGGAGCTGAACTTTTGCACCCAGGCCCCTGAGCCTTAGGTCTAGTGCCCACGTCCGTGACGGGCTCCGCAAGGGAATTCCCCAGCAGAGCCCGTCACGGTGCCCCCCCCCCCCAGAGACCCCATACTTACCTCTGGATCCGCCGCCCGACGTCCCGCATGGGGTTTCATATGACGCTGCTGGCGGTAGGTGGGGAAGCGTTTTCATGCTATCTTCCACTGTGCTACAGCGGAAAATAGCGTGACGGACGGTTTCCATTGACTGCAATGGAAGACGTCCGCGCGTACGCCCACGGCAAATAGAACATGCCACGGGTGAGGACGTGTGATTTCACGGTGCGGAATTCCACGTTGGAATTCTGCACCGTGAGCATTGCACTATTAGGTTCAATAGAACCTAATAGCTGCCGGGCAACGTGGCGGATTTCCGCCGCGTAAAACGCGGTGGAAATCCGCCCGTGGGAATTAGCCCTTAAGATACACTTCTGTTTATCTGTATCTGTCTTGAGAGAACAGGGGCCTGCAAAACATGCAGACAAGGAGATCAGGTGTCCAGACCATCTTCAGGGAAGGTGGGGGAAACAACTCAATCTAGCAGCCTGCATGGCACAAACCACCAAGTATTGAGTGGGAAAGGAAGTGTGGGCGGCATAGTGGCAGTCTATGGGATATTAGTGATGTGTATTATGCATGCAAAAACTGCATACATTATACGCCGTGAGCATATCCTTGTGTGAATGCATCCTAACAGTTAGGCATAGGATGCCATGTCTATTACTGAAGTTAAAAGGAAGCTTTTATTTTTGTTTAGAGAGAATGAGAAATAGAGATATAGATGGTTATGGTTTAAAGGGCCACTCCAGCGAAAACATTTTTTTTCCATCCCTGCATCCCTCACATGCACTCCTCACCTAGTCTCTTCCATATGGTGCAGCCTCCTGTCTGATGCTTATCAGGTACCATCTTGATGTAGCGATTTCTCCCTTTTCTTTTTCGCTATTCTGCCCCATGATGCTGGAACAGTGAATGTGAATGACTGAACGATCAGTGAACAAAATTTCAGCGATTTATCTGCGTATATAAACTGTCTGCACAAGCGAACTTGTGTCAACATTTGCGTCCTTGCAGGACCTGTAAGGAAAACCTTACTTAATGCAGTGAAACAAAAAAGAGATAGAACTAAGAAATGGGTGAATACAAAGACTTTTACAGAAATGTAATACAATTCAGCTGCTGTCTGGGGCTGTAACATAACATGAAGGGAGGTCTATAATGCTCTAAAGTATCTTTGTATGCCCCTGATTTGATATGGTGGGGCACATGGTGTATCAACGGCTCCATAAACAGACCTGACTATAGCAAAAAAAAAATCTAAATCTATTTATCTATGTGATATCTATCTATCTATCTCATATCTATCTATCTATCTCATATCTATCTATCTATCTATCTCATATCTATTTGTGTATCTATCTATCTCCTATCTATATATCTATCTATCTATCTCATATCTATCTATCTATCTATCTATCTATCTCATATCTATCTATCTATCTATCTATCTATCTCATATCTATCTATCTATCTATCTATCTATCTATCTATCTCATATCTATCTATCTACCTATCTATCTCATATCTATTTGTGTATCTATCTATCTATCTATCTATCTATCTATCTATCTATCTATCTATCTATCTATCTATCTATCTATCTATCTATTCTGTCTATCCTTTTACTTTATTGTACAATCATATATCATCCAGCGATTCTAGGAACACTAAGTGATGCCCCCTGGCACTATATTCTTATGATCAGAGTTTTCTAATTGTGCAACTTTGGAAGCATAATATTGTGTGTGGGTGGATGCCAGCGAAGTTCTGAATCACAGAGTACAGTGAACTTGTCATCACAGGAAAACACATTCATGTTTCTCAAATGCCAATGAAGGATTTCTCTCGTTGGCTGTAAATTAAAGACAGGGATATTCCACAAATGGAGCAGCGGAATAAATGAATGCCTGCTAAATCTATCCTGATTCTAACCCGCATAGAATGCCAGAAATGGTGCAAGGACTGAAAAACACAAATATTCATAACATAGAGGTACTTCCCTCAGACCTGTCACAGTTATGCAGTTTTCCATAAAGGAATTATATGAGCACATTTATGAGAGATTAGATATAGCAGTCCTATAATAAAATGCAGCGTACTTCCTAATATTGGTGCGCCCCCAGATATTATCACTATCATGCAGGCCGTGCCCTCTTCCTCAGCATAGCGCATGCGGTATGTGGTGCAGCTACTGAGCTGTGACAGATTTTCCTGTCCATGTGGGTGTGAATTGAGATTGAAACATATTTGTCTCCTATTCCAGACAAGATGCTCTTTTCCATAAAAAAACAGGGACATGAGTAGACACAAAAATGTTTCTTGGAGAAAAAGTTTCAAACAAACCAAATGTAAGTTCTTGTTTTACAGTATGGCTGACTGTAAACTCATACAGGCTACTTGTCTTTGTCGGCTGATAGGATAAACACTAAAACTGAAGAATTTATTTTTTCCACAAGTCCTGCTGGCTGAAGTTACACATATGATATTGGGCACATACATGTGGATATCAGCAGGAATTTCCATTAAGGCTTTTGGTCTGATTATTTATTTCCAGGTTTTTAATCCATATAGCTCTTATATTTGCTTCACTTCTCACACTTTCAATGCCATATTTATGTGCTTATATACCAGGTTCAACTATGGTATAGAAATAGTTATTGCCACAGTCCTCATATGGGATCTCATTCATTTCAGATGGAGGAGGCGGATGACTGGCTGAGGTATGGAAATCCATGGGAAAAAGCTCGACCAGAGTATATGATTCCTGTACACTTCTTTGGTAAAGTCCATCACACCCCACATGGTGCAGAGTGGGTGGACACCCAGGTAAGGAGAATAAAGTGAAAATGTAGTCTTAAGGTCCATTTGCACACACAGATGATCGCTCAAAATTAGTCAGAAACTGACAGTACTGAGTGATCATTTTGCATAGGTACTAATAGGCTAAATTAGCCCTTTAGTACTTCATTGCATGTATTTAGAGGACAGCAAGTGGTCTGTTCTCTAAACACATCACTATTGTTCTCCAGCAGAACAGATGCTTTTAACAGCTGTTAAAAAAATGTTATCAGCTGTTATCAGCGCTGCCCGCAGAAAACACAGCATGCGGTCCGTCTTATCTTATCATCCTGAAGGACAAGGATTTCATGCGGACCTGAAGTCAGTGATGGATGAAAAGTGCACGGTAAGTGCACGATGGGCGCACATTTACACACAACGTATCTCTCAAAAGATGGCTTTTGAGTGAAATTTGAGCGATAATCGTTGTGTGTAAAAGGGCCTTTCGTATGACAGTATGATGGAGAACTAAACTGGACAGCACCTGAGTAGTATAATAATTAGAATCTACAGAAATCTATATATACTACATTTGTGCATCAGCCCACTGAATAAAGATCTACAAACCACATGATGATGGTAATACTAAGCTCTACATCTTTGCACAGACTAAATAACTCACAAACACATATAAAATATGAATATGTATAGAGAAATTCCATACTGATGAGATAAAGGCTTGTTATGTATAATACAAAAGGTCTAGTATCAATAACAGTAGAAGTACACCATAGAGATAAAAGTAAATCCAGGATAATGATACATAGTCCCGTGGAGACCTCAGTGGTCTACTGGTCATATTCTACTATTTATGAATAGACACAGTTACTATTTTGCATCCAGACTTATTTCTCTATATTTAAAGAGGTTATCTAGTTACCAGACAGCATCCCATTAATAGGGCTGCCTGTAGTAAAATAATAAATTGAGCAGTACTTACTTCTCCATCACCGGGATTCAGCGCTGCAGCACTGCTGTGGTCCCGGTGATTGCTGTCACAGTGGTGGAGAAGTAAGTAATGTTCAGTTTATTTTACTACACGCAGTCCTAATAAAGAGAGGTTGTCTGGTAACTGGACAATCCCTTTAAAGTGATTATCCTGGACTTAAAGTTTTTTTTTTTACTAGTTGCAGTTGCAGCTCCCATTGATTTCACACAGGAGTTGGACCAGTGGCTTCTGCTTCAACCCCAGGATAATTTGGGACTGACAGCTGGCACTGCCTGGAAAACCCCTCTCAGTGCCACAATACATAGGAATACGGAGAAGAAGTAGTTGGCTCCTACCTCAGAGTAGTGGCCGGTGATTGAACTTGTAGGCACAGCTCTCATTAAAATAAATGACAACTGCGCCTGCGACTACACATGGGTAACCTGTGCATCACAGCCCGGAAAGTGAGCGCCCAATCAGCTGAGCGACCAGAGTCCTGAGTGGCAGACCTCAGCTGATCATCTATTGATAACCTTTCCCGAGGTCACTATTAGTATTTCCCTGGAAAACCAGTTTAACTATTCGAGCCCTTTCCTTAGCTTAGGTCATCAATATCAGAACAGTTGGCGTCTGACTCTAGGCACCTCCACTGAGCAGCTGTCTGAAGGGGCCATAGTGCTCAGACAAGTGCAGTAACCTCCTTTTTTTTGTCTGTGACTGAAACTGAGCTGCAATATCAGACACCATCACTATGCAATGCATGGTGCTGTGCCTGGTATACAATGATAAAGTAGCAGCGTTCACCCCCAATTGCTGCGGCCTCTTCAAATAGCTGATCAGCAGACCCCTACCCATCCGATTTTGATGACCTATCCTAAGGATAAGAATTCAACATTTGAGCCCCAGATAACCTCTTTCCTCTTTAAGGGTGGTAGTTCGGGATTAAAAAAAATATGGCTGTTTTATTTTTTTAAGCAGTGTGAATAGATTGTGCATGGTACCGCAGCTCAGCCCTATTTACTTCAATGGAGTTGAACTGCAGTGCTAGACACAACCCACAGAAAGGTATGGCACTGTTTATGGAAAAACAGTAGCCATATTTTTCTAATCTTGGACAATCCCTTTAATCTCAATCCCTATCACACACAGGATATAATTCAATATCCTAGCTGTACTTTACATAGTTTTGTAAACTTTTTCAGCTTTTACATTCTTCAGTTAAAGTGACCCTCCGATCCTGGAGGAAGAAAGATGGCCAAACCGCTTCTCTGACTACCTGATGCACACTGTGCATGAGTATGCATCATTAGTCGCAGTGTTTCTCAACTCCAGTCCTCAGGACCCCTCAACAGGTCATGTTTTCAGGATATCCTATAGTAAGAACGCCTGTGGTAATGTCTGAGGCACAGACAATAATTACATCACCTGTGCCATCCTGAGGAAATCCTGAAAACATGACCTGTTGGGGGTCCCTGAGGACTGGAGTTGAGAAACACTGGAAGGGCTCCCACACACTTTCATTTTTTTTTAACGCTGCGTTAACGCTGCATTTTTTTTAACACAGATGTCAATGGGACTTTCTAATGTTAAAAACACATCGCAAGTTTGTGATTTGCGATTTTTGTGCGATGTGTTTTTAACATTAGAACATTCCATTGACATTCGCATTAAAAAAATGCAGCATTAACGCAGCGTTAAAAAAACGCAATTGTGTGGAAGCCCTAAGGCTCCATTCACATTGGGCATTTCGGTTGCAGTAAAAAAACGCACCAAAAAGTTCATTTGTGAAACCGTGTGCTTTTCTACTATGTTTGTAGTAAAATGTGTCAAAAACTGCACACAATTTTACAAATGCATTTTTGGTGCGTTTATTGCAATCGAACTGCCCTGTGTGAATGGAGCCTAATACACAACATGCTGACATGACTGGTCAATCAAATCAGATGTGTAGTGTCTTACACTAATCAAAACAAAGGTTTGGTGCCGTGTTAGCCAGTAGAGCAAAATGTGATTGTTCTCAGCAAGAGAAACCATGTAATCTTAATAATAATAATAATAATAATCTTTATTTGTATAGCGCCAACTTATTCCGCAGCGCTATACAAATAAATCTTGTAGATATGATACATTTTAATGGCTAACAAAAATACATGATGTTACAGCAAGCTTCCGAACCAACAAAGGGTTCTTCTTCAGGCTTAGATGGAATAGATCCGAAGAGGCTTGAATATTTATACACACTTATGACACACATACTTATGACAAGGCACAGACATGGACGGTTTGCACTTCAAGGAATACTGCAACAGAAACATAAAACATTTTTAACTAGACACTGATAAGGGAGTGTAAGTTTTACGGTCCCTGAATTACTGTTGGGGGGGTCGCCAGCCCAGGAATACTGCAACGGGTACACAAACATTTTTAACTAGACACCGATAAGGGAGTGAAAGTTTATGGTCCCTGAATTACTGTTGGAGGGTCAAGAGGCCAGAAGTGTTATCTGTGCTATACAATTCTCATACCTCACATTCACGCATAAATCCTCGTGAATAATTTAGCCCTCTATTGAGCGAGTCAAAAGGTGTTATAAATTTATATTCCCAAATTCTTCTATGGCTTTGTGACTTAAAACCACCCTTCAATATCAAAACTCTCCCGATGAAGTAGCGCAGCATACTGCACTGTCTTGTCAGGGATGTTATGCTGGATCTGCGCTGGAGGTCAATTTGCTGGAACGTCTTCCAAAACATCCTGATTTACTTCTATATACATTTTATCACCAACTTACCTAACACTCTAGATATTGTTTATGCCATATTCTCTCTAAACTATATTTCTACTAGTTCCGTATAATACTGTTGTGTATTGATTGCATTCACTCTTATTTTCTACAGATTGTTCTTGCTCTTCCATATGACACCCCAGTTCCAGGATATAAAAATAACACATGTAACACCATGAGGCTGTGGTCAGCAAAAGCTCCCAATGATTTTAACTTGAAGGACTGTGAGTATTTTAAGACAAATAATTGCTTTGATGAAGGTTAGAATTATGTCACTTCCTTCTATGCCTTACTTCTGGGTGAACATAGAAAGCGTTTGAGGGAACTGAGAGATGGGGGATCCTGGGCACTTGCCTGCTTCGCCCTCCCTATAATCTAACCCCATCAGCAATATTAGTGTGGAATTAGAAGGGTGCCAATAAGCCCCAATGATTAGAAACATAGAAAAATGATGTCAGAAAAAGATCACATGGTGCATCCAGTCTGCATTGATGTTATCTCATTTTTATTTCTCTCGTAGGATAGATCTATGCTTATCCCATAGTAGCATAATATGTTAGGCCGAAAAAAGACATATGTCCATTCAGTTCGGCCTATTAACTCACCCTGTCATGCTGGTCCAGAAGAAGACAAGATGAGAAGATAAGCCCAATGAGGTAGAAGCGAATTTTAGGGGAAAAAATTGCTTTTCGACTCCAATCTGCCAATCAGAATAATCCCTGGATCACCGACCCTTCTGAATTAATTAGTGACTTTAACATGTAAACCTGAAATACTCAAGAAAGGCGTCCAGGCCCCTCTTAAACTCCTTTATCGAATTTGTCATCACCACATCCTCAGCTAGAGCGTTCCATAGTCTCACTATTCTTACTGTAAAGAACCCCTTTCTATGTTGGTGTAGGAACCTTCTTTCCACTAGATGTAGAAGATGCCCCCTTGTTACAATCCTGGGTATGAATAGATCATGGGAGGGAGTAGGCCCTTAGGTACGAGACCAGGGCCGTTCTTATCAGGATGATCACCCTGCTTGTAGGCAGGGTATGTTCCCCAAAAGTTGCTAGGGATGATTTTCCCTATAATATATGTCTGTGTGGTCATTCTTAGACCGTTATGTCTTGATGTGACACCTTTCTTAGTTTTTTTTTTGTACAGGCCAGGTGAATAAGCCCTGCACAAATGTAACACCTTCTCTTATGAAGTCCTGATTAACACAGAATAACACAGAAGACCCTATGTGATACTCAGTCTCAGGATTTCTTCTCCCCAAGTGCATTATTTTACATTTGGAAACATTGAACTGCAGTTTCCATAGTTTTGACCATTTATACAATAAGGTTAAATCTTTCTCCATGTTCAAGATACCATAAAGCTTATATATCAGCCGTATTGCACTCTTCTGTGTCACCAGCAAACAGACTGAACTTACCTATTAAACCTTAGATGTCACTTACAAATGTATTAAAGAGAACAGGATCCAAGAAAAACGCTTGTGGTTGTAACACTCTGTTAAGAACAGCACTCTGATATCTATTTTTTCATCCAACTGTGAATCCACCAGACTATCAAAGGATTAAGTCCAATTTTCAATAACTTATCTGTGAGCTCTTTATGTGGAACTGTATCAGAGGTTTTACTGAGATACAAATAGGTGATATCTATGGCACCACCGTCATCCACCACTTTTGTAACAGTCAAAGAAATCAATGAGATTAGTTTGACATGATATGCCCTCAGTAAAGCCGTGCTGTTTAAGATACAACAGAATTTAAGTTTTTAAGTGATCAAATGTGTGAATTGTGTCAAAAAGCCTCTTTTAAGAGCGTTTCCATTAGTTTTACTCCTAGAGATACGTATCTAACTACCCTATAGTTCCCGACTTCTTCTCCACTACCCTTCTTATGGAAAGAAACAACATTGGCCATTCTTAAATTATCAGGGAGATCACCTGTTAGAAGGAACTGGTTAAACAAATTAGTTAGAGGTGCTGCAATCACATATTGGAGTTCTTTAAGAACTCTAGGGTGGATTTCATCTGCAGTGATTGCCTTAGGCCTCTTCTACATGGCCCTAGGCGTCGTCACGTGTGCCCGCCAGGGCCGTAAAAACATTTGTGCGCCAGGCCCCGATGCATATACGCCAAGGACGCAATGCTGTTGCCTCTCCTTTCTCCCCCTCGCCAGCTCACCTCCTCTCTCCTTCCCTCCAGCTGTTTGCAATTGGAGTGGGTGGAGCTAAGCACCCACCCCCTCCCCTTGTCTGCAGACAGCAAACAGCCGAAGGGGAGGAGAGAGGAGGAGAGAAGAGGGAGGGAGTTTAGCAGTCATGCTACTCAACTCCCTCTCACCTCCCTTCTCTGGCCACTGTCATTGGCTCCTATAGGAACCCATGCAGCGGCCAACATATTCCAGCTGAAAAGATAGTTACATGACTATGTTTTTGGCCCTGCGTAAAAGTGCCTGGCACTATATTGGCCCAGCCGTCCTCTTTCACGCCACGGGAATACGGCCATGTGATCTGATGCATTGGAATCCAATGCATCAGATCGTAGCATATATTGGCCAGCTGTGAAACGGTGGCCGACATATGCTTGTGTGAAAGAGCCCTTAGGCTGTATTCACACTGATGACTGCAATATAGGTCAGTGAAAAATCTGACCTACATTATACTTGTTTACCAGAGATTTTTATGTGAGTTACAATGAGTTTTGGAGTTAAAAATGCTTGTGAAAAAAAAATTACATGTGATTCCAATACTTAAAATGGTAAAAAACGCATAGCATTTGCATGCAAATCGCATGATATGTTAGCATAGTGCTTTTTTTCCCCTATCATAGCAAATAATGGAAGATTCTGGAGCAAGAATCACCAAAAAAATAGAACACACTGCAATTTTTCAAACTTAGATCATTGATCAAAGTGAAAAAGCACTTGTGTGAAAGAAGCCATTCAAATGAATGACTTATTTTTCCATGTGAGTTCTGTCCATCTTGGACATGAGCAGAACTCATGCGGAAATCTCACCCATGTGAATACAACCATATGCCACTTTAAAAACACTGGATCAGAACCCCTATGTTAGGTCTGCTACCTGAGTCTGCTGCTCTCTTGCTATTACGGGCAGATACTAGCATCGCTCTGCTCATTCTGTATGAATGTACTCATTTCTGTTTTCTACCAGCAATGCACTAGTTAACCCTGCTCAGTGCTCACAGCCCAGCTGTAGCTTAATTGGTAATTACCTCCCTATTTAGCTGAACTGGAAATCCTCCATCTTTGCCTCCGGATTGTTGTGTGTTTGACTCAGACACTCAGCACATCTAGGTCGCATGTCTCAGGACTGTTTTGTGTAATGAATCCTGCTTCTAGATCTGTTTATTCTGTATGTGCTTTAGCCTGTGTGCGTTTGTCCATTTCCCTCCAGTTTGTGCACCATTTCTGTCTCTTTAGTAAGTCAGTCCTGTTCTGTGTTTTGTGTGCCCTGTGTTCAGTACATTGTTCCTGTGTCCTGTTAGGGATACTTAGCCCTGAGGTTGCAGTGTGGGGTCATTCTTATCAGGATGCCTAACCTGCTTTTATCATTATGAAAACCAGCTTCTGAAAATACATAATGAAAATAGCTCTTCAAATGGTCAACGATAGGCTTATTTCTATTAGCATAGTTATTGTCTCAATTTTACATTTTTGTAATTCCATAGACATACATTTGCAAAAAAAAGATAGTAAACCCTTTGGAATTACCTATATGTTAGCACTGATTACCAATAAAAAGTGGTCTGCTTGTTATCTAAGTCACAATTATAGAAATTTGGTATGATGCTTTAGTGTTGGTGTGTGGTGTCTTTTCTTCCCAACACAGAGTTGTGCATCTATGCTGAAAAGCCCTACTTTTGTCTTATGTGTCCATAGAACATTTTCCCAGAAGCATTGTAGAACACCTAGGTGGTCTTAGGCAAAGTTGATACAGGCTGAAATGTTTTCTTGGACAACAGCTGCTTCATTTGTGAATCAAATGCTCCATGAACATCATTTTTGTTCAGTGTTTTTGTTTTCCTAGTAGTGGACATATGAACAGAAATTTTTGAAGCTTGTACAAGTTCTTACGTCTGTGGCTTTAGGTTCTTTTTTAGAATTGTCCATTGTGCTCATAACATGATCTTAATAGGACACCCACTACTAGGAAGAGTATAGAAAGTCCACAATTTTCTCAATTTGTAGATGATTTATCTAACCATGGATTGAAGTACACCCCAGGTCTTTAGCAATGTTTGTATAGCCGTTTGTGTCTCTATAAGGATGCCTTCACATGAGCTGGAATTAGCTTGCATTATGCATCCAAATTGCACCTTATTCCCACACTGCAAATTCCACACAAAACCTGCAAGTCTCATTGTGGATTTCGATGCAGAATTGCCAACAGAATTCAGCCATTATGAATTCTGCATTAAAATCCACGCAGAGGCTTGTGGTGCATCTTGCGAGTTAATTCTGCCCATGTGAAAGCACCTTAAAAGTCTTCTAAGACCTTCTGTAAGTTGCTTGTATGGAGGCAAGGTTCACACTAACCAATCTTTCTTAATAAGAACAGCTTTGCAAATAACCATTCTTTGTGTGCTATCATTTAGGCCCTATTCACACGACTGTATATACGCAGCTATATAGTGGCGTCAAAAACTCACCCAAAGATCGTGACCATCCGAAGCCCTGGACTGCAATGTATTCATTCAGATGACCGATTTTCGGGTGCGTAAAAACTTTGTGCTACGAAAAATAGCACATTTTACACACTACGTCAAAGGATAGGTCTTGCCTTATCTTTTGCTGAGCTAGGCAGGAAGCTCCTATAAACTTCTATGTAAGTGGGAAAAAAAGGAGGGGGAGGTAGTTTACCTGCATCCAACACTGGGAAATGAAGACAGCTGGTTCTACTTAAGCATTAGTAGTCATGCCGAGGATTTCTGACGATCAATGGATTTCCACGCTGCAGCATATTTGTTTGCCATTACGCAGCAGCTGCCTGTGTGAACAGCAGAAAATCCGCTAATTAAGATCTGGACTTCATTTGTGGCAATTGTTCGTTCATGCAATTGTACGGCGCATACGGTTGAACGTAAAAACGCATACAGTCGTGTGAATAAGACCTCAATAGGTGAAATACCTGTGAAACCCACACTTCCAATCTAAAGGAATCTAATTTCTTTAATTGAATCACCTTTTGCCAATTAACTCTTTTTAGTCCTGCTGAAACTGAACGACGAAAGAAAAGTGCACGATTCTCGTTTATGGCTGGCTCGCCTTTAAACCAACGATTATCATTCACTTTCACTTATTTGAATAATGTTTTGAACGATAATTGTTCCGTCTAAATGCAGTATGAGGCCTTATTCAGACGACTGTATATCGGCTGGGTTTTCACGCCGAGCCGATATACGGTGTCCTCGTCTGCAGGGGGGTGAGGATGGAAGAGCCAGGAGCAGGAACTGAGCTCTTAGTTCCACCCCCACCCCGCCCTCCCATTGCAAATAGTGGCGAGGGGCGGGGAAGGGGTGGGAGCTCAGTTCCTACTCCTGGCTCTTCCATCCTTCCCTTCCCTGCGGACAAGGACACCGTATATCGGCTCGGCGTGAAAACGCAGCCGATATACGGTCATCTGAATAAGCCCTTAGGCTTTTTTCACACGAACCTATCTGCGCAAAAATCACGCGCATAAAAACTTGCGGCTATTAGAACCAATGGTTTCCTATGGGAACATTCAGATGTTTTTTGAGCATCTAAAATTCATCTGAACGTTCCCAAAGGAAACTATCTATTTTAATAGCTGCAGTTTTTTTGCGCGTGTGATTTTTGCGTATGTAGATCCCCGTGTGAAAGAAGCCTCAGATTGTGTTTGTCTATAGTTGTAACTTAGATAAGAATTTGATCACATTTTATTAGTAATCAATGCAGAACTCCAGGTCATTTCAAAAGATTCACTTACTTTTTCTTGCAACTGTATTGAGATTTTTCACTACTTCCCTTGTGTTTCACATTATAGCCTGTTTGTATAAGCATTCAGATACTGTGGGTACAGGGAATAAAATGGGCTGGTGGAGCAATTTTCCTTTTACTTCCATTTGTTGCATTCTGACCAGTGTATCATGTGTGGAGGTGCTAGTCCCAATTATATTGCTTTCACACTTAAAGGGAACCCATCATATTGACAATGCTGTCCATTCTGCAGGCAGCATATTGTAGTTGAGGCCTCATTCATACGAGTGTGGTTTTAGCACAGTATAGGTGCATGAAAAGAATTGTGCCTATACTGCGCTAAAAATCATGTGAACAGGCAGCTGCTCTGGGAGGAGAGAGAGAAATAGCCTCGCAAGGCTTAGGGATTTCCCCATAGCAGGGAGAGAGAGAGCAGGGCTATGGGGAATGAACTCATAGCCCCGCTCTGTCTCTCCCTGCTATGGGTTAATCCCCCATAGTCCTGCTCTCTCTCCCTGAAATGGGGGATTAACCCATAGCCCCGCTGTTAGGAAGAGCGTGTGGAGCCAAGTCCTCAGGTTTTGGCCAACTCAGCAGGAACAGTGTAGTTACTGGGAAGCCGGGGTCATACATGGAGCTGCAAGTACAGCAAGGCAGCAGGCAGATACATAGTCAATGGGAAGCTGGGGTCATACATGGAGCAGCAGGTTTGTGGGAAAACATTCAGTGTAACTTGTATTTTACTAATTTCAATCTCTACTCTTTCTGAGCTGATCAGTCCAATGAGTGGTCCCTTCAGTGATAGATTGCTGTCCCTGACAGTCAGGCTTCATTCATATGGGCGTGGTTTTAGCGCAGCATAGCCGCATAAAAAAATCTCACCTATAGTGCACTAAAAATCATGCGAACGGGAAATTTTTCACGCACAGAAGACCCAAGCTTCATGTGCATGAAAATATCATTCACTGGAGCAGCCTGTTGCTTTGAAAAAGCACAGCTGCTCCTGGAGGAGAGAGAGATAAAGTCCCGCGGGGCTTTGGGATTAACCCATAGCAGGGAAAGAGAGAGCGGGGCTATGGGGGATTAACCCTTAGCCCCGGTCTCTCTCTCCCTGCTATGGGTTAATCCCCCATAGCCCCGGTCTCTCTCTCCCTGCTATGAGTTAATCCACCATAGCCCCGGTCTCTCTCTCCCTGCTATGGGTTAATCCCCCATAGCCTCGGTCTCTTTCTCCCTGCTATGGGGATCCGCAAGGGATATCCCTATGGTGCAGAGTGAGAGGGGGCAGGGCTACAGGGCATCCCCGAGTTATATCCCCATAGCGCAGAGGGAGGAGGTGGGGCTAGAGAGAGGATGCAGGGCTAGAGGTCTCCTCCCTGTGATTTCCCCATTGCAGGTTTAGAGGGGGTGGGGCTAGAGGGCAGAATAGGTCATCAGTATTCTGCATGGAAAACCCCTTCAAGCTCAGAATGAGCAGAGATGCAAATGAACAAAATGCGAGTTCTACTGAATCTTTCCCTATAAAACTATATATATGTCTGCTCAGCCCCTCCTGCGGTACATTATATAGCAGTCAACAGATTGGACACCATGTTCCATGTAACAGGTTTCCTTTAAACTTAGATTCATTTGTTAGTGTGTTATTCCTATATTTCTTGTTGCGATCTTCATCTACTCTTTACTTACTACATTTCTCTAGCAGTGATTCTGTCTTTGAACATTTCCATCCTGAATATGACACAATTTCTTAGTCAAAGTTGTTAACTAAAATTTTTTCCATTTTAACTTTCCAGTCAATGTGGGTGGCTACATCCAAGCTGTATTAGATCGTAACCTTGCAGAGAACATCTCACGCGTCCTCTATCCAAATGATAACGTGAGTAGCAATTATCAACAAAGCTAATCCTGCAACCAATGGGGAAGATTTACTAAGCTAAAGGCACCACAGTTCTAGTTCCGTTTGCACCAATAAAATGGCGTACAAGCCTTGTGCTAGTTCTGCCATGCTTTAGATACTTTTGTGCCTCACTAGACAGTATTTAAAAATGTGGCGCAACATATTGGTGTAAAGTAAGCCTACCATGAGGTGCTGTAAGGTATCAAAAAGTGTTCCACATGCCTAATAGGATGTGCTAAATCAATCACACAGCATGCACCACTGTGATAAATGTGACACACTTTCTTGCTGCCTGGTATAGTTTTAAACTGTCAAGACCAGAGAAAGTAGCAATAAATCTCCCCCAATATTTTATATTTAAGAATAATTTATATACACATTTAATGTTCAAATGTTTTGCAGTCACCATTAGAGATGAGCGAACGTACTCGTCCGAGCTTGATACTCGTTCGAGTATTAGCGTGTTCGAGATGCTCGTTACTAGAGGCGAGCACCACGCGATGTTCGAGTTACTTTCACTTTCATCTCTGAGACGTTAGCGCGCTTTTCTGGCCAATAGAAAGACAGGGAAGGCATTACAACTTCCCCCTGCGACGTTCAAGCCCTATACCACCCCCTGCAGTGAGTGGCTGGCGAGATCAGGTGTCACCCGAGTATATAAATCGGCCCCTCCCGCGGCTCGCCACAGATGCGTTCTGACAGAGATCAGGGAAAGTGCTGTTGATGCCGGAGCTGCTATAGGGAGAGCGTTAGGAGTGATTTTAGGCTTCAAGAACCCCAACGGTCCTTCTTAGGGCCACATCTGACCGTGTGCAGTACTGTTGAGGCTGCTTTTTGCAGTGTTGCACATTTTTTTTTTTTGTATATCGGCCGTGCAGAGCATTGCGTCCAGAGCATTGCGTCCTGCAGTAATTTTACATAGTCCACGGCCAGTAGTGCTGGTGAGGCAGGGACAGTGAAAGACATATCCAGTCTATATAGGCAGTGGGCTTTTCCAAAAAAATTTGCTATGCCCACGTGTGCAGCTCCAGATGGAGGTGGAACAGGATTGGATTTCTCATTGCTTCTGTACAGCATTGTGGGCTATCGCCCCGCCCCTTTTGAAGAGGGTTGCTGCCTACCCGTGCCAACCCTCTGCAGTGTGTGCCTGTGGTTCCTCCTCATGGCAGACGCACTTATAAATAGACATGAGGGTGGTGTGGCATGAGGGCAGCTGAAGGCTGCGCAGGGACAATTTGGTGTGCGCTGTGGACACTGGGTTGTGCAGGGGGGGTTGGGCAGCATGTAACCCAGGAGAAGTGGCAGCGGAGTGTCATGCAGGCAGTGATTGTGCTTTGTTGGAGGTAGTGTGGTGCTTAGCTAAGGTATGCATTGCTAATGAGGGTTTTTCAGAAGTAAAAATTGTTGGGAGGGGGGGGGGCACTCTTGCCGCTATTGTGGCTTAATAGTGGGACCTGGGAACTTGAGATGCAGCCCAACATGTAGCCCCTCACCTGCCCTATCCGTTGCTGTGTCGTTCCCATCACTTTCTTGAATTGCCCAGATTTTCACAAATGGAAACCTTAGCGAGCATCGGCGATATACAAAAATGCTCGGGTCGCCCATTGACTTCAATGGGGTTCGTTACTCGAAACGAACCCTCGAGCATCGCGAAAATTTCGTCCCGAGTAACGAGCACCCGAGCATTTTGGTGCTCGCTCATCTCTAGTCACCATATTTACTCATGGGTATTATTTGGAAGAACTAGTCTCTTCTAGTACAATCATTTCTGCATATATCAACTACGCTCCCTAGAGGGTGGCATGCCTCAAACAAAGATTCTATCTGCTTAAAGACACAGACAAATGTTGCAGTGTTCATGACAAAGAACTAGAAGCTACTAGAAGGGACCCTTCACACAGGACAGAATATTCTGCAACAGCATTGTGGAATATGCCCTCCTGCGGAACATTCAGCCCCAAAATCTGCACTGCTAACGTGCCGAATAGAAAATAAGAGAATCTTGACGGCAAATCGTCATCAAAATCCACAGTTAGGTGTGCAGATTTTGATTAGGAATTCAGGGACGGTATATTCTAGGGTATAATGACCAGTACTACTTCTTTAGGGCATTCATAATCATATTATAAAAATCCCTGATAACAGCACAAGCCTTTACCACTGATGAAAATCTAATAAAAAATAATTGAACATGTTTAACCCCTTAACAACCACCCATACATCTTTTTACAGTGGCTGGCCATCAAGGGGCTTTATTCTGCAGTGCCGTCTTTTGCCGGAACTGCATTAGAAGCCTGGCACAGGTCTCCTGTGCACTTGCTCTAGCACTAGGGCCTTGGATCCCTGGTATTAACTCTTTACACGCCACAGTCAGTGCAACTATGGAATGTAAAAGGCTAACAGAAGGAGGGGGCTCTATGGCCGATTAGACTCACAGGCTTTCTAATACACTACTAATGCACTACTATACTGAAGTATAGAAGTATATTAGAAGACTGATAAAAGATGCTGATAATCAAGTCCCCTAGTGGGACAAAAATAAAAAGTATTAAAAAAAGTTAAAATAAAATTTAAAAAACTTCAAAACTCCGCCCTTTCCTTCCCCCTTTACTATGTAAAAAAAAATCACATATGTGATATCACTGTGTTCATAATGACCCAGAAAAAAAGTTAGTATATTATTTAACCCACACAGTGCATGTCCTGAAAAAAAACACAAAAAAATGGCGAAAAAAGCTCTTCTCACCATCTCGCCTTACAGAAAACAGAAAGTGATCTAAACGCCCCACGGATCAACAAATGGTACCATTGAAAGGTACAACTCATCCCGCAAAAAAAGCCTTACACGGCACCGCTGTCAAAAAAGAAAAAATGTTAAGGGTCTTTGAATGCAGTGAAAAACAAAAAATGCTATATAAATTTGGTATTGGTGTAATTGTACTGGTCTGCAGAGTTAGGACATGTTTACACAAGCGTATATCGGCCGGCGTTCTCATGTCCGGCCGATATACGCTTCCATCTGAGCAGTCGCCCTCTTCCCTCCCCATCACTGACTCTCTTCCTCTCTCCTCCCCTCCGGCTGTTTGCAATGGGAGTGGGCGGGACAGAGCTCCGCCCCCGTCCCGCTTCTCCCATTGCAGACGCCAGAGGAGAGAGGCAGAGAGCCAGTGAGGGAGAGGGAAGAGGGGAACTGCTCAGATGGAAGCGTATATCTGCTTGTGTAAATAGGCTTTGTGTAGCCAGTATCATTTTGACCACAGAATAATGTAATCATATTATGTATGTTGCACACTGAACACCGTAAAAAAGAAATTCAAAAAACAAATAGCAAAAAGAAAAAAAATACAATAAACATAGATGGCGAAAATACATAAAAAAAAAGTGTGGAAAAGTTGCAAGAAAAAAAAAACAATATAAGGGTGCCTACTAGAGATGAGCGAACGTGTTCGGCTCCGCCCCTTTTCGCCCGAACACCGAACTTTGCGAGCAATTCCGTGCTCGGGCGAAAAAAGTTCGGGGGTCGCCGTGGCAGCGCGGGGGGGTGCGGCAGGGAGTGGGGGGGGAGAGAGAGGGCTCCCCCCTGTTCCCCGCTGCTGCCGCCCGCGCCGCCGCGCCTCTCTCCGCCCCCCGGCGCCCCCCGAATCTTTATGCGCGGACACTGAGGTCCTCGGTAAAGCCGGTGTCCGGGTGCGTAAGTGTTCGTTAAGAACACGTTCACTCATCTCTAGTGCCTACCCACTTGCGATTTTTTTTCCTGCGATGTTTTGCGTTTTTTCTCAAGAGCAATTAGTATAGAATGTGTTCTTGTCCATCTGGGTTTTTTTTCCGTTTCGTGGGGTTTTTTCACATAGGAACTATCAGTTGCATATGTGTCCTTATTTTTCTCTTAATGCACCCATGATTGTCAATGGAGGGCTGCAAAAAACGCGCAAAAAAGCTGCCAAAAATACGCCACGGAAAACGCGCAGAAAACGCCGCGTTTTTCACGCGTGAAAATTGGCAACGCAAGTGGGTATGCGCCCTAAATTTGGTATTGGTGTAATCATACTGGTCTGCAGAATGAATTCAACATATTATTTATACTACACGGTGAATATTGTTAAAAATGAAACTAAAAAAACATGCCAGAATTGCAGATTAGTCTTGCCTATAGAAAAAAATTAAATAAAAAGCAATTAAAATGTTATCATGTTCCCAAAAGTTGGAAAAACGAAGACTAGACTTCATCTGGCAAAAAACAAGCCTCATAGAGCTCCATTAATGGAAAAAAAATGCTATGACTCTTGGAATGCAGCAACACAAAAGCAATTCTTTAAAAAAAAAGTGGGTTTTTTTGTGTACAAAAATAGCAAAACATAAAAAACTGTATAAACTTGGTTTCCTCTGAATCGTGCTGACCCAGAGAATAATATTATCACAGTATTTATTTTGCAAACTGAACGCCGCAAAAAATGGAATCCAAAAAACAAATAGCAGAATGCCCTTTCTTTTCCCAATCCACTAAAAAATTTATAAAAGTTATACAATACATTATATCTACCCCAAAATGATGACATAAAAAATATGTTGATAGAAAAATCAAAAAATTAATGTTCTTGGAATGTGATGATAAAAAAATCGGAAATATTAGCTGGTCATTAGGGCACAAACAGGCTTCATTACTAAGGCTGTCTGTCCACAGGCGATGGATCACGCTCTCTGAAGCTTTCCATAGCGTTGCTATGGAAGGTGCAACACCGGTGTCCACAAGCAGAGAATCATAGCGAGTCTCCGCTCACGTTATTTAAATCGGTAAAAAAGATTGCACTATCTAGAACCAATGCTTTCCAATGGCAGCGGTCACATGTGCGAATTTTACATGCGCATAAAATGCGAATGTACAAAAGATAGAATATATGGGTGGCAATGGACGTGGTCACGTGGGTTTTTTTTTTACGAATAAACGCGCATAAAAACGCCCATGTGACTGAGCCCTAAACCTCCTCACTCACCTTCTAGGTGCTCTCCCTAAGGAGAAAAGATAGCGTTCCTGACCCATGTCACAGGCCTCTCGCTAACCAAGCCAGAAACCTACTGCCCACTGATGAAATGCAAGCACCTCAAAACAGCTGTCTGCGTATGGATTCTGGCTTGGCATTCAATTCCCAGTCATTGTTACAAGGCTTATATAAAGTGTCTAACGTTGACTTGCAGGAATGCTGCCTTCCAATAGGTGGCGCTGCAGAGGTATTCCATCTCCCTTATCTGTCTGCATAATACACAGCACGTGGACCCATTGTAGACAATTAAACTATATACACAGTCGCAGTCTGAATGGGCCATAAGACGTACAGAATTTGCATTGAACTTGATTTTACTAAATTGTATTTTTCTCGTTTTCTGTTGTTCTCCAACTTTCTTTTTTCTAGTTTTTTGAAGGTAAAGAATTACGTCTGAAACAGGAGTATTTTGTTGTGGCTGCTACTCTGCAAGATATAATCAGACGCTTCAAATCCTCTAAGTTCGGGTGTCGCGATGCGGTCCGCACATCCTTTGAAGCATTTCCTGAAAAGGTAAACTGCTCTCTACCTCCTCAATAAACTCCAACTTCATTTTTTCCACTAATATTTTTTTTTAAATTGCTTTAGGTGGCCATACAACTCAATGATACCCACCCATCACTTGCCATCCCCGAACTTATGAGAGTATTTGTGGATGTTGAAAAGCTGGATTGGGATAAGGTAATGGAACATTGTGTCTGATTACATGTTATTTAATCAAGCTGTGGCCTTTCCAATCTCTTCTATATAATTTCGCTGGTAATAATCACTACTCACCTATTTGTGAGCACAGAGACAAATGATATAACAAAGATATATCATTGTATTGAGAAATGCTCAATCAGCTTCTACACTAATGACTCATTACACACTTCTGCTGCTAGCATACCATATGTTTGTGTGCCGTTTATTGTCATGCTCAGTATATTTCAGTTTGAGTACTTCTTGTGTACAACTATAACTCTGACAATGACATTGATAGAAGTAAGAAATTAGT
Organism: Eleutherodactylus coqui; assembly: GCF_035609145.1. Lineage (NCBI taxonomy): Eukaryota > Metazoa > Chordata > Amphibia > Anura > Eleutherodactylidae > Eleutherodactylus > Eleutherodactylus coqui. The sequence continues at coordinate 73,015,394 of NC_089847.1, forward strand.
TAACCTCATTTGCAAGATTCACTAGTCCTGCAGAACAAGAGAATCAATTCATCTTCTATTTTCTTTAAATGGGACCTGTCAGCTCTCCTGAATTAGCAAATACCTGCATTCTTAATAAAAAAGGACAATTTAGCAGCAACTTTTTTAGAACCTTACCTTTTGCTGTCCCCTTTGTTATACCTCCTGGAAATAGTAACATAGTATGTAAGGCTGAGAAAATGAAAAAAGTTTAGTACCGTGTTAGCTAGTAGAGCATAGTGTGATTGTTCTGTCGCGGCAAAAATATATGGCCGTCTAGGGAAAGCGGAGTGTACCTTGTGAATGACGTCATATGACCCATGCTACGGCGGTAGCCTGCTGAGGGACAGCAGAGTGTACCCTGTGACTGAAGTCTAGGTGACCCGTGCAGTAGGGCTGCCACACCTAGAGTTCAGTACGTCATATGACGGAGGAATTAAATGACAGAGCCCCCACAGTTATGGATTCATCAAAGAATTCCCAACAAATCGATGTCGGGCATCTTTATTTATAGCCCCTCACATTGGGGTGTCGCAGCATCATTGGACAATTAACTATGCAGTTTATTGGTTAGTTTCCAATCCAACATTTGTCATAGGTCAACTTAACCCTTCATTTGCATACCATCCAGAATCTTCCAAGTCAGCAGTGAATAACCTCTTGATGGAGTGCTGAGGGGCCCAAGTAGCTCGAAGTTCTTATCTTATCAACACACATGTATTCCCTGTACTTTAGCAAAGCATGTGGTCGGCCATTTTGTGTAGTCCTTTTCATGACTCTGTGGCGTAATATTAAATATTACTTATATACCCACATTTACATACATATAGGCACACATACATACATGTGCACCTTCATATATACATATGCACATATATACATATACACACGTGTGTGTATATATATATACACATCCACATATTTGAACATTATTCTTTTATTCCTAGTGTAAGGAGTCAACCCCTCCCTTAGTATCTTGATATTCCTAGGGCCCCTTCAGCTAACATGTGGAAGCTTCTTGATATTCTTATCTCATCTAGACATATGTCCCTAGTTTGTGAAGTAACTTCTCCTGGTATATTTCAATGGCGTCTCTAATTGCGCAGTTTTAATTCATATAACAATTATAATACCTTAATTTCCATTACATCTCCTCCTCTTATATGATTTGAAACTGGGCAATGCAATCTTCTTGCGGTGGCTTCTTAACGTCCTCCTCTTCACAATTAGTAAAATATACACATTCACAGAACACATTATATTCTATGTTGCTATTATCTTATGCTTTTGTCAAGGATGACCCCTGTGATAACAGGTGTCTCATTACCAGTTCCTGGTCTCGTAGGTAGTTATAGTGCTTTAATCACTTTTTAACATACCAGAGAGCATTACCTGGACCTTGGTTACTTGCTCCTTAAGAGAACAGCGACGCACATGATTTATTCTTACATCATGTATATACTCACCCAATATGTTACTTGATATGTCAACTCCTAAAGCTTCACACACTATACTCTAACTCCTAGAGTTTAAATTTCTAAGAAACACAACACTTTATTATCTTCCCGATCAGCCCTATTACTGCTACTCTTAATATTTCAATATATGTTAACTCAAAGACACATATACAATTTTATTATCATGACACAAATATGTATTCTTCATTGTTTCCACTGTTTTGAGATCACCTCTGCTGTCCCACTATGTTATACCACACAAATATCTCACTCTCCTTCCGACCCCAAACTAAACTATCCTACAGGGCAGGTTGCCTTACCTAACACTGGGAGAAGGGCATAAACGCCTTGGGCTCTCTTCAGGAGTCCACACCCTTTACCCATACAAGGTAACACCCCATAGGGTATCCCCTCGCTGGAACCTATGGCAGCTATGCTATCCCTGGGTAGGAGAAGGAGCGTGCGTGTGTCTTCATGAGACAAGCAGAAGCGGAACACAATATTGTAAAGAGGTGTTTAGGAAACACATTTCAAAGTACAGTCCATCTTTGTTCAGCTGTCCATAATTCATGCAGTCTTTGTAAGCGAACAGTACTTGCTGCTTTGCTCTATGGCTCAATAGCTTCATAGATTAGGTCAACCAGTATGATAGACATCATGGAGATTTCTCCTTAGAGGTGATACTGGAGGGACAACAATTCCACAATGTTAGAAGAATACATATAAATATTAGACACTTTAAAGTTTATATTTTTCTGTTTCTCAGTCTCAATGTGTGATTTGTAAGTGTTTTTCATCAATCAGATAATATTTCTTCACAAATGCTCATTATTGGTCATTAAGTTAGACTGAGTATATACACATCTCTGAACCTACATTCTATAGCTTTAACACTCTAATATTTAAGCAAATTAGGCTGAGCAGCTAAGCTAGCATTTTAAAATTCTTAACACATTTTATCACAATCCAAACATTAAACACTGAGGAGAATAAATGGATGGCATCCACTGGGCCTGTAGATTTACTGCCTGAGCCTCATTTGCTCAGGCCTGAGATCATATCAGTAAAGTTCAGTACTCCCACTGCAATACCTATTGCTCCCAGTAGGGTGTCATACCATTACCCCTTCCCCATTATTATTATGAGGATAAGTATTACATTTATTTTACATAGGATACAATGATACATGATTACTCTCCTGCCATGGTCACTCTCTGGCAGTGACCAGCGTGAACCCAGTTTGTTTTCCCTTCAGGCTTCACTGAAGTGGCTGTTATCATCAGAACATGTTTCCAATATCCTGGCTCCAGAACATGTGTTGTATACACGGAGTCAGGATCTGGAAGGGAAGCAAACACTGGTTTATGCATCAAATATAAATGTTTCTACAGGGCCTGGACATATCCAGAGAAAGTACCATACTGTATGAAAGCCGTTATTTCTATTGTCTCTGGAATCCCATACCCACAGAATTACCTCGTTCAACAATTTGGCTGCTACCTCTGTAGTGGCAAAACGATACCTGATCGGACAGGCCTTAACGTATACAGATAAGCTGTCAACACAGATATGGCATCTCTTGTTACCTCATTCTGTGTGACTGCTACATACCGCTGTACCTGCCATGTTCCTGGTATCCTCAGCCATCTACAAAACAAAACTTAAAATCTGAGTTAGCCATCAGTTCATCATTTTACATATTCAAACTTCTCAGTTTCTTGTGACATGAGAGTAATGCGGTCAGGTGACAGGAGTGCATCCTATTACTGTAACTAAAAAAAACCTAAAATATTCTCAGTCTTTCTCCCCCCTTCTAAATCCAGCGGAAGACCAAAGTGCGGTATAGCGCCCAATCCAGCCACATGGCTTCTGCCGGATTTAGAAGTACACCACACCACAAAACAAAATATGGGGGTAGAAGTAACTGTACACATGTTTCAAAATAAATACCACAATACTGCCCTGATACATATATATATACTGGGGATGTCCCTGACATAAAAGTGTGTTAATCCTATATATTTATCTCTCTGCCAATTAGGAATGCCAGACAAAACCAAGAGTCTGACTGTAATATACCTGTGAGGACTGTATAGCACTTGAAATAAGCAGAACTAATACATATATGTCCAATATATATCATACACAGCCTGAACTGAACATTTTCTATGTATGTTATAATTATTTAGTACTCATGTTCACAATATTCTTTAGCACAGGTGAAATACTAATTTACCAAGGGCGTTACATGCATCATTCTGTCTGGTCAGCTAAAACTAAGAGTCTATATTGTAATGCTGACATTGTGTTCTTACCAAAACCGTCACTGTCCAGCAGTGGCCATCTACTGGTTGTGAGAGAGGCAGAAAACAAAATATATAAACATGTACAAATACTATAGAGATATGCAGTTATTAAATGTAAAGGGAAATTCTATCAACAGCTCAGATAACAACAAAACATATAATACTGCATTCTGAACACATTATGTGAGAGGGCAGCGCGGGGGGCTTCACACTCCGTATGCAGATGTCTCACCAGTACAGCAGGGTAACAAGTCAGTAATATTAACCTTTTATGCTGGACCGTAAGCTGTCTATACAGCGTCCTATACCTCTGCCCAATCTCTCTCAGCTGTGTTATAGTCTCTCTCTTTTCCTGGATGTCTAGTGTCTGAGCATAAAGTTGCTTGCGAAGATTGTCATTGTCAAAGTTAACTTGTATAAACTCTGTACACTGTCCCAGTCCAGTAATTGTCTGCGTATGCGAAGATGTTCTGTCTTCTGTCACTACTGTGTCTCTATTGTCTAAGTTATGGAGACTCTTATAAGTCAATCTATTGCAATCAGCGCATCTGACAGGGGTGCTTACTGTCTCCAGGACTATCTGCCTAGTGGGCGTTTGAACACATACTTCCCCTTCCCCCTCATTTCCCAGTGAGCCTTCCATGATCCACCTGGTTATTACTAAGCCTCAGGTGTATCCTGCAAAATCATGTACAAATGTCATCACATAGGTGGATGTTCCCCCCCCCCTTTGTCTATGCACAGCTGTCTGGGGCTGATACCACCCCAGTGCCGTCACGACGGGTCACTAGGCGAAAAAATCCACCTCCGTCTTGTACCCTATGGGGTTGATACCACCCCAAAGTGACCAAGATGGGTGATGATATAAAGCTTAAAGGGGTTGTCCCGAGGCAGCAAGTGGGTCTGTACACTTCTGCATGGCCATAATAATGCACTTTGTAATGTACATTGTGCATTAATTATGAGCCATGCAGAAGTTATAAAAAGTTTTATACTTACCTGTTCCGTTGCTGGCGTCCTCGTCTCCATGGTGCCGACTAATTTTCGCCCTCCGATGGCCAAATTAGCCGCGCTTGCGCAGTCCGGGTCTTCTGCAGTCTTCTATGGGGCTCCGTGTAGCTCCGTGTAGCTCCGCCCCGTCACGTGCCGATTCCAGCCAATCAGGAGGCTGGAATCGGCAGTGGACCGCACAGAAGAGCTGCGGTCCACGGAGGAAGAGGCCATCTTCAGCGGTGAGTAGAGAAGTCACCGGAGCGCGGGGATTCAGGTAAGCGCTCCGGTGAGCTTTCTTTACCTCCCTGCATCGGGGTTGTCTCGCGCCGAACGGGGGGGGGGTTGAAAAAAAAAAAAACCCGTTTCGGCGCGGGACAACCCCTTTAATATAATGGCTCACTTCATCGTCCTACCCAGGTTGCGCATACCCAGGTCACAGTGGTGAATAAGCTGAATCTCACCTACCTCAGTACCAAAAGAAAAGTTTTATCACTCAGAGAAACAACAACATTTTAGCCGGCCGGCATCTACACATTGGCATCCATGCCATACATGTATATACTTACGGGAAATGGGGGCAACTCAACTGCTACTGCTGTTCATACACCAGTGACTTAAGGGCAATACAGTACATTGAGTCGTTGTCCAATTCACCTCTCTGACAGTGAAATTGGATTACACATATACACTTATAATGCTGGGGAATTGTCAGCTGCTGAAGACCTGCAGGCACCTCACAGCAATCTATCAAACGTGTTGTTAACAAAAATCATAAAAACTCCACTAGGAATGCAATTAATTAAATTAATTAATTAATTAATTAATAATGTAATATATATATATATTCTCCCCAAATTGCGGTGACAGCAATAAACTCTTATCTATACATATTCTGTCTCTAAGAAGTCAATTGGCAGTCTGCCAATATTAGTGTAATCTGCTACAGACGGGTGGCGGTAAGTTAACGCATTGCATCTGACAAGAACGCGCTCATCAACAGTAAGTTATTTGAATAACAGCGTCTTTACACTTATTTAACTGCACTGTATCGTAAGTTGTGTCACATATAACGGTCAAATCAGTCTTGTCATCTGGGTCATTATATAGCGTGCACGTGACATGTACATATATATCTGCAGGCTGTTCCCTTCTGTATTGTCAGTCTATGTAATGCTTAAAAGGTCTTATTCCCTCAGTCAAGGGAGTCTCTGTACACACAAAACTTTGTCATCACATATAGAATAGTCATTAACACATTTAGACATACCATAAAAGTGTCAGTCTAAGACCTTGCAGCCAGCGACAGTCAATACAGGAAAAGTTACACAAATAAATGTGGCAGACTCAGGAGGAGCACAGAGGAGGGAACAGATAAGCACACATACAGCAGCAACATTCACTAGTACACTAAATACTGCATCACGTCACACACCAAACCACAGAACAGGGAGCAGAGCTCAGGAGACAGGCAGTAACACAATGGGTTACTTACCGCGGTCTCTCTGTGTCCTGGTCTCCACCTCCGGAGCGTCCGTGGCTAGGGGCGTTGTTGTGAGGCCCGCTTCATTCTCCACCAAAAATGTCGCGGCAAAAATATATAGCCGTCTAGGGAAAGCGGAGTGTACCTTGTGAATGACGTCATATGACCCATGCTACGGCGGTAGCCTGATGAGGGACAGCAGAGTGTACCCTGTGACTGAAGTCTAGGTGACCCGTGCAGTAGGGCTGCCCACACCTAGAGTTCAGTACGTCATATGACGGAGGAATTAAATGACAGAGCCCACACAGTTATGGATTCATCAAAGAATTCCCAACAAATCGATGTCGGGCATCTTTATTTATAGCCCCTCACATTGGGGTGTCGCAGCATCATTGGACAATTAACTATGCAGTTTATTGGTTAGTTTCCAATCCAACATTTGTCATAGGTCAACTTAACCCTTCATTTGCATACCATCCAGAATCTTCCAAGTCAGCAGTGAATAACCTCTTGATGGAGTGCTGAGGGGCCCAAGTAGCTCGAAGTTCTTATCTTATCAACACACATGTATTCCCTGTACTTTAGCAAAGCATGTGGTCGGCCATTTTGTGTAGTCCTTTTCATGACTCTGTGGCGTAATATTAAATATTACTTATATACCCACATTTACATACATATAGGCACACATACATACATGTGCACCTTCATATATACATATGCACATATATACATATACACACGTGTGTGTATATATATATACACATCCACATATTTGAACATTATTCTTTTATTCCTAGTGTAAGGAGTCAACCCCTCCCTTAGTATCTTGATATTCCTAGGGCCCCTTCAGCTAACATGTGGAAGCTTCTTGATATTCTTATCTCATCTAGACATATGTCCCTAGTTTGTGAAGTAACTTCTCCTGGTATATTTCAATGGCGTCTCTAATTGCGCAGTTTTAATTCATATAACAATTATAATACCTTAATTTCCATTACAGTTCTCAGTAAGAGAAACCAAGTAATCTTGTAGATAGATTTTTTTCAGTGAGGGTTCTGAGATAATTGGCCTCCCCAGATTGTTCCCTCGGGTGTGGGAACCCTCACTGAAAAGATCTCAGGGTGGGTAGAAGGTGTCTTCAAATCACTGGTGAGAAAAACAACCAGCTACTTGCAGGACACCACAGACCTACTGAATAAACTCTCAACTGCTGGTCCCCTGCCCGATGGCACCATCCTGGCCACCATGGATGTGGAATTGTTATACTCCAACATCACACACGAAGATGGACTGACCACCTGCCGGACACATCTAGAGGCCAATGGGATTGTCTCTGAATTATTTCTCTTTTGGCAAAGAGAGATTCCTGCAACTCACTGGTACTGCCATGGGCAGTAAAATGGCACCGCAATATGACAACCTTTTCATGGCAAAACTGGAGAGTGACTTTCTGGCCTCCTGCTCCAGCAAACCATTGGTCTACTTCTGCTACATTGATGACATCATAATCATCTTGACCACCACCAAACAAGAACTAATAAAATTCCACAATTAACTCACTCCACCATTAACCTGACATTAAGCTACTCATAAACAGAAATCAACTTTTTGGACACCACCATAAAAATTTCAAACAACTCAATACAGACATCCTTATACCGAAAACCAATTGATCGACCCACATACCTTAGATGGGACAGTTCCCATCCTAAACACATCAAAAAGTCCATTGCCTACAGCCAGGCCATCAGATACAATCAGATCTGCCCCAACCCAACAGAAAGAGAGGAACATTTATACCACCCTAAACGGAGATTTTAAATCAGAGCTAACGTCCCACCTCAATTTATGACTAAATAACCAGAACCACCAGGATACGCAGAAATCAACTTCTCCAATACACATATTACCGGACCCTCTGCTTTTGTGTTACAGGCAACCCCCAAATTAGAGGAACCTTATAATCAGGAGTGCATTGCCCTCTGACACACAAAAATATTCAGAAGTGCATTGCCCTCTGACACGCAAAAAGGAACTTATCCCTGCAATGTAAGGAGCTGCAAGACCTGCTCACATGTACTGACCGTGGACAGGATACAGATCCCCAACACACAGCAGGACTATAAGATCCCCAGGACACTCACAAGTTCCTTGTCCGATGTTGTGTACCTAATCCTGTGGAGTAAATGTTTTGTTGGGGGCCTTTATGTTGGAGAAACAGAACAGAAACTGAGAGCAAGGATGAGGTCTCATTTCCACACAATCAAAGAAAGACAGAATTATCTGTGGCTGAGCACTTCCCTAGTCACCGAAATAACATACAACATATGAAAGCTATTTTACTTGAAATTGCCTTTAAGTCCCAATGTCACAGAAGAATTTGGGAATATAAGTTTATAACCACCTTTGGTACTATCAGAAACGGTATGAATCTCGGAGGGGGGTGGTTGGGGGGTTACAGTGGAGAATATGAGATATGAGAGAGCAGAGGTCAATTTAGAGATGATAAACTTTCGCATTTCTTGTCCCTGAACGAATTTATTTATTACTAGCTTACCCGTCGCGCGTTGCAGCGAAGACAGACAGACAGACAGACATTCGTTTTTATATGTATAGATAACAACCAATCACAGTGCAGCTTTCATGTTACCTCAGCGGTATAATATATAACAACCAATCGCAGCGCAGCTTACATGTTACCTCAGCTTTATAATATATAACACCCAATCACAGCGCAGCTTTCATGTTACCTCAGCAGTATAAAATATAACAACCAATCACAGCACAGCTTTCATGTTACCTCAGCGGTATGATATATAACAACTAGAGATGAGCGAACGCGTTCGTCCGAGCTTGATATTCGTGCGAATATTAGGGTGTTCGGGATGTTCGTTATTCGTAACGAACACCATGCGGTGTTCTGGTTACTTTCACTTCCTTCCCTGAGACGTTAGCGCGCTTTTCTGGCCAATTGAAAGACAGGGAAGGCATTACAACTTCCCCCTGCAACGTTTAAGCCCTATACCACCCCCCTGCTGTGAGTGGCTGGCGAGATCAGGTGTTCGCCTAATATAAAAGTCGGCCCCTCCCGCGGCTCGCCTCAGATGCCTGGTGAGTTAGATGAGGGACAGTGCTGTTTATACCAGAGCTGCTGTAGGGAAAGAATTGGTAGTTAGTGTAGGCTTCAAGACCCCCCAAAGGTCCTTATTAGGGCCACTGATAGCTGTGTGTTGGCTGCTGTTAGCAGTGGCATTTTTTTTTTCTCAAAATCGGCTCTGCAGAGCGTTGCACCTGGCATTAGGGACAGAAGTGCTGCATAGGCAGGGAGAGTGTTAGGAGTGAGTGTAGCCTTCAAGAACCTCAACGGTCCTTTCTAGGGCCATATTTATCCGTGTGCAGTACTGTCCAGGCTGCTGTTAGCTGTGCTGCATTTTTTTTGGGCTTCTCAAAATCGCCTCTGCAGAGCATTCCACCCTCCATTGATACTGCAGGGAAAGAATTGTATAGGCAGGGCCACAACACAGTTATTATTCATAGAATATACGCAGTGCTGCCTTTTGGTGGAAAAACAAGTGAAAACAAATCTATTTGTCCAGCCTCTGTCCGTCCTTACGGGCGGTGGACATGTGTGAGCTGCGTGAAAAACATTGCTAAATCATACGCACCCAGCTACGCTTTACTGCTGGCTTCGCCATTTGCTTTCCTTAATTGGGAAAAAAAATACCTGCTCTGCCAGAGTTATAATAACTCTGCTACCCTCACGTTCTGTGACACATTAGCAGGGACACAGCACAGTTATTAAACTTCTCATGTTCATTGAATATACGCAGTGCTGCCTTTTGGTGGAAAAACAAGTGAAAACAAATCTATTTGTCCAGCCTCTGTCCGTCCTTACGGGCGGTGGACACGTGTGAGCTGCGTGAAAAACATTGCTAAATCATACGCACCCAGCTACGCTTTACTGCTGGCTTCGCCATTTGCTTTCCTTAATTGGGAAAAAAAATACCTGCTCTGCCAGAGTTATAATAACTCTGCTACCCTCACGTTCTGTGACACATTAGCAGGGACACAGCACAGTTATTAAACTTCTCATGTTCATTGAATATACGCAGTGCTGCCTTTTGGTGGAAAAACAAGTGAAAACAAATCTATTTGTCCAGCCTCTGTCCGTCCTTACGGGCGGTGGACACGTGTGAGCTGCGTGAAAAACATTGCTAAATCATACGCACCCAGCTACGCTTTACTGCTGGCTTCGCCATTTGCTTTCCTTAATTGGGAAAAAAAATACCTGCTCTGCCAGAGTTATAATAACTCTGCTACCCTCACGTTCTGTGACACATTAGCAGGGACACAGCACAGTTATTAAACTTCTCATGTTCATTGAATATACGCAGTGCTGCCTTTTGGTGGAAAAACAAGTGAAAACAAATCTATTTGTCCAGCCTCTGTCCGTCCTTACGGGCGGTGGACACGTGTGAGCTGCGTGAAAAACATTGCTAAATCATACGCACCCAGCTACGCTTTACTGCTGGCTTCGCCATTTGCTTTCCTTAATTGGGAAAAAAAATACCTGCTCTGCCAGAGTTATAATAACTCTGCTACCCTCACGTTCTGTGACACATTAGCAGGGACACAGCACAGTTATTAAACTTCTCATGTTCATTGAATATACGCAGTGCTGCCTTTTGGTGGAAAAACAAGTGAAAACAAATCTATTTGTCCAGCCTCTGTCCGTCCTTACGGGCGGTGGACACGTGTGAGCTGCGTGAAAAACATTGCTAAATCATACGCACCCAGCTACGCTTTACTGCTGGCTTCGCCATTTGCTTTCCTTAATTGGGAAAAAAAATACCTGCTCTGCCAGAGTTATAATAACTCTGCTACCCTCACGTTCTGTGACACATTAGCAGGGACACAGCACAGTTATTAAACTTAGATTATTCATTCACTAGAGGCAGTGGGGCCTTTCGTTTTCCAAAAAGGGAAAAAATTATATTTGGCCTGCAGTCTTGCGCCAATTTATTTCCTGCCTGTGAAATCAAATCACTGGTAATACAGCATGCTGAGGGGTAGGGGTAGGCCTAGAGGACGTGGACGCGGCCGAGGACGCGGAGGGCCAAGTCAGGGTGTGGGCACAGGCCGAGCTCCTGATCCCGGTGTGTCGCAGCCGACTGCTGCGCGATTAGGAGAGAGGCACGTTTCTGGCGTCCCCACATTCATCGCCCAATTAATGGGTCCACGCGGGAGACGGTTATTAGAAAATGAGCAGTGTGAGCAGGTCCTGTCCTGGATGGCAGAAAGTGCTTCGAGCAACCTATCGTCAACACGCAGTTCTGCGCCGTCCACTGCTGCAAATCCGAATCCTCTGTCTGCTGCTCCTCCTTCCTCCCAGCCTCCTCACTCCACTACAATGACACCTGCTCAGGAGCGGGAACACTCCCAGGAACTGTTCTCGGGCCCCTGCTTAGATTGGGCAGCAGCGGTTCCTCTCCCACCAGAGGAGTTTATCGTCACTGATGCCCAACCATTCGAAAGTTCCCGGGGTCCGAGGGAAGAGGCTGGGGACTTCCGCCAACTGTCTCAACAACTTTCTGTGGGTGAGGAGGACGATGATGATCAGACACAGTTGTCTTGCAGTGAGGTAGTAGTAAGGGCAGTAAGTCCAAGGGAGCAGCGCACAGAGGATTCGGAGGAAGAGCAGCAGGACGATGAGGTGACTGACCCCACCTGGTGTGCAACGCTTACTCAGGAGGACAGGTCTTCAGAGGGGGAGTCAAGGGCATCAGCAGGGCAGGTTGCAAGAGGCAGTGCGGTGGCCAGGGCCAGGGGTAGAGGCAGGGCCAGACCGAATAATCCACCAAGTGTTTCCCAAAGCGCCCCCTCGCGCCATGCCACCCTGCAGAGGCCGAGGTGCTCTAAGGTCTGGCAGTTTTTCACAGAGACGCCTGACGACCGACGAACAGTGGTGTGCAACCTTTGTTGCGCAAAGCTCAGCCGGGGAGCCAACACCAACAGCCTCACCACCACCACCATGCGCAGACATATGATGGCCAAGCACCCCACAAGGTGGGACGAAGGCCGTTCACCGCCTCCGGTTTGCACCCCTGCCTCTCCCCCTGTGCCCCAACCTGCCACTGAGATGCAACCCCCCTCTCAGGACACAGGCACTACCGCCTCATGGCCTGCACCCACACCCTCATCTCCGCTGTCCTCGGCCCCATCCAGCAGTGTAGTTCAGCGCACCGTTCAGCCGTCGCTTGCGCAAGTGTTCGAGCGCAAGCGCAAGTACGCCGCCACGCACCCGCACGCTCAAACGTTAACCGTCCGCATAGCAAAATTCATCAGCCTTGAGATGCTGCCGTATAGGGTTGTGGAAACTGAGTCCTTCAAAAGTATCATGGAGGCGGCGGCCCCGCGCTACTCAGTTCCCAGTCGCCACTACTTTTCCCGATGTGCCGTCCCAGCCCTGCACGACCACGTCTCCCGCAACATTGTGCGCGCCCTCACCAACGCGGTTACTGCCACGGTCCACTTAACTACGGACACGTGGACAAGCACAGGCGGGCAGGGCCACTACATCTCCCTGACGGCACATTGGGTGAATTTAGTGGAGGCTGGGACAGAGTCAGAGCCTGGGACCGCTCACGTCCTACCCACCCCCAGAATTGCGGGCCCCAGCTCGGTGCTGGTATCTGCGGAGGTGTATGCTTCCTCCACTAAAGCACCCTCCTCCTCCTCCTCCTCCTCTGTCTCGCAATCAAGATGTGTTAGCAGCAGCATGTCGCCAGCAGTCGGTGTCGCGCGGTGTGGCAGCACAGCGGTGGGCAAGCGTCAGCAGGCCGTGCTGAAACTACTCAGCTTAGGCGATAAGAGGCACACGGCCCACGAACTGCTGCAGGGTCTGACAGAGCAGACCGACCGCTGGCTTGCGCCGCTGAGCCTCCAACCGGGCATGGTCGTCTGTGACAACGGGCGTAACCTGGTGGCGGCTCTGCAGCTTGGCAGCCTCACGCACGTGCCATGCCTGGCCCACGTCTTTAATTTGGTGGTTCAGCGGTTTCTGAAAAGCTACCCACGCTTGTCAGACCTGCTCGTAAAGGCGCGCCGGCTCTGCGCACATTTCCGCAAGTCCCACACGGACGCTGCCACCCTGCGCACCCTGCAACATCACTTTAAGCTGCCAGTGCACCGACTCCTGTGCGACGTGCCCACACGGTGGAACTCTACGCTCCACATGTTGGCCAGGCTCTATGAACAACGTAGAGCTATAGTCGAATACCAACTCCAACATGGGCGGCGCAGTGGGAGTCAGCCTCCTCAATTCCTTTCAGAAGAGTGGGCCTGGTTGGCAGACATCTGCCATGTCCTTGGTAATTTTGAGGAGTCTACCCAGGTGGTGAGCGGCGATGCTACAATCATTAGCGTCACCATTCCTCTGCTATGCATCTTGAGAAATTCCCTGCAAACCATAAAGGCAGCTGCTTTGCGCTCGGAAACGGGGGCGGGGGAAGACAGTATGCCGCTGGATAGTCAGGGCACCCTCCTGTCTATTTCTCAGCGCGTACAGGAGGAGGAGGAGGAGCATGAGGAGGATGAGGAGGAGGGGGAAGAGACAGCTTGGGCCGCTGCTGACGGTACACCGGCTGATTGCCTGTCATCCTTTCAGCGTGTATGGCCTGAGGAGGAGGAGGAGGAGGAGGAGGAGGAGGAGGATCCTGAAAGTGATCTTCCTAGTGAAGACAGCCATGTGTTGCGTACAGGTACCCTGGCACACATGGCTGACTTCATGTTAGGATGCCTTTCTCGTGACCCTCGCGTTGCACGCATTCTGGCCACTACGGATTACTGGGTGTACACACTGCTCGATCCACGGTATAAGGAGAACCTGCCCACTCTGATTCCCGAAGAGGAAAGGGGTTCGAGAGTGTTGCTATACCACAGGACCCTTGCGGACAAGCTGATGGTAAAATTCCCAGCCGACAGCGCTAGTGGCAGAAGGCGCAGTACCGAGGGCAAGGTAGCAGGGGATGTGCGTAGATCGAGCAGCATGTACATCCCAGGCAGTGCAACAGTCTTTAAGGGCCTGGCCAGCTTTATGGCTCCCCACCAAGACTGTGTCACCGCTCCCCAGTCACGGCTGAGTCGGCGGGAGCACTGTAAAAGGATGGTGAGGGAGTACGTAGCGGATCGCACGACCATCCTTGGTGACGCCTCTGCCCCCTACAACTACTGGGTGTCGAAGCTGGACATGTGGCCTGAACTAGCGCTGTATGCCCTGGAGGTGCTTGCTTGTCCTGCGGCTAGCGTGTTGTCGGAGAGGGTGTTTAGTGCGGCTGGGGGAATCATCACAGATAAGCGTAGCCGCTTGTCAACCGACAGTGCCGACAGGCTAACACTCATCAAGATGAACAAAGGCTGGATTTCCCCAGACTTCTGTTCTCCACCAGCGGACAGCAGCGATACGTAAGCAATACGTAGGCTGCACCCGCGGATGGAAGCTACGTTCTCTCTCACCATCCAAAACGGGGACATTTCTGCTTCATCAATCTGTGTCTAATATTCCTCCTCCTCCTCCTCCTGCTCCTCCTCCTGAAACCTCACGTAATCACGCTGAACGGGCAATTTTTCTTAGGGCCACAAGGCTCACTCAAATAATTTTTCAGAACAATTTTTATAAGTTTCAATGCGCTTAAAAGCATTGGAACTTTAACTTGAACCAATTTTTCGTTACACTGGGCTGCCTCCAGGCCTAGTTACCACTTAAGCCACATTAACCAAAGCGATTAATGGGTTTCACCTGCCCTCTTGGCTGGCCATGGCCAATTTTTGGGATGTACATTAGTACTGTTGATACAGCAATTTTTGTGGGCCCTCGCCTACAGTGTAATCAAATTAATTTTTAGGCCACCTGCATTCCAGCTGACGTTACCTCAGCTGTGTTGGGCAATGCAATGGGATATTTTTATGTACCGCCGGTGGGTTCCAGGGAGCCACCCATGCTGTAGGTGCACACTGAGTTTTTAATACATCTGTACACTTCTAAAGAACCCGTCTGACTGGGGCATGCAGTGTGGGCCGAAGCCCACCTGTATTACGCACGACATTACTACCTCAGCTGTGTTGGGCAATGCAATGGGATATTTCTATGTACCGCCGGTGGCTTCCTGGCACCCACCCAGGCAGTGGGTCCACAGGGAGTTTAACCTACATGTGTCCACTTGTAAAGAACCCCAGTCTGACTGGGGCATGCAGTGTGGGCCGAAGCCCACCTGCATTAAGCACGACATTACTACCTCAGCTGTGTTGGGCAATGCAATGGGATATTTTTGTGTACCGCCGGTGGGTTCCAGGGAGCCACCCATGCTGTAGGTGCACACTGAGTTTTTAATACATCTGTACACTTCTAAAGAACCCGTCTGACTGGGGCATGCAGTGTGGGCCGAAGCCCACCTGTATTACGCACGACATTACTACCTTAGCTGTGTTGGGCAATGCAATGGGATATTTCTATGTACCGCCGGTGGCTTCCTGGCACCCACCCAGGCAGTGGGTCCACAAGGAGTTTAACCTACATGTGTCCACTTGTAAAGAACCCCAGTCTGACTGGGGCATGCAGTGTGGGCCGAAACCCACCTGCATTAACCCTTTCCAGTCCACTGTGTGACCTGTGAAGACATTAGGGTTTAAGGCTGTACAGCTCCGTTGTTGGTAGACGTCCGTCGGGGTTCTCTTACTGTATATTGCCAGCCTCTCTGCTGTCGGAGCCTATCCTACGTGTCAGCTCATGCAGTACTGGCTTTAGCCAGCATATAGCGCCGTTGTATAACAGCAGAAAAAGAGTAAGTCCCCTAGGAAAACCATATACAAATTGGATTGGAAAGGGTTAAGCACAACATTACTACCTCAGCTGTGTTGGGCAATGCAATGGGATATTTCTATGTACCGCCGGTGGCTTCCTGGCACCCACCCATGCTGTAGGTGCACACGGAGTTTTTACTACATCTGTACACTTATAAAGAACCCCAGTCAGACTGGGGCATGCAGTGTGGGCCGAAGCCCACCTGCATTAAGCACGACATTACTACCTCAGCTGTGTTGGGCAATGCAATGGGATATTTCTGTGTACCGCCGGTGGGTTCCAGGGAGCCACCCATGCTGTGGGTCGACAGGGACTTCACAATAGGGAGTTGTACCTGCCTGTGTCTATGAATTAAAAAGCCCGGTCTGACTGGGGCATGCAGACACCTTGACAGAATGAATAGTGTGTGGCACATAGGTTCCCCATTGCTATGCCCACGTGTGCAGCTCCTGATGGCGGTGGCACAGGATTCTATTTCTCATTGCTTCTGTACAGCATTGTGGGCTATCGCTCCGCCACTTTTAAAGAGGGTCGCTGCCTAGCCGTGCCAACCTCTGCAGTGTGTGCCTGCGGTCCCTCGTCATGGCAGACGCAATTCTAAATAGACATGAGCGTGGTGTGGCATGAGGGCAGCTGAAGGCTGCCCAGGGACACTTTGGTGTGCGCTGTGGGGGGGGTGGGGGGGGGGCGGTTGGGCAGCATGTAACCCAGGAGAAGTGTCAGTGGAGTGTCATGCAGGCAGTGATTGTGCTTTGTTGGAGGTAGTGTGGTGCTTAGCAAAGGTATGCCATGCTAATGAGGGCTTTTCAGAAGTAAAAGTTGTTGGGAGGGGGGGGGGCCCACTCTTGCCGGTATTGTGGCTTAATAGTGGGACCTGTGAACTTGAGATGCAGCCCAACACGTAGCCCCTCGCCTGCCCTATCCGTCACTGTGTCATTCCCATCACTTTCCTGAATTGCCCAGATTTTCACACATGAAAACCTTAGCGAGCATCGGCGAAATACAAAAATGTTCTGGTCGCCCATTGACTTCAATGGGGTTCGTTGTTCGAAACGAACCCTCGAGCATCACGGGAAGTTCGTTCCGAATAACGAACACCCGAACATTTTGGTGTTCGCTCATCTCTAATAACAATCAATCACAGCGCAGCTTTAATTTTACCTCAGCAGTATAATATATAACAAACAATCACAGCGCAGCTTTCATGTTACCTTAGCAGTATAATATATAACAACCAATCACAGCAATCACAGCGCAGCTTTTATGTTACCTCAGCGGTATGATATATAACAACCAATCACAGCACAGCTTTCATGTTACCTCAACGGTATAATATATAACAACCAATCACAGCGCAGCTTTCATATTACCTCAACAGTAAAATATATAACAACCAATCACAGCGCAGCTTTCATGTAACCTCAGGAATATAAGGTATAACAACCAATCACACCCCAGCTTTCATGCTACCTCAGCAGTTTAGAAAGTAACATCCAATCACAGCGCAGCTTTCATGTTAACTTAGCAGTATAAGAAATAGCAACCAATGAAAGCACAGCTTTCATGTAACCTCATTAGTATAAGAAGTAGCAACCAATCACAGCGCAGCTTTCATGTAACCTCATTAGTATAAGTAGCTGTACTCAAGCTCTGATATGTCCTTCTTGAGTACAGGTGCCCCAAACTGTACACAATATTCCATGTGTGATCTGACCAGTGACTTGTAAAGAGGAAGAACAATGTTCTCGTCATGTGCCTCTAGACCTCTTTTGATAGACCCCATGATGCTATTTGCCTTTGCAGCAGCTGCCTGACGCTGATTGCTCCAGTTAAGCTTACAGTTAATTAAATCCCCAAGTCCTTTTCCATGTCAGTGTTACCCAGTGGTTTCCCATTTAGTGTGTAATGGTGACATGTATTTCCTCCGCCCGTGTGCATAACCTTACATTTATCAGTGTTAAACCTCATTTGCCACTTTTCTGCCCAAGCCCCCAACTTATCCACATCCTCTTGCAACCACATTCTGTCCTCTCTTGTGTTAATTTCTTTACATAGTTTTGAGTTATCTGCAAATATTGATATTTTACTGCACAATCCTTCTACCATGTTATTAATAAATATATTAAAAAAGGGTAGGGCCCAATACTGACCCCTGAGTTACCCCACTAGTAACAGTGACCCATTTATAACCACCCTCTGCTTTCTATTATTGAGCTAGTTACTCATCCACTTGCACACATCCTTGACATACGAGTTTAATCCATTTTGAGACGGAGCTCTTAAGCCGAAAAACTCTTATGTCAAAGCACTTTTCCCCATTGAAATGAATTGAAATGCCATTAATGCCTTCAAATTTATTTCAATAACAGAAACTAAAAAAAAACAATCTATAGTCACCTACAGCTGGCATTCCGCTATGGTCTGCTGCGCTGTGATTGGTTAATCCAGCACCAGCTCTTATTGGCTGACATGGCGCTGAGTTAAGCAATCACAGCCATTCAATTACATCATTGAATGGCTGTGATTGGTTAACCCAGCGCCAGCTTTCATTGGCTGAGTTAACCGATCAGAGGATTAGCTTGCTGGAGGCAGGGCATTTGGCATGGAGAAGGGTGCAACAGCCCGCAGCAGCGCCGCAGGCCATCTCAAGGACGAAACGCCGTCGATAGGTGAGTATAGACACCCACCCCCCGCCCCGAGCCTCAGCTTGCAAGTTTTTTGACTTGCAAGCAGGCTTATAACTTGAGTTTTTGCTCACAAATCAAAAAACTCGCAAGTTGAGGCGCTCAGATCCCAATGTACCGCTGTACCAACCTTTTATGCTGCACAGTATCAAACGCTTTGGCAAAGTCCAGATACACAAGATCCAGTGAGTCTCTCTGATCTAGTCTAGAAGTTACCTCCTCATAGAAGCTGATCAGGTTGGTTGGACATGAACGGTCTCAAACTCATGCTGATATGCAGTTATACAGCCATTTTCCTTGAGGTACTCCAGAAAAGCATCGCTTAGAAAGCCTTCGAAATATTTCTGAATATCGGCACCAAATTGGCTATGCGCCAATCCAATGGAACAGACCCCGTCACTATAGAGTACTCAAATATAAGAAACAAGGGTCTGTGTATCACATTACTTAAGGCCCTTAAAAGCTGTGGGTGTATGCCATCGGGGCCCAGAGTTTGTCTATTTTAATTTTTTTTAAAGCGACTTTGCGCTTCTTCCTGGATTAGACTGGTGACATTTAGTGGAAAGTTTACTTTATCATTCCCCATCTCATCTGACATTTCATTATCCTCTGTGAAGAAACTGGAGAAAAAGTATTTAATAGATTTGTTTTCTCCTCATCAGCCTTTACAATTTCTCCTACATTATTTATTAAAGGGCCAACACATTCAGTATTATTCTTTTCACTATTTATATGGTTAATGTAGGAATAAATTGACAAATGGGTACTAAATCGTCTGTGCAGAGCATTGCACCCTCCATTGATACTACAGGGACAGAATTGTGTAGGCAGGGCCACAACACAGTTATTGTTCATTGAATATACGCAGTGGGTCCTTCCCTTTGCAAAAAAGGAAAAGAAATTATATTTGGCCTGCCTGTGTCAGTCCTAAGGTCTCCGTGTACGTGTGTGCTGCGTGGACAATGTACAAAAATCAGACGCAACCAGCTACGGTTTACTGCAGGCTTGCGCCATTGTCTTTCCTGACTGGCAAATACCTGCTCTGCTAGAGTTAATAACTCTGCTACACTAAAGTTGTGAGTCACTTTTTCAGGGCCACACTAGAGTTCTAAAAGTTATTGTTCATTGAATATACGCAGTGGGTCCTTCCCTTTGCAAAAAAGGAAAAGAAATTATATTTGGCCTGCCTGTGTCAGTCCTAAGGTCTCCGTGTACGTGTGTGCTGCGTGGACAACGTACAAAAATCAGACGCAACCAGCTACGGTTTACTGCAGGCTTGCGCCATTGTCTTTCCTGACTGGCAAATACCTGCTCTGCTAGAGTTAATAACTCTGCTACACTAAAGTTGTGTGTCACTTTTTCAGGGCCACACTACAGTTCTAAAAGTTATTGTTCATTGAATATACGCAGTGGGTCCTTCCCTTTGCAAAAAAGGAAAAGAAATTATATTTGGCCTGCCTGTGTCAGTCCTAAGGTCTCCGTGTACGTGTGTGCTGCGTGGACAACGTACAAAAATCAGACGCAACCAGCTACGGTTTACTGCAGGCTTGCGCCATTGTCTTTCCTGACTGGCAAATACCTGCTCTGCTAGAGTTAATAACTCTGCTACACTAAAGTTGTGTGTCACTTTTTCAGGGCCACACTACAGTTCTAAAAGTTATTGTTCATTGAATATACGCAGTGGGTCCTTCCCTTTGCAAAAAAGGAAAAGAAATTATATTTGGCCTGCCTGTGTCAGTCCTAAGGTCTCCGTGTACGTGTGTGCTGCGTGGACAACGTACAAAAATCAGACGCAACCAGCTACGGTTTACTGCAGGCTTGCGCCATTGTCTTTCCTGACTGGCAAATACCTGCTCTGCTAGAGTTAATAACTCTGCTACACTAAAGTTGTGTGTCACTTTTTCAGGGCCACACTACAGTTCTAAAAGTTATTGTTCATTGAATATACGCAGTGGGTCCTTCCCTTTGCAAAAAAGGAAAAGAAATTATATTTGGCCTGCCTGTGTCAGTCCTAAGGTCTCCGTGTACGTCTGTGCTGCGTGGAGAACGTAAAAAAATCAGACGCAACCAGCTACGGTTGAGTGCAGCCTTGCGCCAATTTCTTTCCTGCCTGGGAAATACCTGCTCTGCCACAGTTAGTAACTCTGCAACAGTAAAGTTCTGTGACAGTTTTGCAGGGCCGCAACACAGTTATTAAACTTATTATTCAGTGAATAGATGCAGTGGGCCTATCCTTTTAAACAAAAGGGAAGAAAGTATATTTGCCCTGCCTGTGTCAGTCCTAAGGGCTCTGGGTACGTCTGTGCTGCGTGGAGAACGTAAAAAAATCAGACGCAACCAGCTACGGTTGAGTGCAGCCTTGCGCCAATTTCTTTCCTGCCTGGGAAATCAAATCACTGGTAATACAGCATGCTGAGGGGTAGGGGTAGGCCTAGAGGATGTGGACGCGGCCGAGGACGCGGAGGGCCAAGTGAGGGTGTGGGCACAGGCCGAGCCAGTGCGGTGGCCAGGGGTAGAGGCAGGGCCAGACCGAATAATCCACCAACTGTTTCCCAAAGCGCCCCCTCGCGCCATGCCACCCTGCACAGGTCAAGGTGCTCTATGGTGTGGCAGTTTTTCACAGAGACGCCTGACGACCGACGAACAGTGGTGTGCAACCTTTGTCGCGCCAAGATCAGCTGGGGAGGCACCACCAACAGCATGCGCAGGCATATGATGGCCAAGCACCCCACAAGGTGGGACGATGCCCGTTCACCGCCTCCGGTTTGCACCACTGCCTCTCCCCCTGTGCCCCAACCTGCCACTGAGATCCAACCCCCCTCTGAGGACACAGGCACTACCGTCTCCTGGCCTGCACCCACACCCTCACCTCCGCTGTCCTTGGCCCCATCCAGCAATGTCTCTCAGCGCAGCGTCCAGACGTCGCTAGTGCCACAGTTTGAGCGCAAGCGCAAGTACGACGCCACGCACACGCACGCTCAAGCGTTAAACGTGCACATTGCAAAATTGATCAGCCTAGAGATGCTGCCGTATAGGCTTGTGGAAACGGAGGCTTTCAAAAGCATGATGGCGGCGGCTGCCCCGCGCTACTCGGTTCCCAGTCGCCACTACTTTTCCCGATGTGCCGTCCCAGCCCTGCACGACCACGTCTCCCGCAACATTGTACGCGCCCTCACCAACGCGGTTACTGCCAAGGTCCACTTAACAACGGACACGTGGACAAGCACAGGCGGGCAGGGCCACTATATCTCCCTGACGGCACATTGGGTGAATTTAGTAGAGGCTGGGACAGAGTCAGAGCCTGGGACCGCTCACGTCCTACCCACCCCCAGAATTGCGGGCCACAGCTCGGTGGTGGTATCTGCGGCGGTGTATGCTTCCTCCACTAAAGCACCTTCCTCCTCCTCCTCCTCCAACGCAACCTCTGTCTCGCAATCAAGATGTGTCAGCAGCACGTCGCCAGCAGTCGGTGTCACGCGGCGTGGCAGCACAGCGGTGGGCAAGCGTCAGCAGGCCGTGCTGAAACTACTCAGCTTAGGAGAGAAGAGGCACACGGCCCACGAACTGCTGCAGGGTCTGACAGAGCAGACCGACCACTGGCTTGCGCCGCTGAGCCTCCAACCGGGCATGGTCGTGTGTGACAACGGCCGTAAGCTGGTGGCGGCTCTGCAGCTCGGCAGCCTCACGCACGTGCCATGCCTGGCCCATGTCTTTAATTTGGTGGTTCAGCGCTTTCTGAAAAGCTACCCCCACTTGTCATACCTGCTCGGAAAGGTGCGCCAGCTCTGCGCACATTTCCGCAAATCCCACACGCACGCTGCCACTCTGCGGACACTGCAACATAGGTTTAATCTGCCAGTGCACCGACTGCTGTGCGACGTGCCCACACAGTGGAACTCTACGCTCCACATGTTGGCCAGACTCTATGAGCAGCGTAGAGCTATAGTGGAATACCAACTCCAACTTGCGCGGCGCAGTGGGAGTCAGCCTCCTCAATTATTTACAGAAGAGTGGCCCTGGTTGGCAGCCATCTGCCAGGTCCTTGGAAAATTTGAGGAGTCTACCCAGGTGGTGAGCGGCGATGCTGCAATCATTAGCGTCACCATTCCTCTGCTATGCATCTTGAGAAGTTCCCTGCAAAGCATAAAGGCAGACGCTTTGCGCTCGGAAACAGAGCCGGGGGAAGACAGTATGTCGCTGGATAGTCAGAGCACCCGCCTGTCTATATCTCAGCGCGTTGAGGAGGAGGAGGAGGAGCATGAGGAGGATGAGGAGGAGGGGGAAGAGACAGCTTGGCCCACTGCTGAGGGTACACATGCTGCTGGGCTGTCATCCTTTCAGCGTCTATGGCCTGAGGAGGAGGAAGAGGAGGAGGAGGAGGATCCTGAAAGTGATCTTCCTAGTGAGGACAGCCATGTGTTGCGTACAGGTACCCTGGCACACATGGCTGACTTCATGTTAGGATGCCTTTCTCGTGACCCTCGCGTTACACGCATTCTGGCCACTACGGATTACTGGGTGTACACACTGCTCGATCCACGGTATAAGGAGAGCCTTTGCACTCTCATTCCCGAAGAGGAAAGGGGTTCGAGAATGATGCTATACTACTGGGCGCTGGTGGACAAACTGATGGTAAACTTCCCATCCGACAGCGCTAGTGGCAGAAGGCGCAGTTCCGAGGGCCAGGTAGCAGGGGAGGCGCAGAGATCAGGCAGCATGTACAGCGCAGGCAGGGGAACATTCTCCAAGGCCTTTGCCAGCTTTATGGCTCCCCAGCAAGACTGTGTCACCGCTCCCCAGTCAAGGCTGAGTTGGCGGGAGCACTGTAAAAGGATGGTGAGGGAGTACGTAGCCGATCGCATGACCGTCCTCGGTGACACCTCTGCCCCCTACAACTACTGGGTGTCGAAGCTGGACACGTGGCCTGAACTCGCGCTGTATGCACTGGAGGTGCTTGCTTGTCCTGCGGCTAGCGTCTTGTCAGAGAGGGTGTTTAGTGCGGCTGGGGGAATCATCACGGATAAGCGTACCCGCCTGTCAACCGACAGTGCCGACAGGCTAACACTCATCAAGATGAACAAAGCCTGGATTTCCCCAGACTTCTCTTCTCCACCAGCGGACAGCAGCGATACGTAAGCAATACGTAGGCTGCACCCGCGGATGGAAGCTACGTTCTCTCTCACCATCCAAAACGGGGACATTTCTGCTTCATCAATCTGTGTCTAATATTCCTCCTCCTCCTCCTGCTCCTCCTCCTGAAACCTCACGTAAACACGCTGAACGGGCAATTTTTCTTAGGGCCACAAGGCTCACTCATATAATTTTTGTAAACAATTTTTATATGTTTCAATGCTCTTAAAAGCGTTGAAACTTTAACTTGAACCAATTTTTCGTTAAACTGGGCTGCCTCCAGGCCTAGTTACCACTTAAGCCACATTAACCAAAGCGATTAATGGGTTTCACCTGCCCTCTTGGTTGGCCATGGCCAATTTTTTGGATGTACATTAGTACTGTTGATACAGCAATTTTTGTGGGCCCTCGCCTACAGTGTAATCAAATGAATTTTTAGCCCACCTGACGTTACATCCGCTGTGTTGGGCAATGCAATGTGATATTTCTGTGTACCGCCGGTGGCTTCCTGGCACCCACCCATGCTGTGGGTCCACAGGGAATTATAAATGCATCTGTTTCCACTTGTAAAGAACCCCAGTCTGACTGGGGCATGCAGTGTGGGCCGAAGCCCACCTGCATTAAGCACGACATTACTACCTCAGCTGTGTTGGGCAATGCAATGGGATATTTTTATGTACCGCCGGTGGGTTCCAGGGAGCCACCCATGCTGTAGGTGCACACGGAGTTTAACCTACATCTGTCCACTTGTAAAGAACCCCAGTCTGACTGGGGCATGCAGTGTGGGCCGAAGCCCACCTGTATTAAGCAGAACATTACTACCTCAGCTGTGTTGGGCAATGCAATGGGATATTTCTATGTACCGCCGGTGGCTTCCTGGCACCCACCCCTGCTGTGGGTCCACAGGGAATTATAAATGCATCTGTTTCCACTTGTAAAGAACCCCAGTCAGACTGGGGCATGCAGTGTGGGCCGAAGCCCACCTGCATTAAGCACGACATTACTACCTCAGCTGTGTTGGGCAATGCAATGGGATATTTCTATGTACCGCCGGTGGCTTCCTGGCACCCACCCATGCTGTGGGTCCACAGGGAATTATAAATGCATCTGTGTCCACTTGTAAAGAACCCCAGTCTGACTGGGGCATGCAGAGACACCTTGACAGAATGAATAGTGTGTGACACATAGGTTCCCCATTGCTATGCCCACGTGTGCAGCTCCTGATGGCGGTGGCACAGGATTCTATTTCTCATTGCTTCTGTACAGCATTGTGGGCTATCGCCCTGCCCCTTTTAAAGAGGGTCGCTGCCTAGCCGTGCCAACCTCTGCAGTGTGTGCCTGCGGTTCCTCCTCATGGCAGACGCACTTCTAAATAGACATGAGGGTGGTGAGGCATTAGGGCAGCTGAAGGCTGCGCAGGGACACTTTGGTGTGCGCTGTGGGGGGGAGGGGGGGCGGTTGGGCAGCATGTAACCCAGGAGAAGTGGCAGTGGAGTGTCATGCAGGCAGTGATTGTGCTTTGTTGGAGGTAGTGTGGTGCTTAGCTAAGGTATGTCATGCTAATGAGGGCTTTTCAGAAGTAAAAGTTTTTGGGAGGGGGGGGGCCCACTCTTGCCGCTATTGTGGCTTAATAGTGGGACCTGTGAACTTGAGATGCAGCCCAACATGTAGCCCCTCGCCTGCCCTATCCGTTGCTGTGTCGTTCCCATCACTTTCTTGAATTGCCCAGATTTTCACACAAGGAAACCTTAGCGAGCATCAGCGAAATACAAAAATGCTCGGGTCGCCCATTGACTTCAATGGGGTTCGTTACTCGAAACGAACCCTCGAGCATCGCGAAAAGTTCGTCCCGAATAACGAGCACCCGAGCATT
Source organism: Eleutherodactylus coqui (assembly GCF_035609145.1). Lineage (NCBI taxonomy): Eukaryota > Metazoa > Chordata > Amphibia > Anura > Eleutherodactylidae > Eleutherodactylus > Eleutherodactylus coqui. Next base: position 73,041,194 of record NC_089847.1, read on the forward strand.
TTGGTGCTCGCTCATCTCTAATCTGGATGTATTGTTTCTTGCTGCAAAAAAGGCTTCTAACATGACAGAGCCAAAATGAAAATAAGTGTTATTTGGAAATGTGACACCAGACTAAGGGTGCCTACCCACTTGTGATTTTTTTTCCTGTGATGTTTTGCGTTTTTTCTCAAGAGCAATTAGTATAGAATGTGTTCTTGTCCATCTGGGGGTTTTTTTCCGTTTCGTGGGGTTTTTTCACATAGGAACTGTCAGTTGCATATGTCTCCTTATTTTTCTCTTAATGCACCCATGATTGTCAATGGAGGGCTGCAAAAAACGCCGCGAAAAACGCGCAAAAAACGTGCGAAAACACCGCGTTTTTCACGCGCGAAAATCGGCAACGCAAGAGGGTAGGCACCCTTACAGGGAATATAATTATCTACTAAAACAAACGTGCCAGGAGGACAGACAAGTCTTCCTCAAATATGGCAAAGGTGAATCCAAAACTACATACATATAAATTTATATTAACCCCTTAGGGACCACCCCATTGCCTTTTTACATCCTGGCTTTGTTGGCTTTAATTATAAGGACCGCAAAAACACGCTCGCCCAGAGGATTAAAGCTGCGGGGCCTGAGGACGTAACAGCTCCATGCTGTAAGCTGACGGAGGTAGCCGACAACCTGGAGCTGTCATGGGGGACCGCGGTGAGCGACCCCCGATTACGCGATCACTGTTATTCAATGGATAATGGCAATTGCATAAAAGTGTAAAAAAAAAGAAGTTAAATTACATTAAAGATTCAGCACCCCTCATGGATTGGATCCATGCGAGGAGCTGAAAGTACTGACCTCTATTCTCCGTGATGTGTGATTCTGCAGATGCACGCCTGACGTTTGCACAGAAAGGTTCACGGCCCGGGAGATTTAAAATCTCTGTCCTCTCGGCTAGCATGTGTAGCCAAGAGCAGAAAGATATCACTGAGGACCGCTGTATGATCATGTAAGGTAAAAAAAAAGTGTAAAAAGAAGGAAAAAAAAGTTTAAAAAGTTCAAGTTTCATCTCCCCTCAGGGATCAAATCCATGAGGGGAGATGAAACTACGTACATAAGGCCCCCCAAATTTTCTGAGGACCTTACCCCGGCTTCTGCGCATGCCCCTATTGCCAATATGGCGGACACACGCGCAAAAGGCATGCATAGCCAGGGTACTTTAAAATATCCTTGCTCCTGGCTACCAAACGTAGCCGAGAACCTGGGGATTTCACGGGGGACCGCGGTCACTGGTCATGTGATCGCTGCTATCCAATTGATAAAGGCGATCACATAAAAGTTAAAAAAGTATATTACTTACCTAAGGCCTCCGGCGATGTCCCCCGACGGGATCTTTACCTGCAGACCTTTCCCCAGTTTTGGCGCATGTACCCAATGGCAAAATGGCAGATATAAGAGCAGAAGCCCGGGAAATTTAAAATCTCCTTGCTGTTGGCTACTAAACGTGGCTGAGAGCCTGGAGCAGTGACTGAGGTCCGCAGTGAGCAGTCTAGGTCACGTGATCGCCATTATCACATGATCACATGAAACGTAAAAAAAAGTTGAAGTTTAATGCTCCTTTTGATTTGGGCCCCGTTGTGCATACAGACATAAGATTAGGACCACAATGGATATGTCTCTGAACACAGGATAAACAAAGCTATCAATTTTGGGGTAAAAAATCTTCATTTCTGTGTGTGCTGTACAAAAAAGAATTGTTTTCAAAATGACATAATTGCCAAAAAATGAAAATCGTTATTTTTTCCCTTCTGCTTTGCTTAGATTCATTCAAATACTGTGACGTCAAAATACACAGTACATCCCTAGATGAATTTGTTAAGGGTCTAGTTTTCAAAATGGGGTCATTTGTGGGGGTTCTCTATCATTTTGGCCATTCAAGGGGTCTACAAGTGGGCAATGGGGCCTAAAACAGCTTCAAGCAAAATGTCTGTTCTGAAAGCCACAGGCTGCTCCTTTCATTTTGGGCTCCGCTGTTCATACAAATATAGAATTAGGGCCACAATGGGTATGTTTCTGAACACAGGACAAACAGGAGATCCCTGTGGTGCATTCACATGAGTGTGTGCGTACATAAGTGCGCACAAAACCCTGCACCCATATACGTGCACAAACACCCATGAATGCAGATCGGTGCAGCATTGCTCTCAATGGGGCCGCGGCTGCTGCCTGTGGCCCCACTGAAAGTAATAGGATTCCGGCAACCCCTGTAGCGATCTTCAGGGAAGGGCTTGAAATATAAGCCCTTCCCTAAAAATCATCCCTGGTTTTTGTAAAAAAAAATTATATACTCACCTTTTCGTCGCTGCTGTTTAAATATTCTCCGTGGGTAGTCCCCTTGTCACTGAGCACTGTGACAGTACTGTCACAGTGTTCAGTGACAAGGGAACTCCCTGCAGGGAGTAAAGAATCCCCTGCCACAGCTGTGACAGCTGTGGCAGAGGATCGCGATGTTCTCTCATTGCTTTCAATGGGACTGATGCTTCTGCAGTACCATTGAAAGCAGTGGGCTGCTAGACATCCCTGCAGGGAGTTTTGGGGAAGGGCTTTAAATATAAGTCCTTCCCTGAAAATCATCCATAGAATGTGTTAAAAATAAAAAAAATATATATACTCACCTGTCCGCAGCTGCTTGGGCTCAGTCACGTCCAGCCGCGTCTTCTCCCTACACTGCTCTGAATGACTTTCAGCAGGCTGAAAGGGCTGTATCTGATTGGCTGAGCGCTCAGCCAATCACAGGCAGTGCTCAGCCATTCATTGAAGGATAGCTGAGCGCTGCCTGTGATTGGTCACAACGCTCAGCCAATCAGAGGCAGCGCTTGGCCGTTCATCAATGAAGTGGAACCTGAACTGAATTTAAAGGAGTTACTGCATGGCAGCCCCTTTTTCAATTGGAATAAGAAATGAAGTTATTTCGAAGCTGAGAAAGGAAAATTACCCATGTAAATACACCCAATGCAAACAATGGGTCGTATTTTCGTGCAAATTGTGTGCCTCTCACAATACACAAAACTCATGCAATTTTCTCGCCCGCGTGAATGCATTCTCAGAAACAGCACTGTGTCGTCATACTCATAGTGGAAATTGTTTTTGTAAATATTCTTATATATTAAAAAGTGCAGATGTTCCTCGGAGAATCTTGAAGTCAGGAATTAGTAGGTGCAAAAATAGCTTTCTGCAGTTGCCCTTCTAATCTGCCAGCTAGTCTTTAAATAGGACTGTTGATGAGCAGACAGATTATTACAGGGCTTCATAGCCACATCTGGTCATCAATGAGTTATGGTAAAATCATATTACCTTTTTAATGTTTCTTTATGGGGTAGGAAGTCAAACAACAATCTCAACAATTCTGACATGGTCACTTGTCATCCACGTTTCTATTCATCGTAGCAAATCATTGTAGTTGCGCAAAGGTGCAGTACTGTTGTAATTTTACAGCGAATCACATGCAATTTCATGCTGCCTTGGAACCTTGAAGGGGTTTTCCAGGCTTTTTTCACTGATAAACTATCCTCTGGATAGTTCATCATTCGTTAAAGGACAGGGTCCACCACTTAGGACCCTCATCCATCAGCTGATTGTGTGACCCACTGTCACTGCATTCATGTCCTGTATTGAGCAAGAGGTATAGGGATGGTGCGGTGCTCCCATTGATTTCAATGGGAGAGGAGTTGATTCTGCCCCATCTTTCTCTGTCAACCAATGACTCATGTCTGACCCACTGCAGTGACAGAGGGATGGACGATCAGCTGAAGGATAGAGGTCCCGAGTGGCGGACTCCCTGTCCATAAACTACTGATGACCTATCCAGGAAACCGGAATAACTCTTTAATGTTCTTTACTTTGTAGGTGTGCATTATATTTTTTTAGGCCTCATTCACACAAGCATTTTTACATTGGCCGAAAATAGCGATTATGTGAAGCATTGGATTCCAATGCAGTCATTTAAACGAGCGATTTTTGATCGCGTAAAAAATTGCCCGTCAAAACAAGAAATCAATTTTTCAAGATGTGTCAAAAGATAGGTCTTAACCTATCTTTCGACAAAAAATGCTGACAGCTCCCATAGACTCCTATGGGAGATTAAAGAAAAGGGAGTGGGAGGAAGTATACCTGTGTCCGACACTGGGAAAAGAAGGCAGCTGGCTCGATTTAAGCATTAGAAGTCAAAGGATTTCTGACGATCGAGGGGTTTCCGCACTGCAGTGTATATTTCATGTGATAAGCCCATGTGAATGGACAAGAAGAGACTAATTAAGCTTGGGATTCAATCGCAGCTATCCTTCACAGATGCAAGAGCTATCCTTCACGATGTAAAAACGCATGGCTCGTGTGAATGAGTCCTGAGGGTGACTACCCACTATCCACTAAATTGCGATTTTTGTGCGTCGCGATTTTAACATTAGGATGTCCCATTGACAGCTGGAAGATAAAAATGCTGCGAATTCGCAGCATTAAAAAAAAAAACGATAGTGGGTAGTCACCCTTAGGCCTTAGTCAGACGGGCGTTTTTAGCCGCGATTTGCGCATGCGCATGCGTCCGGCGATTTTATAAAACCATTGCTTTGCAATGGTATCGGACACATGAGCGCTTTTTATGCGCTCGTCCGATAAATTATAGAACAGAAATCGCAGACCGCACCTATCTGCGATCTGCGATTCCTGTTCTCTTCTCTATATGCGCAGCAGCGCCGACCCCATTGAGAACATATAGTAGACAAATCATTCTTCTCTGCCACAGTTGTAACAGCTGTGACAGAGAAGAACGATGTTTGCCCATTGAATTCAATGGAGCCGGCAATACAGCCGCTCCATTGAAAGCAATGGGCTGCCGGCGTGCGCGGGGTGAATTGTCGGGAAGGGCTTAAATATATAAGCCCTTCCCTGCAATTCATCCTAAAATGTGTTAAAATAAAAAAAAATTGTATACTCACCTTTCCGCTGCAGCCGGAGTCCAGCCGCGGCCGCTGTCAGTTCTCCTGAACTGCTTCTCGGCACTATTCAGCCGGCGGGGCTTTAAAATCCCCGCCTGCTGAATGATCTGCCTCTGATTGGTCACAGCCCTGACCAATCAGAGGCAGGTTTCACTCACACACCCATTCATGAATTCATGAATGGGTGAGTGACTGCTGCCTCTCAGCGCTGAGCCAATCAGGGGCAGGTCTGACTCAGATCCATTCATGAATTCATGAATGGGTGTGAGTGAGACATGCCTCTGATTGGCTCAGCGCTGAGCCAATCAGGGGGCAGGTCTGACTCACACCCCTTCACACCCACTGCAGGACGGCCGCGCGGAGCTCCGGCTGCCGGGAGAAGGTGAGTATATATATATTTTTTACTTTTACACATTTTAGGATGAATTGCAGGGAAGGGCTTATATATTTAAGCCCTTCCCGACAATTCATCCCGGGCTCGCCCGCAGCGCATTGCTTTAAATGGAGCCGGCTCTATTGCCGTCTCCATTGAATGCAATGCGCTGGACAGCTCCGGCCCGTTTCTAATGAAACGCGGCTAGGAGCAGATTTTCGGGCGATTTGCGGGCGACTTGCGCGCACCGGTCACGCGATTTGCGGATGCGCATCCGTCATGCATCATGAGTAAGAGTGGCCATTCACGTTAGACATACTAATAGATGAGCTGAACCTGCTGCTTTCAGCAGGACTGGCTGATCAACTAATGTGCATGGCGAACTGCCGACTGCAACTGGATTTCAAATGCCTGACCCTGCTGTTCATGGTAGATAGGTCACTACTAGAGGTGTCTGACTTTGGCTTATTCTGCTCACTACATACAAAATACAGGCACACTGGGTGCGGATGAGAATGCATGTGTATGGAGGGAGAGGCAGGTCGGGAGAGATAGCTGTTAGCCAAATGAGATGATGACTGACAACTATTTTATGTGTTTGGGTAGCCTATAGATGGCTTAAAAATCAAAAGCCAGTAGTACTGGTGGAAACAGTAATGAATTAAGATAACCACTAGAGTTGAGCGAACATACTCTGTCGAGCTTGATGCTCGTTCAAGTATTGGCATACTTGATGGTGCTCATTACTCGAATGAGCATCAAATCGTGTTCGCCCCTCCCCAGTTTTTAGCCTCTCCCCGCTGTGACGTGCCTGTTTCGGCCCCTCTCCGCCGTGACGCAGCGCGCATCATTGGCAAATTCTTGGTCTCGTAGGGAAAGAGAGAGAGAGAGAACACGAACCAAGAAAAAAATAAAAAAAAGCTCGGGACCCGGCATCCCACATACAAAAATGCTCGAGTTTCCCTTTGTAGTAAATGGGGTTTGTTACTCGAGTAGAGCTCTCGAATTTTAGGAAAAGCTCGACTCGAATAACGCTGACCCGAGCATTTGGGTGCTCACTCATCTCTAATAACCACATTTCACCACAAAATCAGACAATGCTCAATCTCAATATTTAATTTCAAGTAACACTTGAATTAATTGTAAATCATTATATCAGTACATTTGGGTCAAGAGGGGTATCATCTCCTTTTAAGGAGAGCACCCAAAAAGTGTGTGGAGACACCTGGGGGATGAGTGAGACGGGGGATGGTATTGTCTCTCCCTAAGTAGATCATCCAGAAGCAGTGTGAGAAGACACCTGTGAGTGAGGAGACTTATATGACCATCCATGCTCCTCTGGGTAATTTATGCAAATAAGGAAAATGGAATAATACCTCTGCAGCGCCACCTATTGGATGGCAGCATTTCTTCACATCAATGTATGACTTTTTAACAAGTCTGTAAAACAATGATTGTGAATACAAAACCAAGCCTGTGTATGGTTTTCAGACTTGGTTTCCTATTCCCAATCATTGTTTTACAGACTTGTTAAAAAGTCATACATTGATTTGAAGGAATGCTGCCATCCAATAGGTGGCACTGCAGGGGTATTGTTCCATCTTCCTTATTTGCATCACTACATTTCACACATGGTAGCTACTGAAATAAGGGCTGTAAAATGGTGGCTACTATGGTTTCTGTCTCTTTAAGAGCACACAGCTCTTTTGATAACTAATTAGGTATGTGAAAAGAAAAATGTGACCTAACATGAAATATTGATTCACCTGAATATTTATGGTAAGTAGAAGTGAATGACACAGCTAGGTGAAAATATATTGAATTAAGCCCACTGAACATCGAAGGGTTCTTGCATGTCAATAAAAGTTCATATCCCTCTGTGCCTTCTAACCGCTATAACTACACAGAATTGTCATTTATTTAGCCATACATTTTCTTCTGCTTTGTATTTTATGCGGTGATCGTCTTTTGTCATCATTAGCTACCTGCTATCTTTTCCATCTCAGTAGATCATTCTTCCACGGCATGCTCTCCATAACTCCTATACTTACATTAATCAAATCAACTACACAAAGTAATAAGCAGAGACATTCATAACTGCAATTTCTTGTGACACTTCATATGGGATCTAAGAATCTGAAGGCTAGCAGCAATTCACAAAAGTAATCAGCAGCATTTAATATCATTCACTTCATTCCTTTAAACAGATGGTTGTAAAATGATCCCTTTATAACTAATCACCACATTTAGTAACAGTGAATACTCTACAACTGAAGACGCAGAGGAAAAGAAACAGCAAGGGATCTTTCACACAGGACGGAATATGCCGTTCCTGAATGCCACACCAAAATCCACATGGCTGACTGCCGATTTTAATGCGGAATTACCGGCAGAATTCTGCTATTTGCAATTCTGCACCGAATTCTGCATATTATGGGCTTATTCAGACGAACGTTGTTTAATGCTCAAATAGCCATGCTGCTATTAGCGAGTATGCCGTTCCCTCCCCCCTCTCTTTGCCGGCTGACTCCCATAGGAATCTATGGAAGCCGCCGGCACTGTGCTGTCAAAGGATAGGATGTGTCCTTTCTTTTGACAGAGAGAACAAAACGCACCAATTGCGCTATCTTTTAACGTGCGATTTTTTTTTCTTTTTTTCCGGCATATCTCTATCTAGTCTAGCTCTGGGTAATTTTAATAAGTGACAAATTAGAATAGTGAGTGAAATAGGAAAAATGGTTGCTATGGGTAATGCTGGAGCATATGACATCTCCAGTGGGTGGAGCTGGAGACGTCATGAAGTACTCAATGGGCACAGTTTCTTAAGTAATGGGCAGGGATACAGCTGGACCGCAGACACAGTGGGAATGCCCATTGGACAGTGCCACCCTAATTGTATATAGCGCATGGCTGAAAGACCAGGCTATATCTGGTGGATGGAGTCACACTGGAAAATAATAAAGGTACCAATATACTCTTCATATTATTGGTCATCTACTTATGAATTCAGCTGGTAGCCCCAAAATTGGTGATATACTTCCTTTAAGGTGCTGGACAATAAGCTGACTGTGGGGCATCTGTCTATGGGGATCCCATCTGCTCAGTTGGTATTGCTACAGTACGCAAGCACTAGTCTTAATCTCCTCTTGCAGTGACAGACCAGCAAAATAAAGTTTCACATGGTGCCCACGGACTATTTGGACATGGACATATATTCTTGGTTCTCCAGATGAAAAGCTACTTTTTAAACAGATGCTCTATTCTGGCTGATAGAGTATTGGTCTTTGCAGAGAATCTGCCCTCATATAATATGTAGAAATGGGTGGTCCACAACAACACCTTTAGGCCTTAGTCACACGGGCATTTTTTCCCGCGATTTGCGGATCGCATAACGGATGCGCATCCGCAAATCGCGTGACCGGGGCTGAAAAATCGCTCGAAAAAAATGCTCCTAGCCGTGTTTCAATAGAAACGGGCCAGAGCAGTGCAGCGCTGTCCAGCGCATTGAATTCAATGGAGCCGGCAATACAGCCGGCTCCTTTGAAAGCAATGCGCTGCGGGCGATCTCACGATGAATTTTCGGAAAGGGCTTAAATATATAAGCCCTTCCCTGCAATTCATCCAGAAATGTGTAAAAATAAAAAATAAAATATATACTCACCTGGTCCCGGCAGACGGAGTTCAGCCGCGGCCAGCGGCAGTTCTCCTGAACTGCTCTCTGTAGTATTCAGCAGCCGGGGATTTAAAATCCCCACCTGCTGAATGAGCTGCCTCTGATTGGTCCCTGCGCTGAGCCAATCAGAGGCAGCACTAACCCATTCATGAATTCATGAATGGATGTGAATGAGAGCTGCCTCTAATTGGTCAGGCTGTGACCAATCAGAGGCAGCTCATTCAGCAGACGGGGATTTTAAATCCCCGGCTGCTGAATACTACAGAGAGCAGTTCAGGAGAACTGCCGCCGGCCACGGCTGAACTCCGTCTGCCGGGACCAGGTGAGTATATATATTTTATTGTTTTTACACATTTCTGGATGAATTGCAGGGAAGGGCTTATATTTTTAAGCCCTTCCCGAAAATTCATCCCGCGCTCTTCGGCAGCCCATTGCTTTCAATGGAGCCGGCTGTATTGCCGGCTCCATTGAATTCAATGGGCAAACATCATTCTTCTCTTCCACAGCTGTTACAACTGTGGCAGAGGAGAATGATTTGTCTACTATATGTTCTCAATGGGGTCGGCGCTGCTGCCGCCGGCCCCATTGAGCGCATATAGAGAAGAAAACAGGAATCGCAGATAGGTGCGATCTGCGATTTCTGTTCTATAATTTATCGGACGAGCGCATAAAAAGCGCTCATGTGTCCGATACCATTGCAAACCAATGGTTTTATAAAATCGCCGGACGCATGCGCATGCGCAAATCATGCAAAAAAAACGCCCGTCTGACTAAGCCCTTAAAGTGTGGGTTCACCTTTTATATACAATATCTTGGAAAAGTCCATAAATCTGCAAAAAAGTGTAATTATGCATTCTTCAATCTGTATTTATTTGGCTTCCTTTGACAATTCTGAGCTACTGTATGTGTCCTGGTTAGTGACTTTCACATGTGTCATTACCCACGGCATACGCCGTTACTAGTCCGTCCAGGTAAGAGTCACAGCGCATGCGCCAGCCAGACTGCAGGCATAGCGGTAATGCCCAAAGACCAGGCTATATCTGGCGAGTAGAGTCACCTTGGAAAATTAATAAAGGTCTCAATGTACTCTTCATATTATTGGGCACCTACCTGTGTATTCAGTTGGTTGTCCAAAAACTAGTGACAGACTTCCTTTAATTTATAGTGCAAAAGAAAATAATTTGAGAGGAAATTTGACATATATAGAAATAGCAACTGTTGGGCAATTAGTGTGATATGTAACCTTTGTCCTTTCTGTAGCGAATACTATTATATTAACCATCAAATGATTTGTGAATATAAATAATTTGGCGTACATAGCTATTGCCATGTGATTTTCCTATGAGCCCACTGAAATAATACTCTTCCTATTATTGTGTACTTTTAGGCCTGGGAACTGACTACCCGCACATGTGCTTATACCAACCACACAGTGTTACCCGAGGCTCTGGAGCGCTGGCCAGTTCATCTCCTGCAGAATTTGCTTCCAAGACACCTGGAGATTATCTACGAAATCAATCAGAGGCATCTCAATGTAAAGTTTTAGTTGAAATATTTGAAGAAACCATTCCCTTGTTTTACTTATGTTATGCTCCTCTCCACTCCCTGTCCAACACTCTCTTATTACCTGTCATCTTCTCACCCTCTGCTCTACTTTGTCTTATGTTTCTTCTTGTATTGCCACTTTCACACTTACATCTTTCTCTGTCCACCTTGCAGAGAGTCTCTTCCATGTTTCCTGGTGACAATGACCGCCTGTCCAGAATGTCTCTTGTTGAAGAGGGCTCAGTTAAGCGTATTAATATGGCTCATTTGTGCATTGTGGGCTCACATGCAGTAAATGGTGTTGCTCAGATTCACTCTGATATCATAAAAGACACTGTGTGAGTATTTGTTCCATGCATAGCACACATTTTCCACTTTAAAGTGGACCTGTCACATCCCCATAGCACAGGGGTGGGCAATTAATTTTCCCATGGGGCCACATGAGAAATTGGAATGGTTTTAGAGGGCCAGACCAACATACGAAGGCTCCATGCACATTGCCTTAATGGGGCCGTATTCCAGCCGCCCGATTTGCGGCCAGAATACGGCCGCCATTGAAAATGAATGGCGCTGTAATACGGCTCCTCCAACAGTGCAACAAATTGTCTGTGATTTAGTGCTCTTGCCCTGATGAAATTAACTATCTTTTGCGAATGCTTCTTTTTTCTCAGGACAAATTAGCGCTGCAGAGTCCACCAAACATTCTTTGACAAACTCCCCATCAGAGAATGGCTTACTGTTTCTTGCAATTTTGTAGGATACTACAAAGCAGGTCTTTACGGCTGCATCCCTGGATGAGTGAAGCTTTTTAAAAAATCCTTGCTGACTTTGCAGTTTTGCTAGCAAATCTTCAGATACCCGTGCCCGCTCTGCCTCCGTCAAGTTCTTGTATTTCTCTCCGTGTTTAGTCTCATAATGGCGATGCAAATTGTAATCTTTAAATACAGCTATCTGCTCTCCACAAACTAAACACACAGCTTTACCTTTGGTTTCAGTAAATAGATATTTAGAAGTCCATTCTTTGTTAAAAACTCGGCATTCTGCATCAATTTTTCTTTTTTTAATGTTAGCCGCCATATTTAAGGGTTAACAGCTAACCTCGGAAAATAGATTTTTTAAATACACAGTAGTATGCTCCTAGGAGAGGGCACAGAGAGCTGCCCCAAGAAGAGAGATTAAAAAGTGAATATTATTAGTATTATTATTCTAATTACAATGCAAAGGGAAAAGTCCTGACACTTACCAATGACGAGCGTGGAACGATTGTCCTGGCACTCCCCAAGGTCCGCAACGAGCATCCTGGCACTCAGAAGTTACAGTGGCATCACTTACTCAGCATCGGGAAGCAGTGAAACTACAAACTCCGAAGCCTTGTTCATTTTGTTAACTTATGTGCTGTTTAATAAAGTTATTCAAGCCTACGTCATTGGTAGAGGTGCTTGAATAAGTAAGGCCTGAATAACTATTAGCACAGCACAGAAGTGAACAAAATGGACAAGGCTTCGGAGTGCATAGTTTCGCTGCTTCCCGTTGCTGACACCGGACTCATTGGTGAGTCACCAGGACACTCTTTGCGGGCCGGTCCGAGCTATTCAGCGGGCCGGACGTGGCCCGCGGGCCGTGCTTTGCCCAGGTCTGCCATAGCACCATGTACTAAGTTATGGTGCTGTTAGATGGCATGACAGGGAGCTGGGTGATGTATTTTCTATACTCACCGGCTCCAGCAATACAGCAGTGTCCTCCTGTTAAGAGGGTGCACAGCACGAAAATCGGATTTTTTTTAAGAGTCTCGTGTCCACACTCTACCATAGACTTGTATAGGAGAGCACATGCTCGTGATTCTGAAACGTGTCAGATTTTTGTGCCGTGAACTGACTTCACCGGGTGGCAGTACTGGATCATGGGTGAATATAGAAAATACATCACCCAGCTCCCTGTCATGTCCTCTAACAGCAGCATAACTTAGTTTATGGTGCCATGGGGATGTGGCAGGTTCCCTTAAATTAGCTTCTTTGCTTCAATTCTATTTTTTTTTTTTGTATTTTCAGTTTCCGTGATTTCTATGACATGGACCCTCAAAAGTTCCAGAACAAAACTAATGGCATCACTCCCCGACGCTGGTTGGTGTTGTGTAACCCAGGCCTGGCAGAAGTCATTGCAGAGGTAGGAGTTGTATTATATATTTAATATACTTATTGGTATGCTATCAGATTCAACAGTAAGGTATGATGAGTACCTATGATCCATCGAACTAACTGACATACAATTACCAGATTACTATGGTCTTATCATATACTGACTTTTCACATAAGCTTGTATCCTCGTCTGAAATCTAATCTCAGATAAGGGCGCCCACCCACTGGCGTTTTTTTTCACTGCAAAATTCGCAGGTTTTTTTTCTCTGCAGGGGTCTATGGGACTTGTAATGTTAAAATCGAGATCGCGCAAAATCGCAATTTACCGCGAAATCGCGATTTTGCGCGATCGCGATTTTAACATTACAAGTCCCATAGACCCCTGCAGAGAAAAAAATGCTGCAAATTTCGCAGGGAAAAAAAAATCACCAGTGGGTGGGCGCCCTAAGAATAATAAAAAAAACCATAAACAACCTTGTCAAACTTTCTAACTATTTGACAAGTAAATTCCATAGAAGGGGAGGCACTGGTGTGAGAAACTTGCTGCTTTATCGTTTAAAAATTGTGCATATTCACAGAAAAGGAAGGACCGCTTTCAACTCTGTCAAGAGCCTTGATCACCTCTTGACAGAGTTGAAACTGGTCCTTCCTTTTCTGTGAATATGCACAATTTTTAAACAATAAAGCAGCAAGTTTCTCACACCAGTGCCTCCCCTTCTATGGAGTTTACTTGTGAAAGAAAGCCAAAGTGACTGCAAGGCTGTACAAGCACTTGGAGACGCACCTGCTGCATGGAACCAGGAGCTAGAAGCCGTCTAAGGTGGGATAAAAATCTTTTTTTCTAACTATTTGAACTATTGGCAACACAAGCTAACAGGTAAAAGCTCTTAACATAATATAGTCGAGCAGCCAGGTATTGTGAAGCTTGGCTGATACACCTCACTGGCCAGGACCTTCTCCTGTGGACACTCATGAACAACTGATAGGATTACAACCAATCAAGCACAATGAATACTGCAAGTCATTTTGAAAATTAGACTGGAGCGCACAGATAGGAAGCATGTAAGGATAATGCATTTAGTGATTCTTCTAGCAGCAAGGAGTATAGGTTACTGTTTGCATGGAGCCAATACTCTTCTCTGTCCTGTATAAGTGTTATTTTTCTAACTGGTAGGTTCACACCCCAGTTTATTACTACAGTGATATAGTTTCAATTCTTGTACAATGGTGAGGTAGTGGTTCATTGTGGCTTTACTTATGGTCCATAATGTAATCTTGTCAAGGCCAGAATAGTGTTAATAGTGCAGGTATTAGTGTATCTTGATGCCACCAGGAAGTCCTGGTGGAGTCAAGATTGACAGGGGATTGACTCCCCATGTTCCTGATTGGCCAGTTGGCAGCCTCCTCTCCCAGGTCCTGGCAGTCAGTGAGCAGAGAACGAGGATGGGGAATCATCAGCAGTCACAGCTGCAGCAGGCACACGAGCACTAGCAGACAGCGGGGTTGCTCCCTGTGGCTGTCCTCTGCCACCTCCGCTCCCCGCTGTCAGTCTCCCATTTCTTGGCCTGGCTCCCGGCAGTCCTCTCCCAGCTGCTCTGCACCCCATTGTCAGTGTGCTCGTCTCCCCTGTAGTGTCCCCGCTGCTGCCAGCTCTACTCAGCCACCTCCGCTCCCTGTTGTCACTCACTCTGTCTCCCGTGTACCGGCCCCGCTGCTACCGGCTCTGCTCTGCCACCAGCGATCCCCTTATCAGCCCTGCTATCAGTCTCCTCCCCCCCCCCGTCTGTCGGCCGCTGTCAGTCTCCTCGCGGGGCATTGCAGTGAGGTCGGCGGGGAAAGCGCTTGCAGCTGACACTGGAGGGTATCGCACAGCCCAGCCATTCAGCAGCTGGCGGTGTACCCTACACCTCCCACAGCACAATGACAGGTCTTCACCCATTTTTGTGGTGGAGACAAGATACAACAGTACCCATATAAAGAGCTTAAAGACAGGAGGAATTAACCAGACTTCACTTTTATTGAAAAATCCGGCAAACAAAGAAGCGTTTCAAGGCATACACCTCTTCTTCAGTAAATGCTGGATGCAACACTTGTGGATGGTGGAGTGTCAGTGGCTCTCCCAACTCAGGTCTCAGTGGCTACCTTGTCCTTACCGCTGCTAACTGTTCTACACAGTGATATCCTGCCCCCCCCCCCCCCCCCCATGTTGGGAATGTCTTACCAGTGAAGCCCACCTCGCAGTTTCAGAAGTGTGGCTATAGATAGTGCTATCAACACGTAATAAAAGATAGTGATCTGATGCTTCTCATTATGGTTCTCTCAAGTCCATTCAGTAGAACCACAGGAAGTTTACAGGTTGAGTACATATTATGGCTTTGTTCTCCTAAGTAGCCACTTCTGTGTGGAGCTGAAGATCTGAGTAATTCTTGGCACACTAGTTGCTACTTAAGGGCACTCAGAGTAAAGAAGAAAAAAACATATCATTCCCTACCTGCTTACATTATTAATCTGAGTTTATGAGAATACATTTCTGTAGAAAAATGTTAACATTATAGTTATTTCAGACATCCTATGCAGCGCTCACATACCTTTACCTCTATTTTTACATTTCCTCTTGCTTTGTCACTCATTAATATGAAAAAGATTCAGTATGCAATGTTGATAGTTATTCTAACCACCTTTCTTTCTACAGCGCATTGGAGAGGACTACATCACTAACCTCGACCTGCTGAAGAAGCTGCTGGACTTTGTCAATGACGATGCATTAATCAGAGATATTGCAAAAGTCAAGCAGGTTGGTAAAAAAACAAAAACAACAATCTGTAATATTACATCATACGAACACACACACTTCTGCGGTCTCAAAAAGATGGTTCAATTTCTGGCCTCATGGTCTTACAGACACTGCCTTGGTACATCTCTGTATGCTGGCCCATCCATGTGCTCTGTCTGTCTATCTACAGATGTAGCCAAATTTAACAGTCTGCAACAAGTTGTCTTAACACAATAAAAACCAGTGAAAAGGCGACAAAAAACTTGGTGCCACAAAGTGTCAAGTTATACTTTGTTAAATCTGTATTTACATATCTCTATCAGCATAGGGCAGCCTATTGTGGTTATATCATTGTGTATTCAGCATGTTATAATACCTTAGCATGGTGTATGTCTAGTAGGGTCTATGGGCCCTTGGATGTGAAGGTCCTGTTGTGATTGCAACCTCTGCAACTCCTGTTGCTGGGCTACTGAAGCAAACAACCCCATTTCCCATACTTCATACTCATGTCAGTGTAAATGATTACATTTTATTTTTAATGACATTCCTACATGAGCTGAAGTTAGTTAATCATTTTCTCAGGTATTTTAATGAGCCACTTTTACTGAATCAGAGAAAATTGACAAGATTGTTGTGAAGACATAACATGATTAACACATTCTCTGTTTACTGGTGAAGCTCCTCTGCAGACATGTGTGTTTTTCTTCACCACAGCTCACCCAGCTGGCATTAGGTTTTATTACAACCCTGCTGTAAAGTGAATAGTGTGTGAAATATACAGCTAGAAAGCCTATAAGTGATGGATATCTCTAGTCCACCAACCCAATAATATGATCTGTGTCGTACAGGAAAATAAGCTAAAGTTTGCAAGGTATTTGGAGAATGAATACAAAGTGAAGATTAATCCAAACTCCATGTTTGATATCCACGTGAAGAGAATCCATGAATACAAGCGGCAACTACTGAACTGCCTGCATGTGATGACCTTGTACAACCGTAAGTAAATTCATGTGGAAGAAGCACAGACTGTACAGGTGCCCATTGGTGAATTGCTTTATCGTAGGTTTCCAACTATTATAATTGGGCCAAGCAAACAAAAACATTGAGGTTCACGTATTGCTTCTGACTGGAAAGTGTGTTATTAGCAAAGTCAACCAGTGTGGCTACCATGTGCATAACCTTACATTTATCAATATTGAACTTCATTTGCCATTTTTATGCCCAAGCCCCCAGCTTATCTAGGTCCTTTTGTAGACGTACCTTGTCCTCCATTGCATTGATTATCTCGTATAATTTTGTGCCATCTGCAAATATTGATATTTTGCTGTGCAGCCCCTCTATCAGGTCGTTGATAAATATATTGAACAGAATGGGGCCCAATTCTGAACCCTGTGGCACCCCGCTAGCGACGGTGGCCCAATCAGAGTATGAACCATTTATTACCACCCTCTGCTTTCTATCTTTGAGCCAATTCTTTACCCAACTACACACGTTTTCACCCAATCCGAGCTATCTCATTTTATATATCAGCCTATTATGCGGCACAGTGTCAAATGATCTGCCGGCACCCCTGAATTGTTTTTCAGGGAAGGGCTTTACATATAAGCCCTTTCCTGAAAAACAAGAATTTTAGTGTGGGAAAAAAACCCAAAACTTTCCTGTCCACCATATGCGGCAGATGTTTCATTCAGCCCCGTGAGGAAAAATAATTCCTTGTTGCACCTGCGGCATCTGTGACAGATGCAGCAAAGGAATTCTTCATCCCTGCCGGAATAAAGAATTCCCTACCACAGCTGTCACCCATGACAGCTGTGGTAGGGGATCCAGCTGCCGGTATCCTGTAATTGTTTTTCAGGGAAGGGCTTTAAATATAAGCCCTTCCCTGAAAAACAAGGACAGGTGGTGTTAAAAATAAAAAAAAAATCATACTGCCCTTTAGAGATGAGCAAAAACAAGGACAGGTGGTGTTAAAAATAAAAAAAAAATCATACTGCCCTCGGGTGCTCGTTACTCGGGACGAAATTATCGCGATGCTCGAGGGTTCGTTTCGAGTAACGAACCCCATTGAAGTCAATGGGCGACCCGAGCATTTTTGTATATCGCCGATGCTCGCTAAGGTTTTCATTTGTGAAAATCTGGGCAATTCAAGAAAGTGATGGGAACGACACAGCAACAGATAGGGCAGGCGAGGGGCTACATGTTGGGCTGCATCTCAAGTTCCCAGGTCCCACTATTAAGCCACAATAGCGGCAAGAGTGGCCCCCCCCTCCCAACAACTTTTACTTCTGAAAAGCCCTCATTAGCAATGCATACCTTAGCTAAGCACCACACTACCTCCAACAAAGCACAATCACTGCCTGCATGACACTCCGCTGCCACTTCTCCTGGGTTACATGCTGCCCAACCCCCCCGCACGACCCAGTGTCCACAGCGCACACCAAAGTGTCCCTGTGCAGCCTTCAGCTGCACTCATGCGACACCACCCTCATGTCTATTTATAAGTGCGTCTGCCATGAGGAGGAACCGCAGGCACACACTGCAGAGGGTTGGCACGGCTAGGCAGCGACCCTCTTTAAAAGGGGCGGGGCAATAGCCCACAATGCTGTACAGAAGCAATGAGAAATATAATCCTGTGCCACCACCATCTGGAGCTGCACACGTGGGCATAGCAATGGGGAACCTATGTGCCACACACTATTCATTCTGTCAAGGTGTCTGCATGCCCCAGTCAGACCGCGGTTTTTTATAAATAGTCACAGGCAGGTACAACTCCGCAATGGGAATTCCGTGTGCACCCACAGCATAGGTGGCTCCCTGGAACCCACCGGCTGTACATAAATGTATCCCATTGCAGTGCCCATCACAGCTGAGGTAACGTCCGATTAAATGCAGGTGGGCTTCGGCCCACACTGCATGCCCCAGTCAGACTGGGGTTCTTTAGAAGTGGACACATGCAGTTACAACTCCCTGTGGACCCACAGCATGGGTGGGTGCCAGGAAGCCACCGGCGGTACATAAATATATCCCATTGCATTGCCCATCACAGCTGATGTAACGTCAGCTTTAATGCAGGTGGGCAAAAAATTAATTGGATTACACTGTAGGCGAGGGCCCCAAAAAATTGGTGTACCAACAGTACTAATGTACCTCAGAAAAATGGCCCATGCCCAACCAAGAGGGCAGGTGAAACCCATTAATCGCTTTGGTTAATGTGGCTTAATTGGTAACTAGGCCTGGAGGCAGCCAAGTTAAAATAAAAATTGGTTGAGGTGAAAGTTTCAACGCTTTAATGAGCATTGAAACGTATAAAAATTGTTTACAAAAATTATATGACTGAGCCTTGTGGGCCTAAGAAAAATTGCCCGTTCGGCGTGAGGTTTCAGGAGGAGGAACAGGAGGAGGAGGATGAATAGAATACACAGATTGATGAAGCAAAAATGTCCCCGTTTTTGATGGTGATAGAGAACGATGCTTCCATCCGCGGGTGCAGCCTACGTATTGCTTAGGTATCGCTGCTGTCCGCTGGTGGAGAAGAGAAGTCTGGGGAAATCCAGGCTTTGTTCATCTTGATGAGTGTAAGCCTGTCGGCACTATCGGTTGACAGGCGGGTACGCTTATCCGTGATGATTCCCCCAGCCGCACTAAACACCCTCTCTGACAAGACGCTAGCCGCAGGACAAGCAAGCACCTCCAGTGCATACAGCGCGAGTTCAGGCCACGTGTCCAGCTTCGACACCCAGTAGTTGTAGGGGGCAGAGGCGTCACCGAGGACGGTCGTGCGATCGGCTACGTACTCCCTCACCTTCCTTTTACAGTGCTCCCGCCAACTCAGCCTTGACTGGGGAGCGGTGACACAGTCTTACTGGGGAGCCATAAAGCCGGCAAAGGCCTTGGAGAATGTTCCCCTGCCTGCGCTGTACATGCTGCCTGATCTCTGCGCCTCCCCTGCTACCTGGCCCTCGGAACTGCACCTTCTGCCACTAGCGCTGTCGGATGGGAATGTTACCATCAGTTTGTCCGCCAGGGTCTTGTGGTATAGCATCACTCTCGAACCCCTTTCGTCTTCGGGTATGAGAGTGGAAAGGTTCTCCTGATACCGTGGGTCGAGCAGTGTGTACACCCAGTAATCCGTAGTGGCCAGAATGCGTGTAACGCGAGGGTCTCGAGAAAGGCATCCTAACATGAAGTCAGCCATGTGTGCCAGGGTACCTGTACGCAACACATGGCTGTCCTCACTAGGAAGATCACTTTCAGGATCCTCCTCCTCCTCCTCCTCCGGCCATACACGCTGAAAGGATGACAGGCAAGCAGCATGGGTACCCTCAGCAGTGGGCCAAGATGTCTCTTCCCCCTCCTCCTCATGCTCCTCCCCCTCCTCCTCAACGCGCTGAGATATAGACATGAGGGTGCTCTGACTATCCAGCGACATACTGTCTTTCCCCGCCTCCGTTTCCAAGCGCAAAGCATCTGCCTTTATGCTTTGCAGGGAACTTCTCAAGAGGCATAGCAGAGGAATGGTGACGCTAATGATTGCAGCATCCCCGCTCACCATCTGGGTAGACTCCTCAAAGTTTCCAAGGACCTGGCAGATGGCTGCCAACCAGGCCCACTCTTCTGTAAAGAATTGAGGAGGCTGACTCCCACTACGCCGCCCATGTTAGAGTTGGTATTCCACTATAGCTCTACGCTGCTCATAGAGTCTGGCCAACATGTGGAGTTCCACCGCGTGGGCACGTTGCACAGCAGTCGGTGCACTGGCAGATTAAACCGATGTTGCAGGGTCCGCAGGGTGGCAGCGTCCGTCTTGGACTTGCGGAAATGTGCGCTGACCCGGCGCACCTTTCCGAGCAGGTATCACAAGTGTGGGTAGCTTTTCAGAAAGCGCTGAACCACCAAATTAAAGACATGGGCCAGGCATGGCACGTGCGTGAGGCTGCCGAGCTGCAGAGCCGCCACCAGGTTACGGCCGTTGTCACACACGGCCATGTCCGGTTGGAGGCTCAGCGGCAAAAGCCAGCGGTCGGTCTGCTCTGTCAGACCCTGCAGCAGTTCGTGGGCCGTGTGCCTCTTCTCTCCTAAGCTGAGTAGTTTCAGCACGGCCTGCTGGCGCTTGCCCACCGCTGTGCTGCCACGCCGCGCGACACCGACTGCTGGCGACGTGCTGCTGCTGACACATCTTGATTGCGAGACAGAGGTTGCGTTGGAGGAGGAGGAGGAGGGTGGTTTAGTGGAGGAAGCATACACCGCCGCAGATACCAGCACCGAGCTGGGGCCCGCAATTCTGGGGGTGGGTAGGACGTGAGCGGTCCCAGGCTCTGACTCTGTCCCAGCCTCCACTAAATTCACCCAATATGCCGTCAGGGAGATATAGTGGCCCTGCCCACCTGTGCTTGTCCACGTGTCCGTTGTTAAGTGGACCTTGGCAGTAACCGCGTTGGTGAGGGCGCGTACAATGTTGCGGGAGACGTGGTCATGCAGGGCTGGGACGGCACATCGGGAAAAGTAGTGGCGACTGGGAAGCGAGTAGCGCGGGGCCGCCGCCGCCATCATGCTTTTGAAAGCCTCCGTTTCCACAAGCCTATACGGCAGCATCTCCAGGCTGATCAATTTGGCTATGTGCACGTTTAACGCTTGAGCATGCGGGTGCATGGCGGCGTACTTGCGCTCAAACAGTTGCGCTAGCGACGTCTGGACGCTGCGCTGAGAGACATTGCTGGATGGGGCCGAGGACAGCGGAGGTGAGGGTGTGGGTGCAGGCCGGTAGGCACTCGTGCCTGTGTCCTCAGAGGGGGGTTGGATCTCAGTGGCAGGTTGGGGCACAGGGGGAGAGGCAGTGGTGCAAGCCGGAGGCAGTGAAGGGCCTTCGTCCCACCTTGTGGGGTGCTTGGCCATCATATGCCTGCGCATGCTGGTGGTGGTGGCTCCCCAGCTGATCTTGGCGCGACAAAGGTTGCACACCACTGTTCGTCAGTCGTCAGGCGTCTCTGTGAAAAACTGCCACACCTTAGAGCACCCTGGCCTCTGCAGGGTGGCATGGCGCGAGGGGGCGCTTTGGGAAACAGTTGGGGGATTATTCGGTCTGGCCCTGCCTCTACCCCTGGCCATCGCACTGGCTCGGCCTGTACCCACACCCTGACTTGGGCCTCCGCGTCCTCGCCCGCGTCCACGTCCTCTAGGCCTACCCCTACCCCTCAGCATGCTGTATTACCAGTAGTGCAGAAACAGAACGCTGTAATTAAATGTGCCGCTTATTGGCCTGTGGTTGGAGGCTGACTTCGCTTACGGAACGCACAGCAGAGGCAGGAAAGAATCTTGCGCAAGCCTGCTGTAACACTTAGCTGGCTGCGTATGAATTAGGACAACTACCCCCAGCAGAGACCCAGTACACTTGTGAACAGGAATACAGCGGTGATGTAAGAGGCAACACAGAGGCAGGAAAGAATTTTGCGCAAGCCTGCTGTAACACTTAGCTGGCTGCGTATGAATTAGGACAACTACCCCCAGCAGAGACCCAGTACACTTGTGGACAGGAATACAGCGGTGATGTAAGAGGCAACACAGAGGCAGGAAAGAATTTTGCGCAAGCCTGCTGTAACACTTAGCTGGCTGCGTATGAATTAGGGCAACTACCCCCAGCAGAGACCCAGTACACTTGTGGACAGGAATACAGCGGTGATGTAAGAGGCAACACAGAGGCAGGAAAGAATTTTGCGCAAGCCTGCTGTAACACTTAGCTGGCTGCGTATGAATTAGGACAACTACCCCCAGCAGAGACCCAGTACACTTGTGGACAGGAATACAGCGGTGATGTAAGAGGCAACACAGAGGCAGGAAAGAATTTTGCACAAGCCTGCTGTAACACTTAGCTGGCTGCGTATGAATTAGGACAACTACCCCCAGCAGAGACCCAGTACACTGAGGATGGTCACAGGCAGCCCAAATAGATTTTTTTCCCCAAATGTTTTTGGAAAGGCCCACTGCCTATATACACTAAATATGTCTTCTGTCCCTGCCTCCCCACTACTGGCCCTGGACAATGTAAAATTACTGCAGGACGCAATGCTCTGCACGGCCGATATACAAAAAAAAAAAAAAAAAGTGCAACACTGCAAAAAGCAGCCTCCACACTACTGCACACGGTTAGTTGTGGCCCTAAGAAGGACCGTTGGGGTTCTTGAAGCCTAAAATAACTCCTAACGCTCTCCCTATAGCAGCTCCGGCACCAGCAGCACTGTCCCTGATCTCTGTCAGAATGCATCTGTGGCGAGCCGTGGGAGGGGACGATTTATATACTCGGGTGACACCTGATCTCGCCAGCCACTCACTGCAGGGGGGTGGTATAGGGCTTGAACGTCGCAGGGGGAAGTTGTAATGCCTTCCCTGTCTTTCTATTGGCCAGAAAAGCGCGCTAACGTTTCAGAGATGAAAGTGAAAGTAACTCGAACATCGCGTGGTACTCGTCTCGAGTAACGAGCATCTCGAACACGCTAATACTTGAACGAGTATCAAGCTCGGACGAGTACGTTCGCTCATCTCTACTGCCCTTCCTTCAGCTGCTGGGGCTCAGCCACGTCCTCTCTGAATCAGACGCAGGTGTCTGTGATTGGCTGAGCACCTCAGCCAATCACAGGCAGCTCTCGCTAAATGACTGACAGCCGAGAGCTGCCTGTGATTGGCTGAGCGGTGCAGCCAATCAGAAGCAGCTCTCTCAGCAGGCGGGGATTTTAAATCCCCACCTGCTGAAAGAACTGCTTTGAAGAGTTGGGAACAGCACAAAGAGGATGCGGCTGAGCCCCAGCAGCTGAAGTAAGGGGAGTATGATTTTTTTTTAACACCGCATTTCCTTGTTTTTCAGGGAAGGGTTTATATTTAAAGCCCTTCCATGAAAAACTATTACAGGATGCCGTAGCTGTGATGTGTGACAGCTGTGGTAGGGAATTCTTTATTTCCCGCAGGGATGAAGAATTTCTTTGCTGCATCTGTCATAGATGTGGCAGGTGCAGCAGGGAATTCTTTTTTCTCCCGGGATAAAGGAAGCATCTGCTGCATACAGCAGATGTGTTCTTCATCCCCGCAGGGACACTGCAGCGGCGGACAGGTAAGTTTTTTTTTTAAACACTAAAATTCTTGTTTTTCTGGGAAGGGCTTATATATATAGCCCTTCCCTGAAAAACAATTCAGGGGTGCCGGCCGTGGCTCCATTGAAGGCAATGCACAGACCTGCATTCACACGTGTTTGTGCATGTACGTGGGTGCGCACTTATGTACGCACCTATGTATTCACACGCTTGTGTGAAGCCACCCTAAAGCTGTTTCACGCTGCATCGTGCAGTCTCTCATGTGTTGTGCTGATACTTGTCATTTTTGTCAGCGCCATTTTTATTTATTTACTGCAGCAAATGGGCCGATAGCATGTAGTAATAAAGTTCTTTGCATTTAAAAAAGACTAACCCCAAATAACAATTGCATACAGACAACAAAAACAGTATATAAATAGCTCTTATAACTATTATTTGGGATTATGATGGCGTGTTTGAAAGAAGAGGGAAAGATGCCAGAGGTCAAAGAGAGGTTGAAAATAGTGGTGAGATGGGAGATAACCACTCGGGAGAGGGCAGAATGGACAGCAGGTGGAAAAGCCATAGCGTATGTACCTCAAATGACGGGAAGCTGAGTGAGGGTACGGGGTGGATGATCTGGTAGGTACATTTCGGGGAGAGAAGAGCACCTATTCATCCACCACACCTGTCATCCGGTCTTGGAGTATGGGAGAACTGCAGGCCATTGTAAGACAGTGCAGCTGGGGAGGCCGTGTCAGATTGCTGTATCCACGTTTCTGTGAGAGCTAGCAGATTTAGAGATTTAGCAGTACAAGAGTTATGGATGGTGGGGAGTTTATTACATGCTGACTGGCAGTTCCAGAGCGCACATTCAAGCAAAATTTGGACAGGTCAGAATTACTATTGGTTACATTAGTTGGGACAACATTCTCAAAAATAGCAGTACAGACGACAAATGGGATAAGTTTAAAAAGATACTAATCACCTCATGTAAACAGTTCATACCATATAAGACGGTAAAGGGGCAATAAACGAAAAAAGAAGGGTTTAAACTACTAAAACAAGAAGGCAGTGAAGAAACGCTAAAACCATACATTGAAAAAAACAAAATATGCAAAGAAAAGATCAAAATTGCTAAGGAGGAGGCAGAAAGACTTATCGCCAAAGAGAGCAAAAACAACCCTAAACTATTCTTTAATTATATTAACAGTAAAAGGATTTGCACTGAGAGCACTGGCCCTTTAACAAATAATGCAGCAGAAATCATTGAAGATGATGGAGGGAAGGCAAATCTATTAAATAGTTTCTTTTCAAGTGTATTCACGAACAAAAAGGAAATGTCACATGAGATGTAGGGAAATAAAATGAACCCCTCACAAAATATTACATACCTAACACAGGAGGTGTTACCGGAACCGGAAGTGCGGAACTGGTTAAAGAGGATTAAAATCGATAAATCGCCAGGCGCAGATGGAATACACCCAAGGGTTCTAAGGGAACTAAGTGATGTGATAGCTAGGCCACTGTTTCTAATATTTATGGATACTATCAAGACTGGGGTTGTACCACTAGATTGGCGCATTGCAAATGTAGTTCCAGTATACAAAAAGGGGACCAAAAGAGAGCCTGGTAACTACAGGCCGGTAAGTCTCTCTTCAGTAACTGGAAAAATATTCGAGGGGTTTCTGAGAGACACCATCCTAGATTACCTCAAAGAGAACAATGGAATAACTTCTCACCAGCATGGGTTCATGAGGGGTCGATCATGTCAAACCAATCTGATCAGTTTCTACGATGAAGTAGGTTCTAGGCTGGACCTGGGAGAGTCTATTGATTTCATATATCTGGACTTCTCTAAAGTATTTGACACTGTGCTGCATAATAGATTGATATATAAAATGAGACAGCTCGGATTGGGTGAAAACGTGTGTATCTGGGTAAAGAATTGGTTGAGAGATAGAAAGCAGAGGGTGGTAATTAACGGTTCATACTCTGATTGGGCCACTGTCGTTAGCGGGGTGCCACAGGGTTCAGTATTGGCCCCATTCTGTTCAATATATTTAGCATTGCCCTGATAGAGGGGCTGCACAGTAAAATATCAATATTTGCAGATGACACAAAATTATACAAGATAATTAATGAAACAGAGGGCAATGTACGGCCACAAGCGGCCCTAGATAAGCTGGGGGCTTGGGCAAAAAAATGGCAAATGAAGTTCAATGTTGATAAATGTAAGGTTATGCACATTGGCAGGAGAAACGGATGTCACCAATATACACTAAATGGAGTACTGCTAGGGAAAAAGGAGATGGAAAAAGACCTGGGGGTACTAGTGGACTGTAGATTTAACTGGAGTAACCAATGCCAGTCAGCTGCTGCAAAAGCAAATAAAGTCTTGGGGTGCATTAAAAGAGGTATAGGGGCGAAGGTTGAGAACATTATTCTTCCACTATATAAGGCACTTGTTAGGCCCCACGTGGAATACTGCGCTAAGTTCTGGACACCGGTGCTCAGGAAAGATGCTGTAGTGCTTGAGGGGGTTCAAAGAAGGGCAACTAAATTAATACATGGAATGAAGGCACTGAATACCCAGAGAGGCTATCAAAATTGGGATTATTTACCCTGGAAAAAAGATGGCTAAGAGGCTATCAAATAACTATGTATAAATACATTAGGGGACAATACAAGGATCTCTCCCATGATCTGTTTATACCCAGGACTGCAACGGTAACAAGAGGGCATCCTCTATGTCTAGAAGAAAGCAGGTTTCATCGCCAACACAGAAAAGGGTTCTTTACTGTAAAAGCAGTGAGACTGTGGAACTCTCTGCCTGAGGACGTGGTGATGGCAAAATCCATAGAGGAGTTTAAGAAGGGACTAAATGTCTTTCTGGAGTGGAAGGATATTACAGGATGTAAATTTTAGGTGACCCGCGGGTTGTTGAGCCGGGTCTTACAGACAGGTAGGTACTATTAGAGGTTGATCCAGGGATTAGTCTGACTGCCGTTAGGGAGTTGGGAAGGAATTCACTGCACATTTGCCAAAGAGGGCAGCTAAAGCCTCCATGCATAGGGCAGAATGAGTTACAAATATGGCGCTGATGACACACAATTATATTATTCTTCTTGTGACATTACACCCTAGCTACTACAAGATACCAGTGATTAGCTGCCTGCTGTCTCTAATAACACTTCCTCTCTCTATCTGAAACTGAATCCTTTAAAAACAGAACTACTTCTCATTCTGACATCTACTAACTGACTTAAACCTGATATTTGCATTTCAGTGTGTGATGTTACCAGAAGTCCCAGATAGCACACACAATGTCTTGGGTTATATTTGACTCCAGTCTTTCTTCCTATATTCAATAGCTTGCTCGCTCATGCCACTTGCTCGCTCATGCCACCTCAAAAACATCTCCAGAATCCATCCTTTTCTTACTGTGGATACACCAAACAACTCTTATTGTTGCCCTGATGCATTCTTGGCTTGAATACTGCAACTCACTATTGATCAGTTTCCCCTCACTAACTCTCCCCTCTTCCCCCCTATCCTGAATGCAGCAGCCAGGTTTCTCGTTTTGTCCCATCACTACACCCATGCCTCCACCCTGCGCCAGGTACTGCACTGGCTGCCTATCAACTATAGAGTACAATGTAAGCTCATCATTCCATTCCATAAAGCTCTCCACACTGCTGCACTGCCCCATATCATCCTATCTTACCTCTTTCTAGCACCATATATGAGCCCTCTGTTCTGCTAATACCCTTACACTAGGTTCCTCATTAATCTGAACCTCACACACCTGCCTCCAAGATTTTCCGCAAGCTGCACCAGTTCTATAGAATGTGCTAACCTGCTACAGGTGCAGGTCTCTTCGGTTATGTCTCTGTTAGATTAGCATACCTACACCCTGGATTTTTGCCCATTCTTTCAAGCGAAACTTCTAAAACTCCTTCAGCTTAGATGGGTTGTGTTGGTGTGCTGCAGTCTTCAAGTCATGTCACAGATTCTCAATTGGATTGAGGTCTGGGCTTTGACTAGACTATTCCAAGACGTTTCCATATTTCCCCTTAGACCCCTCCAGTGTAGGCTTAGTTAGGGTCGTTGTCCTGCTGGAAGGTAAACCTCTGTCCCAGTGTCTCTGGCAGAGTTATTAAAACTAAATTGTTTCCTCAAAATATTGAGTTTTATTCTCTTCTGACCAGACAACCTTCTTTCATGTGTTTGGAGAGTCACTGACATGCTGTCTGGTGAACTCCAAACATGTTTTCTTATTTTTTTCTTTAGGCCATGCCTTTTTTTCTGCTTGCTCTTCCATAAAGCCGTACTCTGTGCAGTGCTCAGCTTATAGTGGTTCTGTAAACAGATATTTCTATCTCCCCTGTGGATTGTTAGGGTTAATCTTGGTGTCTTTTTTGAGTCTCAGATCTATTTCATACTTGTCCGGTCTGTGAGTATTGGTGGGCGGCCTTCTCTTGTCAGGTTTGTAGTTGTGCTATATTCTTTCCATTGTGTTATAATGGATGTAATTGTGTTCCATGGGATCTTCAAAATTTGGGATATTTCTCTAAAACTCAACCCTGAGGCTGCATCTGCACGGACTACAAAGTCTTGATACAGTCTCGCTACAATGTGAAGCCACGGTTTCCAAAGGTTTCTTTCACATGAGCAATATTTTGTAGTGAGATTTTGTAGCTTGTGCAGATGCAACCTGATCTATACTTCTCTATAACTTTGTCTCTGACTTGTTTGGAGAGCTGTTTGGTCTTCATGTTGCTTGCTTAAGTGTTTCATAGACTCGGCAGTCTTTCAGGACCAGTGCATTTATGCTGACATCATGTGATAGATGATTTGACACTTTGAATGCACACAGGGAGACTGTATTCAATTACTTATGTGACTTATGAAGTTAATTTGTTCGAACAGAACTTATGCAGGGGGCTTCAATTTTTTATTATTTTTTAAAAAAGCTTTTTTTTAAAAAAAATTCCATTATAATAGAGATGAGCGAGCATACTCGGTTAAGGAAATTACTTGAGCAAGCATCAGCATTTTTGAGTAACTGCCTGCTCGTCCGAAAAGATTCGGGGGGCGGCGGGGGTGAGAGGGGGGTTGCGGGGGGGAGAGAGAGATCTCCCTCCGGTTTCCCCCTGCGCCCCCCCCCCCCGAATCTTTTTGGATCACTCTTTTTTCCACACTGTAACTATTTGGGCTATTTTTTCAGGTCTGTTACATATAATCCAACTTAAAATTCATTGTAATACCAGGTTGTAATACAAAAACAAGAAAAATAGTAAGGAGGGTGAATACTTATACAAGTCACTGTTTAAGTATTATTTGCTGTATGCACCTATGTCCTTATGTACAACTGAGGCTAAAAAGAGTGTCCTTTTGGGCACTGTTGGACTTGTATATCTTCAGTCCTTTAGTTAAAAAAAATGTACATCACGGAGTATGCTTTTTTTTTTCTTAGAATGGGAGCCTATGGGCAATCTATGTCACCGTATGCCTATATCCTCCTGACATATATCTCAGATGCTGTGCAGCTAAGGACATTAAATTCTTCTCCATTCCATTAATAACCTTAGAACCACTAGTGAATAAGTCTTCCATATGAAACCTTGCTGATTAATCATCAGAAAAGAAACTAAAGTTTCTTTCTAAAATGAAAATTGGCAGCTGTAATATCATCTAAGTAACTTTCAAACTAGTAACATCACAGTGATAAATGGAAAGGCTGCATGGTCAAATATGAAATTTTCAGCAATTTGGTTTAATACTATGAGACTAATGTTGTCATATGAATCTCCTAGGCATCAAGAAGGATCCAAGCAAGCAGTGGATACCCAGGACAGTGATGATTGGAGGAAAGGTGCGTGCACTCAGGTTGTAGTATGACCATACCATGAACATCCACTACCCAGCTCCGCAGGCCACAATACCCCAGTAGTGGGAAAACAGTCTCACATCCTGACGGTGGAATGTAACATGCAGTCATATAGACCTATAGAAAATGGACAGTGTCTTTCATATTCCTCACTCATACAATCATATTTGGGATCTGTATCACATGAATTTTGAATATGATGTCCATTAATGATTTCTATGCACACTGCTGTATGAAAACACTGCAGTATGATTTGGTCAGTGATAATGAAACCACACACGGAACTATACAGGTTGCAGTACAGTGCGCAATATGGTTTAGACTATAACCACCAATCAGGTTAGTGTACCACAATGACATTTTGCTCAGCCAGTGCTGATATTTGCAAGTTCTTTTGCTTAGGAGCCAAGATTTTCACTTGGGGAAACAGCTTTCTTTGTTCCATATTTTAGGGACTGTCAGGAACTCTAAAGAAAAAGTTTCATCAGTCCGCACCCCTACCGGGGCAGTACTGCTGTGTTTTTACTTAGTGCTGACTGTCAGGGCTTTACGTACAGACGACTGTTCCCCTGGCCTTACATGATTGGTTTAGCCCTCTCCAGATTTATGCTACTACATAAAACTAACAGCCGTACTGGACATACTTGATTATGAAATTAGCCTTTACATACAAAGTGCATTGTTATATAATCTGATAATTATATCATTTTACTGGAGCGCTACAGTCTACATGAAAGCAATTAGGTTGCATTTCATTACTGTGTGGTCACAGGAATCTTCTTGGATTTCCGATATTCCAGGGCTGGGTAATACATTATGTACGCTATATATTGATATATAATTGCACAGCTAAGATGTTTTATGTCTTCTACATACCAGTGCTGCAATAAAGAGTGTGTCATTTGTTATTAATTGACTTAATATTTAGGAACACAAGGGGTAAAGATATTGAAATACGATAATGCAAAGAGCAACACAATTCCAGATGTGTAGATTTATAATCTCTATCCATCTCTCTGTTTACACTCTCACTTTCATGCAGTACATCTCCCTCCATCCATCATTGTCTTATTTATTCTCTCTCCCTCCTCTTTTACATTCTCAGTTTTCCTTCTTCTTTCTTGTATCATTGGTCTCTCTGTCATTCATTGATAGGCTGCTCCTGGGTATCATGTGGCCAAGATGATCATCAAATTGATCACTTCTGTTGGAGATGTTATCAACAATGACCCTGTGGTTGGAGACAGGCTCAAACTCATATTCTTGGAGAACTATCGTGTTTCCCTTGCAGAGAAAGGTGTGTTTGAGATTAGCGAAGACCACACTTAGCATTGCAGTGCTATATCAGTCCTTCTATACAATCATTTAATAGATGCTGGTTGCTGTGATTGGGTGTGCTAAATCTAAAGGTTCCCAGCAGGCCATCAGTGATCAGATTACAAACATGTCCTATGGGATATCTGTGGCAAAAGTGATCAAAATGCTTAATAACCGCCTCCTACTTTTGAAAAATTGATAGTAGCAAGTGTTGTGGGAATTCAGATACAGGGGTTAAGATTCTTGATGAGTAACTTTTTGGAATATTTGTCTGCTCCTTACCAGTGGTTCCTGCTGCTGACCTTTCTGAGCAGATCTCTACAGCTGGCACTGAGGCATCTGGCACAGGAAACATGAAGTTTATGCTAAACGGGGCTCTCACTATTGGCACCATGGATGGAGCAAATGTGGAGATGGCTGAAGAAGCTGGAGAAAATAATCTCTTTATCTTTGGCATGAGGGTACCTGATGTGGAACGTATGGACCGTGAAGGGTAAGAGATAAACCCATTTTAGTCATAACATGTAGTAGTTTCTTTGTGCACCTACAATTAAACATTCGTAAAGGATATATATACACGCACGCACGCACGCTCACACACACACACGGTGTCCTGAAAACATTTACTCACACTTCAACATAAAACAATATCTACATAAAACCTTAATTACTAGTTTTATACAGGCATCGAAGGATAGCTGTAAGTCATGGTCAATGGTGTTTGAAAGTCAAGTGGGCCTCCGCAATTTTATATAACTATCCTGACAGACAGAAACAAGATAAGACTACATATATTCAGGTTGGATTGTTAAAAATGGTATATATAACCACTATTGAAGGGTATATAAATATTCTGGGGAATATATATATATAGTGCAGTAGTTATGGTGGAAATGCACCAGACACTGATTGTAAAGAGAGCACGAGGCTCTACTTATGGATAGAGTTTTGATACCTAAGTGGGCCCGGTGCACAGGGATTAAACTGCCCCCCTTGCCCCTCCACTGCTGCGCCTACTAAATCCCTAAACTTTTTTCTGGCCAAAAATACATAAACATTCATACTTTCCTACCACAGGCCGGGCAGGCTGCAGGCTTCTCTGTGATCTCTGCTCACCTCCGAGTCCAGCAGTCACATGACTGTCTAAGCATGTGACTGCTGCAGCAAATCACCGGCTTCAACAGGTGCTGAGAGCGATGATTGGCCACAGCATTCACGTGCTGTGACAGGCACAGGACAATTGGACCTGGAAATGAGAGACCAGAGCAGCAGAGAGAGGCAATAGCTGAGTATAGTTTATTGTTATTTTTTAATCTTCTTAACACTTTTCAACTGTACTTGCGTCCTGAGGATGTGGATACAGTGGAAATTGGTGTCACTGCCGAGGGGCCTAGTGCTACCAAGGAACCCGATGCAGATACCCTATGGTTAAAGCAGCCCTGGCCCAAGTAGGTTCTGCATGAGGAGGAGCAGATATATAGTATAAGACTTCATGCACATGGCAGACCACAGAGTCTGTAAAAAAATTCAGAATCCCTGCACTCCTTACTATGAGCTTTGGGAACTTCAATGTGCTATCCTATGGTGCTTCCAAGCAGTGCTGCATTCTGGAAATGTTCTCCCCCAGAAGTAATGCTTTTTGAAGCCTCTGTATGAAATTATAAGGCATTCAGAGGTTTACTAGGGCACCATAGACATTTGTGGGCATTGTATTGCCTTTCCATGCAACCCAGAGGTTGCAATCTCAAATCATTCAAATCGATACTATAGTCACACTGCAAACAACAAATTCATAGATGGCTTTTTTGGTCACATGTAGTGGTTGGTTTTCCAATTTTTCCACCAATGTGGAAGAATGTGCAAAGCAAGGGCAATGGGGACATGGAAGCCTACCCAGCCTTGGCCAGGCCTTCGTATCATCAAATTAATCAATTTGTTGGATGCAACACCTATGCAGAACTTGTGACATCACAGTATGCCAATACAGTTCTGTACATGTGCCATTTGCAAATACATAGTGAACAGTATAATATATCAATACTGTCAAGACAATATCCAGATGTTAAGCATATAGTAATAGGACAGTCTTTTGTCATATGTTCCAATTATAGAAACCTGTTGGTACATCACAGCTCATACAGGGAGGCCCCGGTTTATAAATGCACTTGCGGCAGTTTTCTGCCATAAAAAAAGTTCCAAATTTTGCAAGGAAGGAAAAATAACGCCATATTTGACTCTTTTGCAAAAAATGGGCTTGGATTACAGTAGAGTGAACTCACGCATACTGGCATACTCATATATCTGATATCTGCAGCAAAGATGGCACCTCTTAAAAAAATTGTGCCTCTTACTCCAATGCAATTTATATCAAGACGGGCAACACTTAGGGCCTATATGTGAAGAGAGCCGCAGTGGTTGAGCTGAAATCTCCACCAAGGACTGCTGTGTATTCTTTTGGGGCATCCTGAATTCTACCAGTTGGATTCTTTAATAGGTACATAATGTTTGAATGTATTGATGATCACATAAATGCTTCATATAACAGTAATGTGTGATTTCTGCACAGCTACAATGCTCGATCGTATTACGAGAGGCTCCCTGAGCTCAGGCAGGTGATTGATCAGCTTAATTCAGGATATTTCTCCCCAAAACAACCTGACCTCTTCAAGGACATTGTCAACATGTTGATGAATCATGACAGGTAACAATTTCTCTTTCTTTCGCTCTGTGTCTTCCCTCACACTTTGTATTTTCCCCTCGTCTTTCCTGCTCATCATATTTTATTCCCTTTCCCTCCACTTGTTCCACCTTTATCCTATCTCACTGCTCACATATATTGTGTTCTTCTCTTCAGGTTCAAAGTGTTTGCAGATTATGAAGATTATATCAGATGTCAAGAATCTGTCAGCGCTCTTTACAAGGTGAACTGTCATAGTCCAGACTGTCACAGTGACACACATTGCAGAGATAACAGCGGCAGGATGACACATAGATGGAGAGGCTTCCATGCGCGCTCCACAGGATCAACGGGCAATAACATCCCGGATCTGTTAAAGGAGCACTACACTAAAGCTTACACTAGGGAGAGGTTGTCCTAGGAGCCTCTAATGTCATTCGTACATATATATGTAATGACTTTGGACACGATGAAAGATATTGGAGATAAAGTAGTAAACCTGAGGGCAGACATTGCTATGCTCTCACTAAACTTGATAATTGGAAGGGTAACATTTCTCTTTAAGGAGAGCACCTTATAAGTCTTCTCACACCTTCTATGCTCTCCTTCAGGAGAAACGATACCCTTCCTGACCCACATCTATTGGTCTCTCGCTAGCCAAGCCAGAAACTTACTGCAAACTGATTAGGGGGCAAACACCCCGAAACTGCTGTCTGTGTATGGATTCTGCCTTCGTTTTTAATTCCCAATCATTGTTATAAAGACTTGTATAAAGGGTCAAACATTGACTTGCAGGAATGCTGCCTTCCAATAGGTGGCGCTGCAGAGGTATTGTTCCATCTCCCTTATTTGCATAATCTTGTTGAAGAACATTACAGCTAGCTTATCCCCTGCCTGAAATGGCTTCCTACAAGGATTTAATAGGTTGTATTCAACTAAACAGCCAATGGAGATATCATGGACTTTTGATTCATTAGCCCAAGTGTAACCTGCTTCATCCTCAGTAAGGGTGGTTTCCCACAGATGGGAAAATCGCACGATTTTCTCCTGCTGCGATAGTAAAAAAAGAAGACTATAAAACCAGTGATTTCCAATGTTTTCCTTCCCACCTGCGATGTTTTCACTGCTGTGATGTTGAGAGGATAAAAAAATCGCAGCATGCTTTATCTTTCTGTGATGTGCGATTTTATTTATCTCACATGTACTCCCATGGAGGCTTCTTTTTATTGCATCGCAACTCTGCAAACTTGCGTTTCGATGCAATGCAATTTTAACACTACTAAGTCCCATTGACTTTTGTGATAAAAAAAATGCATAATTTCATCACAATGCGATGTGAGATTATTGTCCACAAAAAGCATAGCTGACACTCACAAATGCAATGACAAAATTGAGATTGCCCGTGTGGAATTAGCCTAAATGACAGTATGATGCTTTGTTTACCCTTTGATACGAGCGCTGTTATGACGCTGAGCAGGGGCATCAAAAAAGCGCTTTTAAAAGAACCCATGGTTTCCTATGGGTTCTTTCAGATGAGCGTTTTTTTGATGCACTGAGAAAATCGTGCATCAAAAGATTTCTCGCCGTCAAAAGATAGGACATGTTCTATCTTTTGACGGCAGAGCGCCGCCAGCTCCCATAGACTCCTATGGGAGCCGGACGGCTGGCAAAGGGAGGGGCAGCGGAACACTTGCTAATAGCAGCTGTGATGTGCTCCCAGCTGCTACTAGTTCACCTAATTTTAACGCTCAGACAGCCACGCTGTTTTAGTGTGGCTATCTGAGCATTAAAACAGCGCTTGTGTGAAAGAGCCCTTACTAAATGGTCTCAGCACAGACAAATCTTACAGACATGCTACAGGTAAAGGCTCGTTCATATCAGCCTTTCATGCCATCACAACTTTCGTTGTTCTGCTCCTTTAAGGAGATCAAAGAAATTAATGGCAGTGCAAGATCTGGCAACGCTCATGAGAACAAACCCATTGAAATTAATGCGTTCGATTTGTCACGTTTTGCAGGCGTACAAAAACATGTGCAAACACGTTCGTTTGTGTAAGCCCTAAGGGGCGTGTTCATTTTTTGTGTGACTCAGAGCAACATATTAGCAAGTCTTTTTGGCGTGCATATCATCCTATTTTACTGTAGTTTTTGCGGAGGTCGTGTTCATTTGCATGCGGCAGATGAACACACCCCGATGTAAATGGCTTTTTCTCACAGAATTGAGAGCATGTTCTAGTGTTTTTGCACATGCAATATGTGTGCAAAATGGGATAATGGGAACAAATCCAGTAGAAATCAATGGTTCTATTTTATGTGTATTGCGTGCGCAAATTTTGTGCACACAAATACGCCCATGTAAGGCAGACTTAAGGAGCGGAGCGATAATCGTTCAAAGATTGCTCAAACGACAGTTTGAGTGACAACTTTAAGCGATCATTTTGCATAAACTATTAAGTAGCTACTCAGCTACTTAATAGCTTATTAGCATGCACATGAAGCCTTTAGCTGATTGCAGTTAATAGCTCGAGGGCTCTTATCTGCATTCAGCTCCTTTGTTCTCTCTCGGGAAACAATGCTATTAGTACTACCCAAGGAGAACTCAGCGTGCGGTCCTGATAAGACTGCAGGATAATTTTTAGGTTGGCCTGAATTTAACGATCAACTAGCAGTGAACAAAAAGTGCACAATGGCCGCGCGTTTAGACGCAACGATTATCACTCAAATGATCGCTTTTGAGTGATTTTTTAACGATGATCGCTTTGTGTAAATGGGCCTTTAAGCGCAATATTTCCATAATACGTGCCTAAAGACATTGCTACGGATTTCCTATGCTTTTGTTTTGACTAGCAACATTCTTGTGCATAAGGGTGCCTACCCACTTGCGATTTTTTTTCCTGTGATGTTTTGCGTTTTTTCTCAAGAGCAATTAGTATAGAATGTGTTCTTGTCCATCTGGGTTTTTTTTTCCGTTTCGTGGGGTTTTTTCACATAGGAACTGTCAGTTGCATATGTCTCCTTATTTTTCTCTTAATGCACCCATGATTGTCAATGGAGGGCTGCAAAAAACACACAAAAAATGCCGCAAAAAACGCGCAAAAAACGCGCAAAAATCGGCAACGCAAGTGGGTAGGCGCCCTTAATCCTACAGACAAAGATAGGACTTGACCTATCTTTCTCACACGTAGTTTTTCTACATGGAAGAAAAGATAGAGCAGGACCTTCCAGTTTTTTTCTTTCAAACTCGTGTGCAATATCGTGGAGTTTGAATAGTCCAAAAGAAAGAAAGAAATCACTGGTTCATTCGTTAATATGCTTTGCAGCTGCGGGCGTATTTGCGCATGCGCTCATCTGTTTTGGCCTTTGGGCTAATTTCATAGAAACGTATTGGAGGAGCCATTTCTGCACATGAAAAAGTCCAGTGTGAATGGAGTCTAAGACTTCCTGCACCGTATTATGGATCCATGTGGTATAGATCTGTGATACACCACCCATATTCTAGAATGGAGCCATAATGTTCTTCAGGCAGACAAAAGATTTTCTTCTCACAAATTCTGTGAGAATTTGCAAGGAAAAATCATGGCATGTCCCATCGCTTTTCCAGGGTTCCTCTATATACGATAGTACAAGACCCTTGCAGTATATTTCGTACGACAAAGACTTCTTTACTGAATCCCAAAGTCTAGGAGATACATTCCATGCTGCTTCATTTTTGCAGCTTAGGCTTTGCTTGTAGTACTTTTGAAGGAACAGCTTACAAATGTATTCCATAGTTATAATGTAAGGGTGGACTTATTTTTTTACTAACCAGAGGTGGTATTAATCCAGAGGTTGTGTGCTTCATGTTTTACATCTTTGGCCTTAAAGGGAACCTATCATCACATTTGAGCCCCATAAATGATGTTATGGGGCTCAAAGGGGAGGATCCAGGGATCTGTGTTTCATACTCATGGGGTGCCCCGTTCCTGCGGTGTCCCCACGAAGTTGGTGCGCAAGCACAGCGTGACTCTTTTCCACTTGCTGTGTGCATGCTCTCATTCATTTTTATGGCAGAGCGCATGCACAGAGCTGTCTAAAAAGAGTCACTCCATGTGTGCACACCAATTTTATAGGGACACCGCAGGAACAGAGCGCCTGTGAGTATGGAACACAGATCCCCAGGCTTCCCATTCCCTCACGTTTGAGCCACATAATGTATTTTATGGGGATTAAAAATAACAACAGGTCCCCTTTAGCCTCTGATAATTACTTTATATTCCAGCTTGTGCTTACTTCTTTTTCTGTTTTATGCAGAATACCAAAGAATGGACTCGCAAGGTGATTTACAACATTGCTGGATCCGGAAAGTTCTCCAGTGACCGCACAATTGCTCAGTATGCCCGGGAAATATGGGGTGTTGAGCCTAGCACCTTAAAAATTCCTCCCCCTGATGTTCCACGTGAATAACTTCCTACAGCTTTGTTACTGGCTGCCCTACAAAGTTATACCTTACTACTCAAATGAATCTCTTCCCATCCCAAACTGTAGAAAGTGCAAATAAACTCTGGCTGTTTTTGTTAGAAGTCAAAGACAATTCCATCACCACACAAGAAACGTTCCTAATCATTGTTAGATTGAATTGGATTGAACCTACTTGCTGTTTAAATTTTACCCAAATTTCTGGTATTTAGAAATTAAATTAAATTTACAGATTTTCCATTTAAATATTCTAAAATGAATACATGATTCCAAGCTAGGATACTTATTATTTGATACGGGCTTGGTAAAGGAAGCCATATAGACCTGACCTATCACCTACAACTTCTCCAAGAACTTTGGCATCCTTTGCTGTATGGCATCAGTGTAGGATGAGCTAATGACATACATTGAATTTTTGGATAGCAGATTGAAATGTCTTGGGTCTTATTTAATAAAGTTGTAGTATAATCCATCCTTGTGTCTGTAATGCATCTATCATGGTCGCATTATCCTTCTCCACTCTCTTCCTCCCTTATCATTCTTGCACAGGCCTGCCCTCCTATTTCCTTTGGGACCAAAGTGTATATCCGACTCTGGCTCTTTTTGTTCTATTCTAGTTAATCTAAAAAACATCATTTAACCATTTTCCTCCGAGCCTCAAATACCATAACTAACTTCCATAATGTTGTTTCTACATAAATATCAATACCGTTTGCTGTCCATCAGGCAGGAGTGAAGATACTACATTTTTGTAACATATTTTTCATGTTTCTATACTACAACTACTTTACTGCAACAACTCTGCACTTGACCTGTATTCTGCATCTCTCTGTCTGGTTCCATACTCCGTTTATTTAACCCATCTCTAACCAAAAGCCCGGGGCCTCATAAAGAGACAAAGTAAAAGATCAGAGAAACAGATTCCAGCTCTGACCTTTCCCATGAGCTATTAATATAGTCACTTCCCACACAGTGAAGGAGGGAGAAGTCATAGTGTTTCCTCCCCCTTGTTGATGCCCCTTCAAACTGTGGTAATTGCCTCCTGGGTGGTATGTACCAATTCATGCATAAGTCACGTCATAGAACAGAACGATACATTAAAAACTAAAAATCTGCAGAGAGAAGAGAACTAAAATAGAATTCAGGATTAGAAGAAATGCATTAAAATTGGATAAGATAACAAGAAACAGAAAATGGATAGGACAAAACTATGTAGGAGTGTGTGTGTATACTAATTATAATAACTATAGAATAACGAAGAATAGAGTGAGTTTCCAATTGTATGTAAAAAATTAATCTTAATTAATATATATATTACAGTTCAATAGTTGTCAAGAGCTCTGCCTGCTGTCAGTGAATTGCAGCATTATTCCATATTTAAAGGTTGACAGTCCTGTCCTACTGACCTAGCTGCAGGACTCATTAGGACTGGGTTCACTCACTATGGACCATATGTGCATTGCTGTTTGGTCTACATTTAGCAGTATATTACAGTTACCATGATTAAAGCATTGCTTCTAGTGGAGAACACCTCTGCCCATATGACATCCCATATAGCATGCCACAAGTTTTTTTTCTAGTGGATTAATACAGAATCCTATAGAAAAAAAAAACCTCATGCTTCCTTATGATATCAGAGACAAATGGAGGTACAGAATGGTCTCACAAATGACCCTTAGGTAGCCTTCACATTAGCATTTGCGTTATTACGGTCGCCTGCACACAAATGAAGGAAAGCAGTGATTGAGTCCTGATCTTAATTAGTGTTTTCTCATCCAGTCATACAAACAGTTGCGACATATGAGCGAAAAAATGTACCACAGCCCGAAAATCCCTCGGTCGGCATAAATCATAGGAATCACTTCTAATGCCTAAATAGAGGCACTTGTAAGCTTTTCCCTCCGTTGGACGCTGCTGAACTCCCTCCCCATGCCTTTTTTTGCAGCTTTCATAGGAGTCTATAGGAGCCTCCAGTGTATATCAGTTGAAAGATAGGGCAAGACCTATCTTTTCCAGTAGCGTATAAATTTGATCACCGATTTCGGTCGCGTATGTCCTATTTTTTCCAGCACAATGTTTTTACTCGGCTGAAAAACGGTCATCTGAACGAATACATTAGAAAACAATGCTTCAGATGGTCGCGATTTTCAGCCAACGTATATATGCAGCTAAATAGCCACGTAAAAATGCTCATGTGAATAATGACTTACATGCACTTTTGCCACAGATTTTAACAGAATTCAAACAAAAAATATGTCACTTGTAAATGTGGCCTAAGTATAGGATCTATCTCCTTGAGTAATAATAATGATAATAATCTTTATTTGTACAGCGCCAACATATTCCGCAGCGCTTACAAAAACAGGGGGATACAGAATGACAAAAGTACAAAAATTAATTAATGGAGACAGTGGGAGTAAGGGGCCTGCTCCAAGAAGCTTACATACTACAGATAATGAGGTGATACAGAAGGTAAAGGGGCTGGAGATGTGCATGGTATGGCGAGGTGGAGAGTGTGGGGTGCTATACACATGGACAATGGTCAGACAATGCATGTGGCGGTTGACTACGGCTAGCAGAGGTTGCAATCAGTAGGACAGGGAATATGTTATCAGGCAGAGTACAGAGGGATTTGGTTTAGGAGGTGTGGTATTCCTCCCTGAAGAGGTGCATTTTTAGAGTGTGCCTGAAATTTTGTGTGTCAGGGATTGCCCGAATAGTTTGGGCTAGTGCGCTCCAGAGGACTGGTGCTACTCTGGAGAAGTCTTGGAGGCAGGAATGAAGGGTTCGAATTAAAGGGGCACTCAGTCTGATTTTGTTAGCAGAGCGGAGGGCTGGGTGGTGGATTGAGATGAGGGAAACAATGTAGGGTGACGCTGCGCTGTGGAGGGCTTTGTGGATGAAGGTAATGAGTTTAAATTGAATTCTGTATTTGACGGGCAGCCAGTGCAGTGACCGGCACAGGGCAAAAGCATCCGAGTAGCGGCTGGACAGGAAGATGAGCCTGGCTGCCGCATTCAGGATGGATTGGAAAGGGGAGAGTCTGGCACGGGGGAGGCCAATCAGTAGCAAGTTGCAGTAATCGAGCCAAGAGTGGATGAGGACGATAGTGAGCCTTTTTAGCATCTCCACAGTGAGAAAAGGGCAGATTCTTGCGATGTTCTTGATGTGCAGCTGACCTGTTCAGGCCAGAGATTGGATGTAGGGGGTAAAGAAGAGATAAGAGTCGAATATCACCCCAAGACAGTGGGCGTGCTGTCTGGGAGTTATGGTAGTGCCACACACTGAGATGAAGATGTTAGGATGAGGTCAGTTAGTTGAGGGTGGAAACACCAGTAGGTCAGTTTTTGAGAGGTTCAGTTTTAGGTAGAGAGAGGACATAGTGTTAGAGACAGCGGATAGACAGTCGGTAATGTTTTGGAGGAAAGCTGCAGAGATATCACGTGAAGAGGTGTATAACTGGATGTCATCAGCGTAGACATAGTATTGGAAGCCAAATCTCCTGATGGTTTGTTCAATAGGGGCTGTGTAGATGGAGAAGAGTAGGGGGCCAAAGACCGAGCCCTGGGGGATCCCAACAGCACGGAAAAGAGGAGGGGAGGTAGAGCCAGCAAAGGATACACTGAATGAGCAGTCAGATAGGTAGGAGGAGAACCAGGAGAGAGCAGAGTCCTTTAGTCCAATGGAGCGAAGCATACTGAGGCGGAGTTTGTGGTTAACACTGTCAAATGCTGCCGAGAGGTCGAGGAGGACCAGTAGGGAGTAGTCGCCCCTCGATTTGGCTTTTAGGAGGTAGTTTGACACCTTTGTAAGGACGGTTTCTGTTGAGTGTAGGGGGTGGAAGCTGGACTTTAGGGGGTCAAGAAGAGAGTTTTCTGATAGCTAGTTTATA
Source organism: Eleutherodactylus coqui (assembly GCF_035609145.1). Lineage (NCBI taxonomy): Eukaryota > Metazoa > Chordata > Amphibia > Anura > Eleutherodactylidae > Eleutherodactylus > Eleutherodactylus coqui. Next base: position 73,082,947 of record NC_089847.1, read on the forward strand.
AAGTGGGAGTAAACCAGGCATTCTAGTAGTTTGGAGATGAAGTGGAAATTTGAGACTAGGGTCGGGGCTAGTCTGGGATTGGGAGGTTATTTCCTGCCAGATGTCGTCAAATTTTTTTTTTTTTTTAAAGTAAGCAGCCAGTTCTTCAGCACTGAGATCCGTCACGGGGGGGGCAGCAGTTTAGGGCTGAGAAGGGGGTGAAAAGTATCAAAGAGTCGTTTAGGGTGGTGAGATAGTGAGGAGACGAGAGAGGTGAATTAGACTTGTTTGGCATGGTGGAGGGCTAGATTGTAGGTTCTGAGCATGAATTTGAAGTGGAGAAACTTTGTGGATGTTTGTGACTTTCTCCACCGCCGTTCAGCACATATAGGCTAGGTTAACACAGGGTGGATTTTCTGTGGAAATTGTGTCCGGAATTTTGCCATGGCAAGTCCGCCAGCGGCCGCTAATGCCTGGTTTAGCCAGCCATGTGGATGAGATTTCTCAGAAATCTCGTCCACATGGGACGGCGAATCCGTCACAGCAAAGCCAGCAGAAGCAGACGTTGTGGCGCAGCATGTCCATTCTTTTTTTTTTTCCACTGTGGCCGCGCTCTCCTCTATGGGAGCGCCGGCCACAGCGGAAATGCGTGTGGCCAAGCCGCTTTAAAACCCACAGCTAAGTGCCACGGGTTTTGAAGCAGTGCTTTCCTGGCGGAAATCTCGCATTTTTTCGCTGCTGCCAAATCGCAAGATTTCCGCCTGGAATACGTCCTGTGTGACCCCAGCCCTAGAGCACCACTGAATGAAGCGCATTTGAGGTGTGAGCCAGGGTTGCCGAGGTCTGCATCGGATGGCTTGGATCACGGGGATGCTACTTCATCCAGGGCATATTTGAGAGTGTTATGATGTGTAGCAGCCAGGTTGGGGCAAGAGAGGAGAGAGCTAGGGGACAGAGAAGACAGTAGGAACTCAGAAACGTTTTGGGTGTGAACGGCCTGAAGTTTTCTGTATGTATGGTAAGTAGGTGGGTCTGGAAAGATGCTAGGGAGCTTAACAGAGAAAGAGAGGAGATTATGGTCTGAGAGCTGGAGAGGGGATTTAGTGAAGTGGGAAGCAGAGCAGAGACAGAGGAAGACCAGATCCAGAGTATTGCCATTGAGTAAGTTCTGTAGGTGTGAAGCAGTCTTTGAAATACTTTACTGTTATTTGAAAGCTAATTAGGTGGCTGCAAACTGCACTTCTACTCTGAGTTTATGTTATAGAAGTGAGGGTATATAACAAATGAATAAGCAACAACAACACAGGGTTTAGGGAACATCAGCACAGACTCACTCATAATGACATAAAGGAAATGGTGGTTGCATATCCCCCCTCTCTACAAGCTTTTTAGGCATTATTATTTTATATAGCAGCATGGCATCCCACAGTGCTATTAACAGAAAAGCCCATTTAGGGTGGTTTCACACCTGCACCTGGGGTTCCACCTTCCTGCTCTGTTCGGGGAGCAGGAGAGGGGAATCCCTGTGGCCGAATAGCTTCACCTCAGGGTGGAATCAAACAGTACCGAACGAACCCCACTGACTATAATGGGGTATATTCAGTTTGCACTTTTTCTTCCGGTATTGTGAGCCAGATATGCGGTGGAACACAGATATTAAACCACCCTGAGCCTCAGGTTTATGCCACGTTTGGGCATTCTTTTTGGTTGGATGGTTTTAAGTATGTCACCAAACATATGCCCCAGGCATATGCAACAGTATTATAGACTCGCATACGTCTGCCTTTAATTTCCATTACAAATAAATAAAAACATGCTGCATGACATACATTTTTTGTATATGGTTGTATTGAAAAGTGAAGCTTTTCAGGACAGCTGAGACAAGATATATTTAAAGGGGTATTGCAGGAATTTCAAAATTTCTAACCTTTTACCACAGCCTGCCTCAGTGAAGCACTCCACCATACCTTTTATTTGCCTTAAGTGAGTGTTTGTGCTTCAATTAGGGCGTGTCACATGGCCCCTGTTGTCTTGGTTTTTAAGGCTTCCTCTGATGTAATGACCATAGTCAGAGGCTCCTAGTTGTCAGTCTAGACCTTCCTGTCTCAGCCACATGAATATTTATGAGCTAAGAGGGCAGTCAGGAGTAGTGATGAGCGATTAGTGGAATAATCAGTTTGTGTCAGTATCGAGTTGATTTCATGAAAATCATCGTGAATCAGAACAGTCGATTCTAATTCCCATTAAAGTCAATAGGCGTAAAAATAGTGATCTTAAATTTACCCTCCAGATGGTTCCCAATGCAGCCAAAGGCCCTCAGATTGCACAGGAATACAGCCACACATCTAGGGAACACTGTACTCCACCCAAAAATTAGTCAAAATAGTGTACAGTGGTCAATCAGCACAGGACTGTAACTGAAAACAAAAGAAGGCCCACATAGGATCTCCTAGATCAAAAATTGTACCAAGGAAAACAGTACAGGTGTCCTGCTTGTTTTAAAAGCAATGTCATAAATTTTACAAGGACAAATTCTGCCAGATGAGCACAACAGTAAAGCACTGGTCTAATCTAAAAAAACAGCTGTAAAGCTACCAAAGATTTTTCAATCCATGGGCAGAAACACTTCTAAGGAATGGCAGTGGGCTTGCCTCGCCTCCTGCAGAACATAGAGCTGTTGCTTCAATAGTAGCCTCTTGAAGTGCCAAGTTGGCCCATCCTCTAGCTTATGCTTTTTTCACATATTATTAGAGTACATACAAGAGGAGGGACTAGAAGTCAGGATGCGCTCTACGTATAGCAGTGCGGCAGCTGGTCCAAAACGTTTTTGTGAGTTGAAAGACACTTTTAGTGTTGCTGCCTGGTTGGAGGTTCTGGAGAGGATGCCCCACAGCACCTAATTCTTTTTTTATTGGCAATTAATATTGCCATTAAAAAATAATTACTGGCATGAGACAATGGATGCTGTACCAGCTGATTCGGTGGTTTATCCACTGGGTGGCAACTAGAGATGAGCGAACGTACTCGTTAAGGGCGATTTCGCAATCGAGCATCGCTATTTTCGAGTACCTGGATACTTGGGTAAAAAGATTCGGGGGGCGCTGGGGAGGCAGCATGGTGGAGCGGGGGGTAGCAGTGGGGAACAGGGGGGAGCTCTCTCTCTCCATCCCCCACTCCCCTCTGCAACCCACCGCTCACCCCCGGCGCCCCCCGAATCTTTTCACCCGAGTAGTCAGGTACTCGAAAATAGCGATGCTCGATTGCGAAATCACCCTTAACGAGAACGTTCGCCCATCTCTAGTGGCAACCCTAGCTTCATAGCAACATTCATTGTTGTGTACAGTTCAGGGCACCAGTGTACTAGAAAGATATTGGGGCAGGCTTACTTAGTCCGGTATTTTAACTTAGAATACTAGGAGTGAAATGCACCTGTTCCTAGACCTGTCCTCTGTCTTGGACATATTTAACTATTCCCTCCTGTTACAAGCTTCTACTCCCTTGGCATCATAGATTTGGAACTCTCCTGGATCTCTTCATACCTCACTGATGAAACATTTAGTGTTTATACTTACACGCCTCATCCTCGGCTCACCCTTTCTTTGTTGGTGTCCTTTAAGGCTGTGTCCTGGGACCCCCACTCTTCTGAATCTATACCTTTGGCCTAGGACAGCTCTGTTTTCAGCACCACATTCACACTGTTGACATTCAATTCTACGTTTTAGACCCAGATCTGTTTTCTATCCAGAATCCCAGACTGTCAATTGCTCTTCTTCTCTTCCTTCTTTCTTAAGCTTAACATAATGAAAACTTTTCCCCATCTCACTCAACAACCCCCTGCCAGACATATCAATCACAGTCAACAGCTTCATAATCTCCCTAGTCAAACACGTCCGTTGCTTTGCACTAACTCTTGATTCCCTATCATCCAAATCATACATACAAGCCCTCACTGCCTGCAACTCAAAAATATCTCTGTCACCTTTCTTCAATCCTGAATAGAGATGAGCGAACGTACTCGTCCGAGCTTGATACTCGTTCGAGTATTAGCATGTTCGAGATGCTCGTTACTCGAGACGAGTACCACGCGATGTTCGAGTTACTTTCACTTTCATCTCTGAGACGTTAGCGCGCTTTTCTGACCAATAGAAAGACAGGGAAGGCATTACAACTTCCCCCTGCGACGTTCAAGCCCTATACCACCCCCCTGCAGTGAGTGGCTGGCGAGATCAGGTGTCACCCGAGTATATAAATCGGCCCCTCCCGCGGCTCGCCACAGATGCATTCTGACATACTTCAGGGAAAGTGCTGTCTTGCTGAAGTTGCTATAGCGAGAGTGTTAGGAGTTATTTTAGGCTTCAAGAACCCCAACGGTCCTTCTTAGGGCCACATCTAACCATGTGCAGTAGTGTGGAGGCTGCTTTTTGCAGTGTTGCACTTTTTTTTTTTTTTGTATATCGGCCGTGCAGAGCATTGCGTCCTGCAGTAATTTTACATTGTCCAGGGCCAGTAGTGGTGAGGCAGGGACAGAAGACATATTTAGTGTATATGGGCAGTGGGCCTTTCCAAAAACATTTGGGAAAAAAAATCTATTTGGGCTGCCTGTGACCGTCCTCAGTGTACTGGGTCTCTGCTGGGGGTAGTTGTCCTAATTCATACGCAGCCAGCTAAGTGTTACAGCAGGCTTGCGCAAAATTCTTTTCTGCCTCTGTGTTGCCTCTTACATCACCGCTGTATTCCTGTCCACAAGTGTACTGGGTCTCTGCTGGGGGTAGTTGTCCTAATTCATACGCAGCCAGCTAAGTGTTACAGCAGGCTTGCGCAAAATTCTTTCCTGGCTCTGCTGTGCGTTCTGTAAGCAAAGTCAGCCTCCAACCAAGGGCCAATAAGCGGCACATTTAATTACAGCGTTCTGTTTCTACACTACTGGTAATACAGCATGCTGAGGGGTAGGGGTAGGCCTAGAGGACGTGGACGCGGGCGAGGACGTGGAGGCCCAAGTCAGGGTGTGGGCACAGGCCGAGCCAGTGCGGTGGCCAGGGGTAGAGGCAGGGCCAGACCGAATAATCCACCAACTGTTTCCCAAAGCGCCCCCTCGCGCCATGCCACCCTGCAGAGGCCAAGGTGCTCTAAGGTGTTGCAGTTTTTCACAGAGACGCTTGACGACCGACGAACAGTGGTGTGCAACCTTTGTCGCGCCAAGATCAGCTGGGCATATGATGGCCAAGCACCCCACAAGGTGGGATGAAGGCCGTTCACCGCCTCCGGTTTGCACCACTGCCTCTCCCCCTGTGCCCCAACCTGCCTCTGAGAACCAACCCCCCTCTGAGGACACAGGCACGAGTGCCTACCGGCCTGCACCCACAGCCTCACCTCTGCTGTCCTCGGCCCCATCCAGCAATGTCTCTCAGCGCAGCGTCCAGACGTCGCTAGCGCAACTGTTTGAGCGTAAGCGCAAGTACGCCACCACGCACCCGTACGCTCAAGCGTTAAACGTGCACATAGCCAAATTGATCAGCCTGGAGATGCTGCCGTATAGGCTTGTGGACACGGAGGCTTTCAAAAGCATGATGGCGGCGGCGGCCCCGCGCTACTCGCTTCCCAGTCACCACTACTTTTCCCGATGTGCCGTCCCAGCCCTGCATGACCACGTCTCCCGCAACATTGTACGCGCCCTCACCAACGCGGTTACTGCCAAGGTCCACTTAGCAACGGACACGTGGACAAGCACAGGCGGGCAGGGCCACTATATCTCCCTGACGGCACATTGGGTGAATTTAGTGAAGGCTGGGACAGAGTCAGAGCCTGGGACCGCTCACGTCCTACCCACCCCCAGAATTGCGGGCCCCAGCTCGGTGCTGGTATCTGCGGCAGTGTATGCTTCCTCCACTAAACCACCCTCCTCCTCCTCCTCCTCCTCCTCCTCCAACGCAACTTCTGTCTCGCAATCAAGATGTGTCAGCAGCAGCAGCACGTCGCCAGCAGTCGGTGTCGCGCGGCGTGGCAGCACAGCGGTGGGCAAGCGTCAGCAGGCCGTGCTGAAACTACTCAGCTTAGGAGAGAAGAGGCACACGGCCCACGAACTGCTGCAGGGTCTGACAGAGCAGACCGACCGCTGGCTTGCGCCGCTGAGCCTCCAACCGGGCATGGTCGTGTGTAACCTGGTGGCGGCTCTGCAGCTCGGCAGCCTCACGCACGTGCCATGCCTGGCCCATGTCTTTAATTTGGTGGTTCAGCGCTTTCTGAAAAGCTACCCACACTTGCCATACCTGCTCGGAAAGGTTCCCCCGGTCAGCGCACATTTCCGCAAGTCCAAGACGGACGCTGTCACCCTGCGACCCTGCAACATCGGTTTAATCTGCCAGTGCACTGACTGCTGTGCGACGTGCCCACACGGTGGAACTCTATGCTCCACATGTTGGCCAGACTCTATGAGCAGTGTAGAGCTATAGTGGAATACCAACTCCAACATGGGCGGCGTAGTGGGATTCAGCCTCCTCAATTCTTTACAGAAGAGTGGGCCTGGTTGGCAGACATCTGCCAGGTCCTTGGAAACTTTGAGGAGTCTACCCAGATGGTGAGCGGGGATGCTGCAATCATTAGCGTCACCATTCCTCTGCTATGCCTCTTGAGACGTTCCCTGCAAAGCAGAAAGGCAGACGCTTTGCACTCGGAAACGGAGGCAGGGGAAGACAGTATGTCGCTGGATAGTCAGAGCACCCTCATGTCTATATCTCAGCGCGTTGAGGAGGAGGGGGAGGAGCATGAGGAGGAGGGGGAAGAGACAGCTTGGCCCACTGCTGAGGGTACCCATGCTGCTTGCCTGTCATCCTTTCAGCGTGTATGGCCGGAGGAGGAGGAGGAGGATGATCCTGAAAGTGATCTTCTTAGTGAGGATAGCCATGTGTTGCGTACAGGTACCCTGGCACACATGGCTGACTTTATGTTAGGATGCCTTTCTCGAGACCCTCGCGTTACACGCATTCTGGCCACTACGGATTACTGGGTGTACACACTGCTCGACCCACGGTATAAGGAGAACCTTTCCACTCTCATACCCGAAGAGGAAAGGGGTTCGAGAGTGATGCTATACCACAGGACCCTGGCGGACAAACTGATGGTAACATTCCCATCCGACAGCGCTAGTGGCAGAAGGTGCAGTTTCGAGGGCTAGGTAGCAGGGGAGGCGCAGAGATCAGGCAGCATGTACAGCGCAGGCAGGGGAACATTCTCCAAGGCCTTTGCCAGCTTTATGGCTCCCCAGCAAGACTGTGTCACCGCTCCCCAGTCAAGGCTGAGTTGGCGGGAGCACTGTAAAAGGATGGTGAGGGAGTACGTAGCCGATCGCATGACCGTCCTCGGTGACACCTCTGCCCCCTACAACTACTGGGTGTCGAAGCTGGACACGTGGCCTGAACTCGCGCTGTATGCACTGGAGGTGCTTGCTTGTCCTGCGGCTAGCGTCTTGTCAGAGAGGGTGTTTAGTGCGGCTGGGGGAATCATCACGGATAAGCGTACCCGCCTGTCAACTGACAGTACCGACAGGCTTACACTCATCAAGATGAACAAAGCCTGGATTTCCCCAGACTTCTCTTCTCCACCAGCGGACAGCAGCGATACCTAAGCAATACATAGGCTGCACCCGCGGATGGAAGCATCGTTCTCTATCACCATCAAAAACGGCGACCTTTTTGCTTCATCAATCTGTGTATTCTATTCATCCTCCTCCTCCTGCTCCTCCTCCTGAAACCTCACGTAATCACGCCGAACGGGCAATTTTTCTTAGGCCAACAAGGCTCAGTCATATAATTTTTATAAACAATTTTTATACGTTTCAATGCTCATTAAAGCGTTGAAACTTTCACCTGAACCAATTTTTATTTTAACTGGGCTGCCTCCAGGCCTAGTTACCAATTAAGCCACATTAACCAAAGCGATTAATGGGTTTCACCTGCCCTCTTAGTTGGGCATGGGCAATTTTTCTGAGGTACATTAGTACTGTTGGTACACCAATTTTTTGGGGCCCTCGCCTACAGTGTAATCCAATAAATTTTTTGCCCACCTGCATTAAAGGTGACGTTACATCAGCTGTGATGGGCAATGCAATGGGATATATTTATGTACCGCCGGTGGCTTCCTGGCACCCACCCATGCCGTGGGTCCACAGGGAGTTGTAACTGCATGTGTCCACTTCTAAAGAACCCCAGTCTGACTGGGGCATGCAGTGTGGGCCGAAGCCCACCTGCATTAAACATGACATTACCTCAGCTGTGATGGGCAATGCAATGGGATATATTTATGTACCGCCGGTGGCTTCCTGGCACCCACCCATGCTGTCGGTCCACACGGAGTTGTAACTCCATGTGTACACTTCTAAAGAACCCCAGTCTGACTGGGGCATGCAGTGTGGGCCGAAGCCCACCTGCATTTAATCGGACGTTACCTCAGCTGTGATGGGCACGGCAATGGGATACATTTATGTACAGCCGGTGGGTTCCAGGGAGCCACCCATGCTGTGGGTGCACACGGAATTCCCATTGCGGACTTGTACCTGCCTGTGACTATTTATAAAAAACCGCAGTCTGACTGGGGCATGCAGACACCTTGACAGAATGAATAGTGTGTGGCACATAGGTTCCCCATTGCTATGCCCCCATGTGCAGCTCCTGATGGCGGTGGCACAGGATTATATTTCTCATTGCTTCCGTACAGCATTGTGGGCTATTGCCCCGCCCCTTTTAAAGAGGGTTGCTGCCTAGCCGTGCCAACCCTCTGCAGTGTGTGCCTGCGGTTCCTCCTCATGGCAGACGCACTTATAAATAGACATGAGGGTGGTGTGGCATGAGTGCAGCTGAAGGCTGCGCAGGGACACTTTGGTGTGCGCTGTGGACACTGCGTCGTGCGGGGTTGGGGGGTTGGGCAGCATGTAACCCAGGAGAAGTGGCAGCGGAGTGTCATGCAGGCAGTGATTGTGCTTTGTTGGAGGTAGTGTGGTGCTTAGCTAAGGTATGCATTGCTAATGAGGGCTTTTTAGAAGTAAAAGTTGTTGGGGGGGGGGGCCCACTCTTGCCGCTATTGTGGCTTAATAGTGGGACCTGGGAACTTGAGATGCAGCCCAACATGTAGCCCCTCGCCTGCCATATCCGTTGCTGTGTCGTTCCCATCACTTTCTTGAATTGCCCAGATTTTCACAAATGAAAACCTTAGCGAGCATCGGCGATATACAAAAATGCTTGGGTCGCCCATTGACTTCAATGGGGTTCGTTACTCGAAACGAACCCTCGAACATCGCGATAATTTCGTCCCGAGTAACGAGCACCCGAGCATTTTGGTGCTCGCTTATCTCTAATCCTGAATCAACCAAAATGCTATTGCATATCCTCATCATCTCCCACCAAAACTACTACAATATCCTTCTCTGTGGCCTCCCATCTAAAACTTTTACGCCCCTCCAATCCATTTTAAACTCTGCTGCGCAGCTAATCCACATGTGCCCTCATTACGCCTCTGCCAATCCCTTCAGTGGCTACCCATTGTCCAAAGAATTGAGTTCTAAATATTAGCAATGACATACAAGGCTGTTCACAACCTGTCCTCTTCAAACAGTTCTGCCCTAATCTCTCAATAACTCCCAACATGTAATCTCCAGTTGTAAGAAATCCTCAATCTCTGCTCTCCACTTGTCTGCTCCTCAAATAATTGTATCCAAGATTTCTCCTGTGTGTTTCCCATTCAATGGAACTCACTACCCCAAAGGATTAGATTTTCCCCCACCCTCAAAACTTTTAGGCTGGGTTCATACGGGGCGGATTCTCGGCGGAAATCTCGCAGTTTGGCTGCAGTGAAAAAAAGCAAGATTTCCGCCGAGAGAAGCCCTGCTTCAAAACCCACGGCACTCACTCCTCTGCTGCGGCCGGCACTCCCATAGTAGAGAGTGCGGCCGCAGCGAAAGGAGAAAAAAAATGAACATGCTGCACCCGGCGAATCCGTGCCGGCTTCTGCCGGCTTTGCCGCGACGGATTCGCCATCCTGTGTGGATGAGATTTGAGAAATCTCGTCCACATGGCTGGCTAAACCCGGGAATAGCGGCCGCAGGCGGATTTGCCGCTGCGAAATCCCAGACGGAATTTCCGTGGCAAATCTGCTTTGTGTGAACCCAGCCTATAAAGTAAAATGAAAATCAACCTATTCAGAAAAGCCTAGAATCGCGGTAAATTGCGATTTTGCGCGATCGCGATTTTAACATTACAAGTCCCATAGACCCCTGCAGAAAAAAATGCTGCGAATTTCGCAGGGAAAAAAAAAACGCCAGTGGGTGGGCGCCCTTATTGTGTTTTGGGAGGCAAAATAAAAAAAATAAGCATTTTTTATTTTTTTTTTACGCTCTTTGCCGTGCAGGATAAAAAGCATGTTCTATTTATTGTACTCATCGTACAGATATGACGGTACCAAATATGCGAGATTTTAGCACAAAAAAGTGGGGGGGTTTTTTGTTTTATTTTTTTACATGATTTTTATTTTTTGTTTACACTTTTTATGTCTCTGTAGGGGACTTGCACAATCACACCTCTGATCGCTATGATAAGGGGATGATGTTCTAGCGATCGTAGGCAATGGCAATGCAGGACAATGCCATGGCAACCGGTCGGGCTGTTTGCGATTTCATCGTGAGAGTCCGATGATATCACAGAGGGAGCCCGCTCCCTCTGTGAACCCTTTACATGTCGTGATCTATGTAGATCGCAGCAGGGAAGGGGTTAATGGGGGGGGGGGGGTCGCTGTCCCAATGCACCTCCACCATTACATAAAGAGTACTTCAGTCCGGGTGAGATGAAAGTCCAGCACAGGTCTTCCTTTTTGGGTCCCAGTGAGCTCAGCTGGACCCACTGAGCTCATTACTGAGACATAAAAGGCTGCAAGCACAGGCATTCTGGTCAGAGCCTGGGAGTAAACAAATACAATGGCTGGCTATTTGCTGGCAAATGCTGCATGTTATTACTAGGTGAGTCAAGTTATTGCGCTGCCAAACAGGTGGTTTATTTCCTGTTTAACCCCTTAAGGACTGAATGTAAATGGTCCTGGGCTTTAATTCCTGCCAATATGACATATGGTGTGGGTTTAAAGCCTCTGTTTCTGCAATCAAGCAAGAGTAGGTTGTTTCCTCAGCTGTCAAACCCAGCAGAGCACTTGGAGTGGTTTTTAACCACATCTGGCTTCTCCTTTACTGGCTACATAGTACTCAATTAATGCTATATACTAAAAAGTGGAAGGGTTTCTTCCCCTATGTGACCTGGTGATCACGTGACTGCTGGGTGCCACCTATTAAAGCAGAGCTGCAGGGTCCTAGCAGACCCTGATCAGCTCTGTCAGGGACTGTCACTACAGGGGATGTTTTCCCTGTAATTTGGGCTACTATGGATGCTGCAGCTACAGTGGAAAAGTGTGATATGTAAAAGAGAAAAATATGATGTAAATGACCCCCAGATGTCATAGATGGTAAAGTTACAAAAACAAGTTTAAAAAAATTAGAATAAAAATGTATACATAAAAAAGAAAATGACCCGATGCCATATATGCACTGTAATCCAAAACTATACATATATATCCAAAACAAAATGAGGAACCCATTCCTGTAATTTATTTTAGCGTAAATATACTAATGAAAACCTCTAAATTAAAAACTTTATTTTTTTTTTTAGCTTTTTCTCCCAATTAGGGCGCCCACCCACTGGCGATTTTTTTTTTTTTTTTTTTCTTTGCGTTTTGCGTTTTTTCTCAAGAGCAATTAGAATTGAATGTACTCCTGTCCACTGGCGGTTTTTTTTGTGGTGCGTTGCGATTTTTAACATAGGAACTGTCAGTTGCATATGTGTCCTTATTTTTCTCCTAATGCACCCATGAATGTCAATGGAAATTAATGGAAAAGGCGCGAAAAAGCCGCGAAAATGCCGTGAAAACGTCGCAAAAACCGCACGGAAAACGCGCCGAAAACGCTGCATTTTTCACGCACGAAAATCGCAAACACCAGTGGGTGGGCGCCCTAAAACTAAAAAACTGAAAAAGGTCAGTAAAAAATATTTTTTAAAAGCCCTATATGTAACAGGGGAGACAAAACACAGCAAAATAAGATTTTGGTAGCTGAAGGAAAAAAAGGCAGTAAAATCCCTAAAATGTCTGGTCCTTTAGAACCAAAACAGCCTGGTCCTTAAAGGGGTTGTCCCGAGGCAGCAAGTGGGTCTATACACTTCTGTATGGCCATAATAATGCACTTTGTAATGTACATTGTGCATTAATTATGAGCCATACAGAAGTTATAAAACTTTTTACTTACCTGCTCCGTTGCTAGCGTCCTCGTTCCCATGGAGCCGACTAATTTTTGGCCTCCGATGGCCAAATTAGCCGCGCTTGCGCAGTCCGGGTCTTCAGCAGTCTTCTATGGAGCCGCTCGTGCCAGAGAGCGGCTCCGTGTAGCTCCGCCCCGTCACGTGCCGATTCCAGCCAATCAGGAGGCTGGAATCGGCAGTGGACCGCACAGAAGAGCTGCGGTCCACGAAGACGGAGGATCCCGGCGGCCATCTTCAGCGGTAAGTATTGAAGGCACCGGACCGCCGGGATTCAGGTAAGCGCTTTGCGGGTGGTTTTTTTAACCCCTGCATCGGGGTTGTCTCGCGCCGAACGGGGGGGGGGTTTAAAAAAAAACAACCCGTTTCGGCGCGGGACATCTCCTTTAAGGGGTTATGGGAAAAACTTTACGTGCGGCAAGTAGCTGTTTTTCACGCACTTTCTGCTGCTGGGGTAAAATAAGACTGGATGGACTGTGGCAATGACTGTGTTCAGATTTGTGTGTGTGTGTGTGTGTGTATATTACACTAATCCGGCCCCAAAGGCCACCACAGCAGTACCTAAAAGGAAATACTTCCAGCAATGTGGGGAGAATTGTGTTGCTTTGCTATGACATCACAATGATGTTCTATCAGCTAGCAGTGTAGAACTCGGGGGCACAAAGGTGGCTTGTAGTGTGGCTAATGGTGGCACATTCTGGCAGCAGCGCACAGGAAGAGCTATTCAGGGGCACTCCAAGTCCTGATTTGGGGATCTGAATATATTTAGACTTGTGGTCTGAATTAACTTTGGGGTGTGTTATGCATAATGAATTTAATTAGGGCTCTGCATTCAATTTTGACTTTAAATTAACCCCTTAAAGGGGTTGTCCCGCGCCGAAACGTTTTTTTTTTTTTTCAACCCCCCCCCCCCCCGTTCGGCGCGAGACAACCCCGATGCAGGGGTTAAAGAACACCGGACAGCGCTTACCTGAATCCCCGCGCTCCGGTGACTTCTTACTTACCTGCTGAAGATGACTGCCGGGATCTTCTCTCTCGGTGGACCGCAGGGCTTCTGTGCGGTCCATTGCCGATTCCAGCCTCCTGATTGGCTGGAATCGGCACGTGACGGGGCGGAGCTACAAGGATCCAGCATCCAGCACGAGCGGCCCCATTGAGGAAAGAAGACCCGGACTGCGCAAGCGCGTCTAATTTGGCCATTAGACGCCGAAAATTAGACGGCCTCCATGGAAACGAGGACGCTAGCAATGGAGCAGGTAAGTGAAAAACTTCTTATAACTTCTGTATGGCTCATAATTAATTAATGCACAATGTACATTACAAAGTGCATTAATATGGCCATACAGAAGTGTATAGACCCACTTGCTGCCGCGGGACAACCCCTTTAATGCTGCAAAATGTACAGCTCTGTCCTGCAGGTTCGGGCTACGTGTGAAGGGAGATCACGGGGCAACAGCTCCGATCTGCCGCTGCATTTAAATCCCCCGACCGATGTTTGTGGCTGCCGTACGCCTCCCCCCCCCCCCCCCCCTTCCCCCTGCACAATGAGATCGCGGGTTAACATGCAGCTTTCATGGCACCCGGGGACCCCTGGGCTGTACCTATGGCATGGCTTGATAGAATGCCTGTCAAATTGCAGCATAATGTAATGCTACAGTATTACATCCTACTACAGGAGCACACAAAGCATTGCAAAACTAAGTAAAAAGTTTTAAAGTTTTACTAATTAAAAAAAATAAAAATCTGTTTTTAAGAAAACGCTTTTGCAATTTCTATAATATCTAAATAATCATATTTGGTATCACTGCATCCGTAAAAGTCTGATCTATGAAAGTAATGCATTATTTACCCCACATGGTGACTGTCGTTTGGAAAAAAATAAAGAACGCCAGAAATGTGCTTTTATGGTCACCCTGTCTCAAAAAATGATTAAAAAGCAATCAAAAAGTCGTATGTATTCAAAAGTACCAACAGACGTACCGCACAAAATAAGCCTTTGCACAACTGTTGACGGGAAAAATTTATTGCGGTCAGAAGATGGAGTAATTTTTTAAAAATTAGTTTTGAAAAATAGTACAGCAAAAAAAAACCTGTTTGGTATTGCAGTAATTGTACTGCCCATAGAATAAAGTTGTCTTTTTTTTGTAGCAGTTTGTGTGCTGTAGAAACATGATGCACTCAAAGATGGCAGAATTTCATTTTTTTTTCATTTCACTCCCCTTAGAAGTCTTAAGTTTTTCAGTACATTATATGGTACATTAAATAGTACCATTAAAAATACAATGCGTCCCACAAAAAAAACAAGTCCTCAGATAGCAACTTTGATGGATAAATTAGTAATGATTTTTTTTTTAAAAGAGGGGAGTTAAAAATGAAAATGGGGGGAAAAGGGCCATGTCCTGAAGGGGTTAAAGTGTCTGTCTAGGATTTTAAGACACTTTCCTAGAAGTTGGAAATGAGATAAAACAAAGAAGTAACCTATACTTGTTTAAGGGCTGATGTCCACAGGTGTGTTTTCATTGTGTATTATGCACATCCGCGTGACACGTGGTAAAAGGAGTCATTGAAGGTAAATGGACTTTAATTGATCTAGTCACATGAGCATGTAGACCTGGTGTTTCGATACACCTGAGAGATCGCAGCTTGCTCTATTTCTCAGCGTACCACCCAGTGTGAGCCCTATACTTTTGTATGGGCAACATGTGCAGCACTGGCCATACCAAATACTTGCTTTGGGCAGCGAATCATACCCTATTATAAAACAGAGCGGTGAATAAAAAGTCACACTGCACATGACCGCATGCGTGGTACACTGGCAGCCCATACACAGTCTCTGCCAGCAGAGCCGGCATCTCACAGCACTAAATCCCCTACTGGTCCAGCAGCAATAACCTGCATTATTCATGTGACTGCTAAATCCAATCCTTGACCTCAGCAGTGATGTGCCATGCAGATGACATTACTGAGGCCAGTGATTAGTTGTGGCAATCACATGAATAAACTGTTATGTCATTGCATGTCTGGCGAAACCAGTAGTACCGCTGGAGTGATGGGAAATTTAACCCCTTTCCAACGCCATGACGTAAGGGTACGTCATGGGAGCGGTGTACTTCCCACAAAATGACGTACCCTTACGTCAAAGGGATGGCGCGAGATCATAGCAGATCTCGCGCTATCTCGTAGTGGGAGCCGGCTGTCGCTAGTAGCCGGCGTCCCGCTGCGACAGCGGGGGACATCGGAGATGCGCCCCCAGCTGTTAACCCCTTCCCTGCCGCGATCTAAGTACCGGCTTCCTGTATTGCCATAGCCTGTGATTGCTATAGTAAGTGATAAGGCATGGCAGGAGAGAAGTCCTGCCATGCCTTATCGTAGCAATCTGCAGTCCTGCTGTGTAAGTCCCTCAGAGGGACACAGACTGTGTAAAAAAAGAGTAAAATAAAGTGCAAAAAATAAAAATTTAAAAAAACCCTTTAGCATTAAAAAAATTAAAAATCCCACATATTTGGTATTCATGCGTCCGTAACGACGCATACAATAAATTGAACATGCTTTTTATTCTGCATGGCAAAAAGCGTTAAAAAAATGCTAAAAAAAGGAGGCAAAATGCTAATTTTCAGCATTTTGCCTCCCAAAAAACACTAAGTGTTTTTAAAAAAACATGTGTACCCCAAAATGGTACCAATAAAAACTACATCTCGTCTCGTAAAAAATAAGCCCTCACACAGCTCTGTCCATGGAAAAATAAAAAGTTATAGGACTTTGAATGCAGTGAGTTTAGAAAAAAATTTCCAAAAAAAAGGGTTTTTATTGTGGAAAAGTGGGAAAACCTAAAAAAATATAAAAATTTTGGTATCGTAACTACTATCCCGCAGAAAAAAATGTCTTTTATGCTGCATAATTAACACTTTAAAAAAAAATCTATGGCAGAATTGATGCGTTTTCTCTCCCTACGATCATAAAAAAAAAAAAGTTTTACCGGTGACAACCTGCTCCTGCTAACGGATAGCGTGGAATCTCTTCTGATCTCGCGCTATCCTCAGGGTGTAACTGTACATACCAGGAAGCCAGGCTGTACAGTTTGGGAAGAGGCTAAACCTTTACATGCTGTGGTCATTGCAACTGTGGCATGTAAAAGGCTGACAGGGAGGAAGCTCCCTCTCTCTGTCAACCATCGGGACCCCATGATGTGATATCAGGGTCCTGATGGATTGTTATGGTATTTGGAGGCTTGACTATAGCCTCCAGGTCTGCCAGCTACAATGGCCCATGAAGCGCAGCCTCTGGCTGAGCTCCATAGGCTCTCTAATAATCCGCTATACTGATATACTGTGTTTCCCTGAAAATAAGACTCTAATGTTAATGTTTGCCTCAAAAGAGGCAGTGTGTCTTATTTTTTTGGGTGTCTTATACTTGCCCAGCTGCCGGCGTTTGTCCCTCGCGTTGGTCCCCGTGCTGCTGCATTCCTCAGTGCTGACAGGATTCTATTCTGATAATGGGGCTTTGAATACCCTGCCTTCTGGTAAGCGCTGTGATTGGTTCATCGAGCACCGGCTCTGATTGGCTGGTGCTCGATCCAATAACAGATCTTACTGGAGGCAGGGTATTCAAAGCCCACTTATCAGGAGAAGAGAATCCTGTCCCTACTGACTGCAGCAGTGCGAGGGACGCAGACACCGGCGGCTAGGTGAGTGTAAGCAATGAGGAAAAAAGAGCAATAATCACCTAGCTGACAGCATCTGTGTCCCTTGCACTGTAACAAGCACCAGCCAATCAGAGCCAGCGCTTGATGATCCAATCACAGCCATTCAGTGATGTCATTCACTGGCTGTGAATGATCGAGTGCCGGCTTTGATTGGTTGGCGCTTGATCCCATCACAGCGCTCTTACTGGAGGCAGGGTATTCAAAGCCGCGTCACCAGAAGAGAATTCTGTCCACATTAAGAACTGCAGCAGCGTGGGGACCCAATGCGAGGGAAACAGACAACGGCAGCTAGGTGATTATTGTTTTTTTAAACCTAGTGTAGCTTGGGCTTATTTTCAGGGGAGGGCTTATATTTCAAGGCCCCCCCCCCCCAAAAAAAAATAGGGGTAGCGGGGGGTTTTATCGAAGAAAAAACTGAAAATGATCTAAACGCCCCATGGATCAACAAATGGTACCATTAAAAGGTACAACTCATCCCGCATAAAAACGCTGTCAAAAAAGAGAAAATGTCAGGAGTCTTTGAATGCAGCAATAAACAGAAAAATGCTATATAAATTTGGTATTGGTGCAATCGTACTGATCTGCAGAGTTAACTCAACATATCATTTAAACTTGGTGTAGCCAGAATCATGTCGGCCAGAGAGTAATGTTATCACATTATTTTGCACACTGAACATCGTAAAAATGAAATTCAAAAAACAAATGGCAGAATTTTTTCTCCTCAATTCCCCTAAAAAAATTAGGTTATACAATACATTATATATACCCAAAAATGATGCCATTGAAAAATACAACTTGTCTCTCAAACATCTTATCTGGCTTTGTCAACAGAAAAATTAAAAAGCTATGGCTACTGGAATGCGACAATGAGAAAACTGAAAGATTAGTTGGTCATTAAGGTGCAAACGGGTCACAAAGGGGTTAATTTGGGGGTTGTATTTTCTTGTTTTGGTACTGTGTGTAAGACAAGCTCTGCTGTATGTTTTGATTCTGGTTCTCATGCCATATGTATGTTACAAGCTGTCTTCTGCTGCTGCATTTGTTTCTAGCTTGATTCTGGTGCTCTATTAACCTTTTCCAATCCACTGTCTGACCTCTGAAGACATTATGATTTGAGGTTGTACAGCTCTGATGTTGAAAGACGTCCATCGGGGTTCTCTTGCTGTATATTGCCAGCCTTTCTGCTGTCGGAGCCTATCCAACGTGTCACCTCATGCAGTACTGGCTTTAGCCAGCATATAGCGCTGTTGTATAACGGCAGAAAGATTAAAGGGGTTGTCCCGCGGCAGCAAGTGGGTCTATACACTTCTGTATGGCCATATTAATGCACTTTGTAAAGTACATTGTGCATTAATTATGAGCCATACAGAAGTTATCAAAAGTTATTCACTTACCTGTTCCGTTGCTGGCGTCCTCGTCTCCATGGTTGCCGTCTAATTTTCGCCGTCTAATGGCCAAATTAGATGCGCTTGCGCAGTCCGGGTCTTCTGCTCTTCTCAATGGGGCTCGGTGTAGCTCCGTGTAGCTCCGCCCCGTCACGTGCCGATTCCAGCCAATCAGGAGGCTGGAATCGGCAATGGACCGCACAGAAGAGCTGCGGTCCACGGAGGTAGAAGATCCCGGCGGCCATCTTCACCGGGTAAGTAAGAAGTCACCGGAGCGCAGGGATTAAGGTAAGCGCTGTCCGGTGTTCTTTTTTAACCCCTGCATCGGGGTTGTCTCGCGCCGAACGGGGGGGGGGGGGTGAAAAAAAAAAAACCCGTTTCGGCGCGGGACAACCCCTTTAAGCCTCCTGAGGAAAACCAGAATACAAATTGGATTGGAAAAGGTTAATGCTTTAAGCGTGTTTCTGGAGCTGTGTTTGATATGAGCTTGATTCTAGTGCTGGATTATGTACTGAGCTTCTTCCAATGCCTACTCTTTATAGATATAGAAATATAAGGGCTTCTTCACAAGGACATATGCACAAATACACTTGCCACAGCGTATTTGCACATTAACGAGGTTTGAAGAGTACCATAATCAAGAAGTTGTGTGCGTGTCTGTGCATATTACTGTAATTTTTGCGCATGCAGGGCACTTTCACATGATGCACCCCTTCCATGAAATTTAATGGCTATTTAAGCCTAATAAGTAGAGATGAGTGAGTAGTGCCTTATTCGAGTACCTGCCCGCTCATCTCTAAAGATTCAGCTGCTGGTGCGGGTGAGAGGTGAGTTGTGGCAGTAAGCAGGGGGGAGCGGGGGGGGGGGGGGGGAGAGGGAGAGAGATCTCCCCTCCGTTCCTCGCCGGCACCCGAAACTTTAGAGATGAGCAGGTAGGTACTCGAATAAGGCACTACTCGCTCGAGTAGTTTGCCTTAGCGAGTATGCTCGCTCATCTCTACTAATAAGGCTTTTGAACCTTTCATAGACTTCTATGGCAGGCTCACTCTGCAAAATGCAGGAAAACAGCACATATAAGAATGAACCCATTGAAATCAATGGGTTCTATTCTTTGTGTTTAGCGTGCGCAAAAATGTACGCAAATGCACTTGTGTGAAGGAGCCGTAAGGGATGTACAAACACGGGTATTTACATATTCCATGCATAGATCAATGAGGAGGAGGAGGCCAAGTCCATTTAACTGAAGTTACATGAAGTGCTCGTTTTTAAAAGTGAGTAAGCACTATACGATATGGAAAGATATACATTTCATGGAGAAATATTTTGGATCCAGGATTTCCAACAAGAAATAAAAGCTGGCAGTTTATTTTCGCAAAGCAAGAATAACCTTTCATATAAGCAATGATTAGAGATCATCTCAGTTAGAATTTAGAGAGCGCAATGGAATGTTTCCAGTTTTCAGCAATAAGACGGTTTAGAGGAAACTAAATATGGCATATAACTCTTCTATATTCCATGGGAATTTTCTCAATACCTAATGACAGCACAGCTAATACTGAGTTGGGACAAATCTTGAGGTCTGAGATTTTTTTTTATATCAGAATAGACTGTTCCCATAAAAGAAAAATACTGAGGTTTTCGCAAAAATGTAGAAGGAGCCCATATGGCCATACAGCCGCCTCAAAACACGTTAATGGACTATGATGCTGAATGTGCACCTATAGGTATATGTTAGGCACAGTGCAGGTAGGTATGCCATTTGTTTGACTGTAATACACTGCACAGGTTTTTTATAAAGCCCATACACTTGTATTAGGAAACAAATAACTGTAATTGAGTTTATCATAATACCAACAATGATGTATGGAATGTGCTTGTATACCAAATTCATTCAGTGATCAATAAAACGAAGTTAAAAAAGGAATGGCCAAAATCTGCTACAAAAGTGAGGTTGTGGAAGATTTCAAAGCAGACTGGGGGCTTCAAGATACGCTCTTTTGAAAAAGAACAAAGAAACTGACAATGGTGAGGACTGTAGACAGTGGTTGGTCAAGAAAACTTGGAGAAATTATTCATTCTTCCCTTCTAAATCAGAAGATGTCAAGCAGTGCTATCACCTCAGAACTAGCAGAAACCAGTGGGACCCAGGTACACTTATGTACTGTTCCAAGAAGTCTGGCCAGATGTGGTTTCCTTGGAAGAACTGCAGCCAAAAAACCTTTTGATGTAGAAACCATGCCAAATGACTCAACTATGCGAGAAAACATAAGAACTGTGCTGGCTTGTCACGGCGGCACTCACCACGCTCCCTCCCGGAGGGACGCACGTAGCCTCGGCCAGGGCAGAGCCCAGGTCTCTTCCGAACATCCCTAGGAGTGGGATACCCAATAAATCATACAACAGGCATACGTATTGTCACTGGTGACGCCACCGTTCTGTCACACACCGTAATTACCTTCGGCGGAGAATAAAGGAGCTGCAGACAGATATAACGTACCTCAGGTCCCTGGGAACGGTCAGGGCCTGGCAAAACTTTATTTGAATAAAACTCCCAACAGTACAAGGCAGAATAAACAATGTTCCAAGTGCAGGCATTAATACAGACTTGAGTAAGAGTATTTCCACATGGTGAACCCTGACCTTAGGATGCTGTGTGTGAACAACTGAAGGCTCGTACCTCCACCCGGTGGTCCCAGACTTCAAGACGTCGGATGTGTGAATTCAAGACTGGTACCTCTGCACTAGGCCTTGGGAAGAACTCATGGTTTGCTCACGTGCGCTCTCTACTTGGGGCTCACTCTTCTCTCATGCTAAAACAGTCAGTCCAGGGAAACTTCTGTTCTTCCATTCTTCACTACATGAGGGTCGAAGGTACCCTCATGCAGCTGGCACTCTTGGTCAGGAACCCAGAAGACATGGACCTCTTCCTGCTTTCAGACACTATTTATCACTCATACCACATGACAGGACATAAACTGATACATTCACAGGCAATCTCCAGGTTTTTGCAAATGCTTGACCCATCACTCTACAGCTGTGAAATAAATATAACAGAATGACTAGACACTTTTGCACAGCGCATCAATATAAGACATGACATGTATGACATAATGAGGCCTGGAATGGACTTACTAAGCCACTACAACTGTGGTGCAGAAAAATGTTGAAAATATTTGGCTTTACCTTTTTTTTGCATGGCAAACTGGAGTTTTTATTGGTACCATTTTTGGGTACATATAATGTATTGTAGAACTCACCTCCTCCTACCTTCCCCAGTTACCCTAACAGAGGCCCATGTTTGCTCAGCACTTCAGAGTGCCCTGGAAGCTAACCCTTTGGGGTCCATGTCTGAGACCAAGCATCATGTTTATCCTGAAGGGAAGCTGTGAGTTCCTCCATCAAATGGATCTCCTCTACCCCCTGAACCCACTGGTAGAGAAGGGGGTGTTGGGGACTTTCTGCATGCTGGGAAACTAGCCCGTTCTGTGTTAATGTGTCTAAGTATACATTAGCGGTATGTACATATGGGTATGTTCAAGAGATGTAGGCGATAGACTGTGACTGTGGGGTATGCACATGTAAGAACTTCCCGATGGTATTGTAAACCGCCTTCCAGTAGTTACGTAGTAGTGGACATTCCCAGAATATGTGCAGTAAAGCTCCTACTCCAGTGTCAGTGCCAACACAGTGAGAATAAGGGGTAAATTTGGTGTAGTTTGTGGGGGACCAGGTACCATCTTGAGAGAAGTTTAAATCTTGCTTCCTGATATCTACTTGCAATGGAGGATTTGTGTGAACTCGAATATTCTGTCCACCTGGGCCTCGGAGAAGGTGTAGTCAAGCTCTTTCCCATTTGCTCAAGTATGGAGGCCTGAAGTCCTGTGTCTGTGAGATCAATAGAGTATATCATAGATAATGCTTGTGAATACGTGGTAGGACATTCATTATGTAGATTGCACATTGTCCAAACCATGTATATAGACCCTTGAACCAACAAATTAAGTCCTCTGATAGCCCTGAGAATAGCAACATAATTGTACATAGAGTTCCTTTAGATTTTTCGGGATCCACACACCTAAGTATTTGATGTCGTCATGGGACCACTTGGAAGGAGGAGTGGGAGCTTTGTAAATTTTGCAGAAGGAATATATTTAGGGCTTCTGATTTCTGGAAGTGTATTTTAAAGTAGATTATTTAGAATTTTCAAAATTCTTGCAGTAGGCTTTGGAAGGTTGTTAGCGGATTAGATATGAACAGCAGGTCCCTTGCGTATGCAGCTATTTTGAATTCCTGTTGATCAATCCGGGGTCCTATTATAGGATTCACTCTAATGGTTCTTAATAGCGGTTCTAATGATAGGGCAAAGAAAAGGGGTATAGCAGGCAACCCTGACAAGTACCATTCCTTATGGGAAACGATCGGGTGAAAACACTGTTAACCCTGACGGTGGCTGTAGGATTCAAATTTAAGGACTGTATCTAAGTCCTCATGGTTTGACCAAGAGCAATATGCTGAAGTACCTTGAAAAGGAAGAGCCAGGCTGCATCTGTTGAAAATAGTGGGATGGATTTTTAATTTTGGCATAGTGTAGGATATTCAATACGTTGGTAGTGTTATCTCTAGCCTCCCTAGAAGAGACAAATCCCACTTAAGGCGCATTAAGACTTTGTAACTAGCTTAAGGTCAACATTAAGTAGGGAAATGGGGTGGTATTTTGAGCATAGGGTGGGGTCTTTGTCTTTGTGTATTACTGCAATCTGGGTGCTGGTCATATCAAGGGGTAGAGGGCAGCCCTCCACTATTGAGTTCAGAGCGGATTCTAGTGGATTGGTGAGCAAATATGAATTTTGTTTTTTTAAATAAGAGGCCAGTAGACCATCTGGGCCCAGTGCTTTGCCTGAGATCATACACTTTAGGGCCTGCATTATTTCTTCCCCTGAAATGGGACCATCAAGTACGCTCACCAACTCTGAGGACACTGCAGGCAGACGAGATCACTCCAGATACTGTTGTATTTGGGTCCTCGGGCATGTCAGCTTGTGATCCCAAAGGAGGAGGCAGATTGTACAGGTCATGGTAAAACTGCACAAATTTAGCTGCAATTCTCTGCGGGTTGCTGGTGAGGGTCCCACCATGGGGGGAGATCCCCCGAATAAAGTTAGTCTGTTCTCTCAGCGATTTTGCTAGGGTTCTGCTGTATTCATGTCCAAATTCAAAGAAATGATGACCTCTAGCTAAAAGGATTTTAGTTTGGAAGGCTAACTTGTCTTAACAAATTTTGGGCTCCAATGAGAGCTGAGCAGATAGAAAACACATGAGTTTGCCTTTTTTCTAGTGTTTAATTTCGGCTATGATGGTCGCCAATTCGTGGGAGTCTTTGAACAACCCTTGTGCACTGCCCAGACTGATAGGGGGAAGTGTCTCCCGAAAGGGTTTTCCCTCAAAGTAATTAAGTCTGCGTGAATTGACAGACTAACCGATATATTCAGCAGTGATTCATTCAGACACCAGTGCCAGGGTTTAGATGGAGTAGTGGAGGAAGTCAGTGAGACATGTAACATTGCGTGATCAATGTATGTGATGGGATCAATTGTAGAGGAACATGTATTTGGGTGGATCGCATGTCTAATGAAAAAGTAGTATATTCTGGAGTATACATTGTGTATGTTGGAGTAGAATGTGTAGTCTCTTCGGATGAGTGGTTGGCGACAAATCCACTAATTGATGTGACTGCAGAAGACTTTTAATGGGTCTGACATATAAGGCCATGTGGGATATTCCTCTCAAGACATCAGAGGGGGTTCAAGGCGAAATTAAAGTTGTGTATACAACCCCCCCCCCCATCCTTCCTAAGGTTTCCTCAGAGAATTCCTCCAGTTGGGATAGAATACAGTCTAAGACAGTAAGTTCATTGGAGTTTGGTGAATATACATTAGCAAAAGTGTATGTGTGGCCTACCAATCTTCACAAATGGGAATCTCCCAGCAGTACTGGCCCCATTAAAAACAATGGGAGAACATTGCGATCTTCTGCCGTGGCTGTGATGAAGGGAACCCCCGCAGTGATGCAAGGTTGTTTTCATGTGAAAACTCACATCCAGGGATTCTCAGATAGATTGCAAGGGTGATATCAGGCTGTGAATCACAACCAGCTATTGCTCTTGCCAGTGTGCAGGAGCCCTAAAGGTGGTCCCATCCTGTATGATTAGGTGAAATGGGTGACCACACCTGTAGGATGTTCCCAGTTCACAAAGCTGGTTGAGGAGAGGTTTCAGCAAGTGTCTCATCCCAAGGGTTTGGCGGGAGACATCTAGTTGTAGCTGGATGGTGCTATTTTGAAAGGATATAGATCCAAGCCTCCAGGCCTGCTATATGATCTCATCCTTGTCCCTAAGAGTGGATTCTGCACAGGGCATTTGTTGGAGAGGTGGTGTCAGGGCAACTCCAACTCAAGACCCTATGGACTCTGTCAATTTGGATTCTGCTCTTGCCAGAACTTTAAGGATAATGTTGTGAAAGTCTGGGGGAACAGTTTCCAGGATTCCACACAGTTTGACGATTCCACAATTTCTGTTCTCTTGGTCATCGATTTGTAACGAGATTGTTTTGTTAAAGGCACTTTGTATGGTTAGTGTTTATTCGAATCTAGATACTCGGATATCGATTAACTATGTAGATTATTCAGTAGTTGAAACTGTGACAGTTTAGTTTGGATTTGAGCAATGTGAAAACTTGTTTCTTTTGCTTGGATACTATTTGTTGAATTAAGGACTCAAGGTCTTTTTGGGTGGGTAATGCTAGTAATAGAGACCAGAGATCCTCAGGGGCGGGTGTAGATCTGGGTACTCCCCTGTTGATCTGTGGGGCCCCTCTAGGGTACTTGGACAGCGTGTCATGTCTGTGAGGTTGGAGTGAGGGACCCACTCTATATATGCCTTTTGGCTCAATGCTCCTGTGGCTCTGGGTTGGGCGGCACAGATGGGGGAGACATGGGCCTATGGTGGGGGATCGCCTATTGAGTTTGTCCATATACCTCTGTGCGATGGGGTCCTCCAGTGAGGTTAAATGGTCAGACATATCCACCATAATTCAGCCCTGGGCCCTTTGGTTCACCCCTCCTATTCTTGATCTTCCTGACACTAGCACCAGACTGTGTGGGCCCATATTCAGGTGTGCTATAGGTTAAAGTTTGAATCCCTTCTGTCAGAAGGACTGTGGAGTGTTTGCCCTCACTATCTTCATTACCAGGGATCATGTGGAAAGGTGTTGCTCCCTGGAGCATCTGTTGCAAGGTATAGGCTTCTCCCTCTGTAACTCATCTATTTGCGGGCTCTACCTTTGTTCTCAGCAGCAGCCCCTTTGAGCACACCTCCCCTCCGTGGTGCCTGGCTGATTTGTGATGAGTGGGAAGTCAGGGCCCGTCTTGGTTGCAGGATCCTACCTTTGGGCTCACCCGCAGATAACCTAGTATGTTTTGTGGGATCGCTGTTATCGATCCTCCGCGGTTTCAGCTGGTGGCTGGCTATCAGTCACAGCCGGCTCCCACAGAGGGATAACTCGGCCTACACAGGACGTAAGTTTGTATCCTCTTGCATTAAGTACTCCACAGCAAGAAAGTAAACTTGCATCCAGTGGTGTTAAGGGTTTTAAGGAAAATGAAGAAAACAAGGACTAGTAATGTAAACGTTTCTGTAATGGTAAAGGACGGGCCAAATCGGCACCTCAAGCGGATCCCACTGAAGCAATGGCTCCAGATTCCACACAAGGCGGCGAGGCAAGCCTGCTGCTGTTAGAAGTGGCTATGCCGTTGCGTTAAATCTACAGCACACAGAACAGGTCGCAGATTGGATGACATGCTTCAACTACCACCACAATCTCTCCCTCCCAGTCACAGCTACACAGCAGTCAGTCTGTACTAGTCAGCCATGAGCATCCACCCTCTACTACACCCCATGCCAAATGCCCCAGATACTTGAAAGCAGTCCACATAGATCAGTCTGAGGAGCTGTTTAATCATTTTTTCATGAATGTCAACCAGGTAGTCCAAACAACAAGAGGGAGAAGACCAATACATTTAATACGTTTTACTTATTTTCCTCTAAAGAGGAAGATGACGGTTGGCCAGTGAGTGCGATCAGCTCTCTACAAGCTTACTCCCTTTTAACACCCTCTACATTGACACTGATATCTGTATCTCACAAAACCCAGCCTTCATACAGTGCTGCCCACAGGAAACTACCGTGGTGTGTTAAAAGCCACACCACCACAGGGCTGTTGACAGCTCTACAGGCCCAGGCTAACGCGTGGCTGACCTTGCACAAACTGAAGCCAGACAAGGTCGTGTATGACAAAGGGGCCAACCTGCTGGCAGCCCTTTGCCTCACGTATCTTGCCTGGTGCACGTGATGAGCCTGGTAGTCCAACTGCCTCATCTGTGACATACCTACACATTGAAATTTCATGTTGCAAAGGTTAAGCCAGCTGCAGAAGGCAATCATGAAGTGCCAAATGGCGTATCCCATTTGCAGACGCTGTATGAAGGTCAGGCACTTAACACCTATTGAATGGCTATAGAACAAGTATTTTTGTGCCAATTTAGCCTGCTTTGAATAAGCGAGCAAAATGGTCAGTCATGATGCCATAGTGATCAGTATGACCATTCATGTTGTCTATCTGCTGGAACAGACGCTACAGAGCCTCAGACCATATGTGGCTCTTTTGTTTTCAGTGCCACCCTTGTGCTCCGAGTGACTTCCACACCACTGTACATTATTTTTATCAATTGTTTTGTTGGATAAAGTCTTCCCCAGATGTGTGGTTGTATTTGCGGTGTCTGGCAGGAGACCGGCCGTTGCAGGTGAGACCACGGGGCTCTCGAGGGTTGTCACTGGTGACTCTGTGATCTCTCCCCAACAATGGCATAATGTGGTGCAAAATGACCAGACAGATGTAAACGATGGTGTCAAGTGACCTCTGTTCAAGGAGTTGTTAAATAAGAGTCCACATGCGAAGAGTTTTCAAACCGGAGGTACACTGTTTTCTTTATTCATAGTCCAACTTTGATTTTTCAAGTATAAGGGGGAAAGGGGAGGACTTGTTATTCCACAGAGCTTTCAGGTAAATTATTTATTACCTGAAAGCAAGCTGGGTACTCATTTTACCATTTAGGTAAGAAGGCTGGGTCAACCTTGAGCCAGCTACCTGAACAATGCAGGGATTGAACCTAGCTCACCAAGCTTCAGGTTGTGAGCGAGAGCTTAAAGGAGATGTCCCATGAAAGCAAGTGGGTCTATACACTTCTGTATGGCCATATTAATGCACTTTGTAATGTACATTGTGCATTAATTATGAGCCATACAGAAGTTATAAAAAGTTTTATACTTACCTGCTCCGTTGCTAGCGTCCTCGTCTCCATGGTGCCGACTAATTTTTGGCCTCCGATGGCCAAATTAGCCGCGCTTGCGCAGTCCGGGTCTTCTGCAGTCTTCTATGGGGCTCCGTGTAGCTCCGCCCCGTCACGTGCCGATTCCAGCCAATCAGGAGGCTGGAATCGGCAGTGGACCGCACAGAAGAGCTGCGGTCCACGGAGGAAGAGGCCATCTTCAGCGGTGAGTAGAGAAGTCACCGGAGCGCGGGGATTCAGGTAAGCGCTCCGGTGAGCTTTCTTTACCTCCCTGCATCGGGGTTGTCTCGCGCCGAACGGGGGGGGGGTTGAAAAAAAAAAAAACCCGTTTCGGCGCGGGACAACCCCTTTAACACTCTGCGCCACATGAGTATAAAGCAAGAGGCCTGTCTCACACGCATTCTTCTAGGAGACACTTCTCTTTAAGAAATCTGGGTGTTCTCAGTCTGTTATCTGCAAGACGATCCTCGGGGGTACACTCCTGACACCGTGAGTTAACACACAACTCTTGCCTTTTCTTGCTTGGTTACTCCTCCAAACTTCTCAAAGCAGGAACAGTTACTTTGAGCTTCATTCCCGGAAGGGAAAATATACCACGGCAAATGAGGCCCACGGCTCTGCGCTAAAGCGAGCTTCAGCCTCCCACTAACACGTCCTCCTCCACCGACTACATCTCTGCACCTTCTCACTGCTCTAGGCTCCGCCTCCCAACCTCTAAACTCCCACTTAAGCCTCACGCACACAGGTGGATCTGGAGTGGGCATCCGACCCCCGGGTTCTGCAGCAATAACCCTCCATAGCATGCTATGGAAAAAGGATTTTCATGTACATGAGCGAAAACCAATTTCTGTTTCCGCTCATGGATAAAAAATCGCAGAATGCTCTGTTTTCCTGTTTCCCGCACAGACAACTTCCATTGAAGTCAATGGAAGCCTTCTGACTCGCGGGGAAAAGCAGGAGTTTAACCCCCTAATGACGCGGCCCTTTTTTCTTTTCCATTTTCGTTTTTTCCTACCCTCTTAAAAAAAAATCGTAACTCCTTTATCCATCGACGTCCCTGAATAAGGGCTTGTTTTTTGCGGGACGACTTGTATCTTTAAATGATGCCATTTACTGTACCATATAATATACTGAAAAACTTTTAAAAAATTCTAAGTGGAGTAAAATGAAAAAAAAACGACACTCCGCCATTTTTCAGTGCGTCTTGTTTCTACGGCGCACAAACTGCAACAAAAGCTACATGATAACATTATTCTATGGGTCAGTACGATTACTAAGATAGCAAACTTTTTTCAGACATTTAATTTTTTAAAAATTATTTTCTGCAGTCATTTTGTGCGCACAATAACTTTTCTATTTTTCTGTCAACGTAGTTGAGCAAGGGCTCATTTTTTGCAGTATGTCCTGTAGTTTCTGATTTCGGAATACATACAACTTTTTGATTGCTTTTTAATGCGCTTTTTCTGGGAGACAGGGTAACTAAAGTGCATTTCTGGCATTCTTTTTTTCTCGGATGTCGTTCACCGTGCGGAAAAAATAATGTGCTACTTTGATAGAGCGGACTTCTATGGATGCGGTGATACCAAATACATATTTTTTTTTAGGATTTAGATTTTTTTAATAGATATGACAAAAGGGGGGTGATTTAAACTTTTATAACTTTTTTTTTTTTTTTTACAATTAATAACTTTATTGACTTTTTTTTTTTACTTTGATCGCTCCTGTAGTATGACGCAATGCTACAGCATTACGTCATACTGCTATTTTACAGGTAGTCTATCAAGCCACCCCAACGGGGATGGCTTGATAGGCACCCTGCTAAGGCAGCCCTGGGGCCTGAAAGGCCCCCAGCTGCCATGACACTTGCACGGCTCCCCCGATCTCATCGGGGGATTTAAATGCCGCTGTTAGAATTGACAGCGGCATTTAAAGGGGTTGTCCCGAGGCAGCAAGTGGGTCTATACACTTCTGCATGGCCATAATAATGCACTTTGTAATGTACATTGTGCATTAATTATGAGCCATGCAGAAGTTATAAAAAGTTTTATACTTACCTGTTCCGTTGCTGGCGTCCTCGTCTCCATGGTGCCGACTAATTTTCGCCCTCCGATGGCCAAATTAGCCGCGCTTGCGCAGTCCGGGTCTTCTGCAGTCTTCTATGGGGCTCCGTGTAGCTCCGTGTAGCTCCGCCCCGTCACGTGCCGATTCCAGCCAATCAGGAGGCTGGAATCGGCAATGGACCGCACAGAAGAGCTGCGGTCCACGGAGGAAGAGGCCATCTTCAGCGGTGAGTAGAGAAGTCACCGGAGCGCGGGGATTCAGGTAAGCGCTCCGGTGAGCTTTCTTTACCTCCCTGCATCGGGGTTGTCTCGCGCCGAACGGGGGGGGGTTTGAAAAAAAAAAAAACCCGTTTCGGCGCGGGACAACCCCTTTAAGGGGTCAATAGCCGCGATCGGCCGATCGCGGCTATTGTCCGCGGGTGTCAGCTGTAATAAACAGCTGACACCCACGCTGTGTGAAGAGAGGTCGCCCTGCGGATTATTGCCGTGGGGAACAAAATTCAAACTCGCCCGTGGACAGGCAGCCTTAATGTTGCTGTAGGCCTCTTGGCAGACTCTGGGACTAATTTAACTCTGGTCTCCATCAATTTTTGAAGGACCACTCTTGGTAATGTCACTGTTGTGCCAAATTTAATTTGCTTCTTGATCACTGTGTTCCATCGTATATGCAATGCCTTGGAAACTTTTTGGTCCTCTTCTGACTGATACTGTTCAACAATTGGATCACTTAGACCAACTGGCGTTTCCACCCTCTGCTAACCAACCTCATCCTGACATCTCCATCTCAGTATGAGGCACCACCATAACTCCCAGACAGCACGTTTGATGTCTTGGGGTTATATTCGACTCTGATCTCTTTTATCCCCTACATCTCTTGCCCGAATGTGTCACCTGCACCTCAGGAACATCACAAGAATCCGCCGGTTTCTCCCCGTGGACATGCTTAAAACGCTCACTGTTGCCCTCATCCACTCTGCTTAGTTATTGCAACTTGTGTCTGAATGGCCTCCGCCGCAGCACACTCTCCCTTCTCCAATCCATCCTGAATGTGGCAGCCAGGCTCATCTTCCTGTCCAGCCGCTACTCAGACACCTCTGCCCTGTGCCGGTCACTGCACTGGCTGCCTGTCAAATATAGAATACAATTCAAACTCGCTACCTTCATCCGTAAGGCTCTACACAGCACTGTGCCGCCTACATTGCCTGCTTCATCTCAATCCACCCAGCCCACGCCCTCCACTCCGCTAACAAAATCAGATTAAGGGCTCCTTCCCACAGACGGATTGCGTTGTCCGCAGCTATTAAGTTCTATTGAACCTAATGGCTCAATGCTCACTGTGCGGAATTCCACCGTGAAATCACCGGATCTCACCCGTGGCATGCTCTATTTGCCGCGGGTGTACGCGCGGACGGCTTCCATTGAGGTCAATGGAATCCGTCCGTCACACTATCTTCTGCTGTAGCACAGCGGAAGATAGCGTGAAACAGCTTCCCCGCCTACCGCCGCTGCGTCATGACATGGCCGGCCACGTCATGTGACGCTGTGGGCGTGTCATGTGACGTGGCCTGCGTGTCACATGATGCTGCGGTGTGTGACGCCGAAGCGTCATGCGGGTCGTAGGACGCGGGATCTGCAGGTAAGTATTTGGGGTCTCTGGGGGGCGCCGTCACAGCTGTGTGCAGCCGGCCTAAGTGCCCCTTTTACCTGAACCACTCATTCCCACCTCCAAGACTTCTCCAGGGCAGCACTAGTCTTCTGGAACACGCTACCCAAAACTATCTGAGCAATCCCTGACAACCTCAGGCATGCTCTAAAAACGCACCTTTGGTAGGCATACCATATCCCCTAAACCAAACCCCTCTGTACTCCGCCTAATAACATGCTCCCTGTCCTACTGACTGCAACCACTTAGTTTTGCCCCCGTCCCGCCCTCTCCCAATGCAAATTGTGGTGAGGGGCGGAGAGAGGGTGAAGAGGGGGCAGGAGCTCAGTGCACTGCTCCCAGCCCTTCCAGCATCCTCCCCCTGCAGAGAGGGACACCATATATCGTCCGGACTTGAAAACCCGTCCGACATACGGACGTCTGAATAAGCCCTCAATATGGCTAATTGTAAACACTGCTACATCAACTATAATTAAGTTTTATATTATATTTTTCCACCCTAAAGTCCTTTTATTTTCCGATGGAGTTGCACAGATAACGGGTCACGTTAAAGGTGGCAAAAAATCTGAAATGATTCATCTTCATTGGATTTTTTTTAACATTACAAAAACCTGACTTTATATCCTACCAATCTAATCACTATAGATTCTTATTTATATATTTGGTTAACTTTTCTGAAACTTCTCCTGTGAATGGGAGAGCTAGTAGCATCCATGTACTAGTAAGCAGGAATGCCTATGGTGGGCAGTGGCTCTGGGTGACAACTGAGAGTTATAGTGGCTCTTCTGGGAGGGACCCTGCTGCTGGGGGTATCGGTATGAGTGGCATTTCATGGGTGTCGCCGGCTGGGCACATGCCACAAAAGGATGTATTTCGGTGGGTTAGACGTAGTGCGCTCATTATCAGCTGCTGTTTCCTGCCAGATGCTGAGGAGGAAGTGCAACATTGTAGCACAGCAGGGAGGGGGCTGGGCGCTGAAGAGTGACACCGAGGGGCTGAGTGCTGTCACAAGCTCGGGGCTGAGGTAGGTACAATGCTGCCCGCTGTGCCACTTCTGGGCATACTGAGGCTTGTCTGTAGGCTGCTTTATGTACATGGCTGGCTGGAGGCTGCAGGACAGATGCTAAATGTTTAGCTGCTTCTATTATATCCAGGAGTAGCAGAGCTGAGCTTGTAATTTAACTCTGGGTGGCATCATCTTTGTAAGGTCTTAGGTATTGTCACTTATTACCTGCAGTCCTATGTAAAACCACAGCCAGCACAATGTGATATGACAAAGTTCTACCAGATGACGCTCAGCTCTGCTACATCTCTACATATACATTCTATATTGTGTATCAACATTACAAGTTGTTTTTTTATTTTTTTTATTTCTAAGAACTTTCCAATTTGTCACAATTCTCTCCATGCAGCGATTTCATGGGAATTACTGGTACAGAAAATAGATGAGTTCAGTTGGAAATAGCCATCACCCCAGTATAGGGGGTCAGCGCTCAGCATTGTCATGAATCAGCACCTCTTGTGTTGTGACTTGGAGCTACTGTCTATATTAGAACATATACCATGAGCGCTGTGGGGTCGTGTGTAATGTGGAGGGCAATACAGGCTGATATTTGCAGATTGCTATACGATGGACATTTTACAGTGTTGGCAAGTGTGTGATTGTACCTGCAAATAAGAATGCATTACATAAGGTGTCCTGTGTGGCTATTTGGTAGTTATGATCCCTGTAAGTGCATGTCTTCAGGTCCCCTGGTGTTCCTGAGGGTGCAGTTATTACAAGGAGTTCATTGCATACTTTGATGCCCCATTAGCATCATAACGGTGTAAATGCTTTGTTAGGTCAAGTACTCAGCTGCTTCACTTCACCATACCCTTGCCTGTGGCTTACCACTAGACAACGCTTACTGTATACAGACATGTATATCTTAGAGAGCGAGCTCTAGAAATCATTTTACAATGAGATCCACCTACTTGTGACTGCAGACAGACAGAATTATGACATTTGTAGGTTGTGTACATATTTACAATATTATTTTTAATTGCTCTATTCAAAATAAAAGTAAAGCAACTTGGGCCAAAAGTCTTCATTAAAGCTGCAAGCAGCATGAAATAGCGACAGGTGCTCTGACAACACTGGACTTTGTTTTACTCTGAAATGCTGCAACATTTAACAGAGGATATCCTTTTAATAATTTCTGCACCTCCATTCCTTCTCCCAGCCCAACGCAGGTGAATTGACTTCTCTCCCTATTTGTTTTCTTTAATTCCTTCAGTGAAATTTATATTTCAAAAATATATCAAAGGGGTTGGGGTGGCTTCACATCTGTCGGAACCTCTGCAACAGAACCTCTGTCCAGATCTGGCTTAAAATGCCAGAAGCGGAAACCCTGCTTGCTTCGGAAGGCAGGCGGACCCCAGTATAGTTAACGGGGCCCACCTGATGTTCAGTTCCATCCAGAGATGTAACAGTTTGGCAGTAGGGATTCCCTTTTTCTGCTCCCGAAGTGAAGCATGAAAATGGAACCCTGAGTGCAGATGTGAAACCACCCTTACCTCATCATAGACTTCTTTCACACCTGAGCTAATATTTCTGTTCGATCCCATCCTCAGAGCAGCCAGATCGAACACATGCTAGATCTAAATGGTGCCCATTGAGTATAATGCTGCAGTATTTCATCTGGGATTTTGAGCTGGCTCTGTGCGGGATGCTATGAACATAACTTCCAGTGCAGGTGTGAATACGGCCATAATGATGTCATGGTGTCAGTCAGTTGATACTGGGGAAATATAAGTAATGTAGTGACTACCTGACCTGTGTCAGAGGAAATGTAGTATAATGTTTGGCTGAGTGCAGTGTAGAGGATTCTCAACTGGACTTTCCACCATGAAAGTCATTATTCAGCTTTCATTCTCCTTATTCTAATTCCTTGGAAAACTGACCAAATAGTGACTTATCTATCTAGTAGAAATGACAAGCCACAAACCCAGTTAGGTTTTCCAGTTAAGGCTTTTTACTTTTGTTACTTTTCACGTTGAGAGGAATTTATTAAAGGAAGGTCTTTATTTTGCATTTCTGTGTTACACAATTTACAAAACTGTTTTCTTGATTCTGTCAATGAGAGGGCTTCACTACCAAACCATGCCACAGCACTACAGATGGCATTGGTGTTAGTGTATCTTGACGCCACCGAAGCTAGGGGTTTAACAGGAGGAACGCCCCTGTCTGACTCCCAGCTTTTGATCGGGTCAAAGCTGGAAGGTCCTAGGAGCATGTACATTAATTTTGTTTCCCTGCAGGTTTACCCTGACTGCTGTAACATGATATAATTTTAAGTTTATAATATAAGCCTAACAAGCCCTGCTGAAAATCAGTTGGGGCCGATGCGCGTTGCTGCTGGCAAGTGATCCGCAATATGATAGTGACGGGTGGGGGGGCCGTCCGCTGGTAACGCCGCCGAATGAGGCTGTGCAATCCCTGCTCTACACACCGCTCTTCCTTTCCATTGCACATGGGGCTGCACATTTTGGATTTTACACAAACTTTTGTGCGCTGCTAGGACCTGCTAGTTAACGAGCTGAGCAGCCTATCAGGTAAGGGGGGGTGTCGCCCTCCTGCCTATCTTGTCTCCACCAGGACTTCCTGGTGGCGCCAAGATACACTAATACCGATGGCATTTTGATAATTCCAGACATCCCTAGCAGCTTCTCAGCTGATCAACGGGGGTCCTAAACAGCAGACCCGGCTGATCTGCTATTAGTGACTTAGCCTGAGGTTTAGTCATCAGTAGTTTTGTTTTTTTTCCTTGGAAAACCCTTTTAAGGTGCTCATACACATTTGATAGAAATTGGTTGATTGAAAAACTGTTGACCAATCGCCTAGCTATTTGTTCGTTTTGCAGATAGCCATACACATTTTAGTGCATATTAGCTGCTAAAGTTGTTCAAACTGGTCACACTGAACATGTTCATTGACACCCAGTGACTAAAGAATAATAGTCACTCGCGCTGTGTCAATGAACATTTCTTTCAAGGAATGTTCATGCAAAGAAAGATTTGTCTGACAATCGACCATTTCAGATGCAGCAGACTTCTTTCCAGATGATATGTAATTGGTCAGCTGAAATGGTCATTCATGGTTTCACCCATCAAATAACCATTTTGGTTGAAATTGTCAATTTTTATAAACCTTGGTCTAATATGTCCGGGCACCTTTTCTGTACATGACAGTCACATTTGTGTGACTATCTCCAGTGTCATCTTGCTATAGGTTCTTTTTTCTTAATAGATAATAGAAGTCCATATACTGAATCTTGGTTTATTGAAGTACAGTAATATTTATATGTAGTCTGGCATGAGAAACAAACTTGACACTGGAATAAAGTGCTGGCAGTCTTGGATGAATTCCCCTAATTTCTGAGTAGTCACAGGGATTTTTAAATCTAAGTATGCAGGTTTCTATGCCAGTTCCCATGGCTTAATTTTCATCTCTACACTATAGTTTTATCTGTGAAAGGGTACGTTCCAACTTCAGTAGTGGAGCAGCAGACTGCACACAAACTAGAATCCTGACTTTTGATACTCTTTCCAGCACAGTGATGCATACATATGTCTTGGGTAGAAGGTTGCAAAGTTATAGTTGATAAGGTTGAAAAAGACAGGTTCATCTAGTCCATCCTATAATCATCATTTTGATCCAGAGAAAGAAAAACACCTATACGGCAAATACCAATTGACCCACAGTAGGTGAAAGTTATCCCGACTCCAAATGCAGCAAGGAAAATAAATCCCTAGTCAAAGTCCCAACCTTAAGCAATCTACTACCCATAATTTGTGATATATTTTCAAGAAAGGAATCCGGGCCATTCTTGAACTCATTCAGTGAATCCACCATCACAACGTGTTGTGGCAGAGAACTCTATAGTCTTCTAGTCTGATGATTGTGAAACCTTCTTTCTTCTAGACCTAGAAGATTCCCCATTATCATGGTTCTTTGCCTAAAGGTCCTTTTACCTAGGCTGATGATCAGGCCAAACATTCCTCTGAATTCTTGTTTGCCTGACAATCAGGCTGTGTACAACGCGCATCTAACAAATTTACATTGTAGTGTGAACAGGAAGATGTACAGTCGACCCATAGGGGTGAATGATCGTAATTACAATCGTTGGTCCCCATTAGCAGATTCTAGAAAATGAAGACTGCTGATTGATGTGCATGTTGATTGGCGTTTGTTACATCAGGCTCAGAAATGTTGAAGGACTCTAGTGTAAAAAGATAATTACAGCAGAAAAATCTCTATTGTCCATTCATATACAGATGGGACAAATCTTTACCTTGATTGTAATAGCATGGTGCAGAAAGTTCTTAACCCATTAAAAAGGTATTGCTATTGAGAGAGAACCAAAAAAAAAACCTCAGCTTCTGGCGTCCCGCATACTAAAATGCTCGAGTCCCCCATTGTAGTCAATGGGGTTTGTTACTCGATTAGAGCTCTTGAATTTTATGAAAAGCTTGACTCGAATAACGAGGACCTGAGCATTTGGGTGCTCGCTCATCTCTAGTCTTCTTCCTTTGCACCTGTGCTAGCTCAGCAATGTCCTTATACAGGTGCCCCAAATTGTACACAATATTCCATGTGTTCCCTGACTAGTGATTTGGATTGAGGCAAATGTTTGTCCATGTCATGTGTGTTTATTTGCCTTTGAGCAGTGTTGGACAACTGCTGCATCTTGAGTTTAATTTGCCCACGAATATCCCAAGTTTTTTTAGGTGGTAGTCTAAGGCCCCTCTCACACAGACTTTTTTGTAGTGTTTAGCGCTGCCTTTTCAGTCTTCAACGCTGCGCTTTGCCAGCGATGCATGTTCTATCTTTGGCTGTTTTCAGCCCTTCATCGCCCATTGAAATGAATGGGCAGCGGTTTCAGTGCTGCTTAAAACGTGGCGCAACTTGGTACCACGTTTTTGGCAGCACTAAACACAAGTGTTAGCTACACTACCTTAAAAAAACAATCAATACTCACCTAACTGCCGCTGCCTGGGGCCTCAACGCTGTTCTCTGGATCTGCTGGCAGGCTTACTGGCACCTGTCATTGCTGATAGAGCATCTTTTGCTAGTGACAGGGTTTGAAAATCCCGCCTCCAGCAAGAGATTGCTCTGATTGGCGGAACTAGGGAGCTCAGCTAATCACAGCCAGCGCTGGATGCACCAATCATAGCCATTCAAGAAACGCGAGGGTCACTGGCCAGCTTAGGGTCGGATTTCGCTGCAAGATCTCGAAGCCGGAAGCCAACCCAGCCATGTGAATGTGGGCTTATATAGCTCCAACATATTCTACAGCGCTTACAAAATGGGAGAACCGATACAAAAACCATGGTTACATGTTTTTTAATGGAAACAGTAGGGGTGAGGGTCCTGCTCCAACGAGCTTACATACTACAGATAATGAGATACAGAAGGTAAGGGGGCTCGAGATGTGCACAGTGTGGGGAGGGGGAGAGTGTGGGATGCTATACACATGGACAAGGGTTGGACTTAAGCCGTGTGGTGGCTCAATCAGTATGACTGCAGGGGCCGGTTGATTGCAGCTAGCAGGGATTTCAGTCGGTAGAACAGGGAGCATGTTATCAGGCGGAGTTCCAAGGGGTTTGGTTTAGGAGATATGGTATGCCTTCCTGAAGAGGTGCATTTTTAGAGCAAGCCTGAAGTTTTGTGTGTGTCAGGGATGGCCTGGATAGTTTTGGGTAGCATGTTCCAGAGAACTGGTGCTGCTCTGGAGAAATCTTGGAGGCGGGAATGAGAGGTTTGAATTAAAGGGGCACTTGGTCTGATTTCATTAGCAGAGCAGAGGGCACCGGCTGGGTGGTGGATGGAGATGAGGGAGGCAATGTAGGGTGGCGCAGTGCTGTGGAGCGCTTCGTGGATGAAGGTAGTGAGTTTTAATTGTACTCTATATTTGACGGGCAGTCAGTGCAGTGACTAGCACAGGGCAGAGGTGTCCAAGTAGCGGCTGGACAGGAAGATGAGCCTGGCTGCAGCATTCAGGATGGACCTCGTGACTTCAATTGCTGTTGCTGGACGTCAGCTGGTGACCAGTGTGGCATGGACTGCACAGGCCAGGAGGCGTGACAAAGGTGAGTATATGTTTTATTATTTTAGCGCACTTCCCCAATTAGATTTAAAAAATATTTATCCAACCTGCATTGGCCCTATAACCCGACCACCCTCCTAGAATTTCTCCCAGTGGGTTCACTGGCCAACCTGCCTCTGTGCACTGTTTCATAACTG
This sequence comes from Eleutherodactylus coqui, assembly GCF_035609145.1. Taxonomy (NCBI): domain Eukaryota; kingdom Metazoa; phylum Chordata; class Amphibia; order Anura; family Eleutherodactylidae; genus Eleutherodactylus; species Eleutherodactylus coqui. Next base: position 73,121,761 of record NC_089847.1, read on the forward strand.
CTGCTGCTCCTCAGTTCCTGCTGCTTGAAGTTTTCATCCACTTGTTAAGAAAAGCAAGCTAAAAATATCAGACTCTGCTTCCTTTTCTCCTCCCCTTCCCACAAGTCAGATTGATTCAGGAGGAGAGTAGAGGGGAACTTCAGCTGGGACATATAAGGCGGCACTGTCGGACAATGACCAACCTGTTTCCTAGGAGTGTTATTTGTTTACAGGTGGGCAGGTGCCATTGTAGTGGTGAAGGCGTGCCCCTTTAATTTCGATCAGGCAGCTTGGGTTCCCCAGGCATTGTGTTCTAGTGATGGCTGTACCACTGCAAAAGTGGCTTGAGTGGGTCTCTCAGTCTGCTTGGTTTTGCTGGATGCTGACACTGACCCAGGGTGAAGGTCTAATATGTTTAAGGGTTTGTGGCCTATGACTAGTTGAGTTGTATATACAAACTGCTGTAAACTGAGCTGTTATCTGCAGAGAAATCCAGAGCCATATTATGGCAGCCTGCAGACGGCCTAGTCTGATCCCATGCAAGAGAATGGCATGGCGGATGACTGGTTGGCTCCACTTCCTCCCTCTGACCTGAATGCTGTAGGGGAGGAGACATCGGGATAAGTCATCTAGTTATACAGGAAGCTGCTACACGGTGCGTGGCTATATAAGGAGTCCAGAGTACCTAGGGGGCCATGACTCTGGTCACCCATCCCCTTAATTCCATGGGTAGTGTTGAATTCTTACATATCCCGTGGTATGTGTCCCAGTTTGTGTATAACTGTACAAGCTGTGGAGTCATTTCTGTAAGCTTGAATAGGGAGTCTGTACAGGCAGTGGCAGCTCAACCCTTGAGTAAATCAGAATGGTTACATTTTGCAATTTAGAATAATTTCCTGTCTATTCTCGGTAGCACACATGTAGCAATGTCTCGTCTTGTTCCCAAGTTCCTTTTAACAGTTTAAAACCAAATGTCAGAACCATTTCATAAATCGGCAAAATAGAATTTTTATTGAAATTTCTATCTATTACTTTCATTTAACCAACCCAGTTGGTCAAGTAAGTGAAATGTTTCCTTTATTCTGTGGGCTTTATATATGATCCTGCAGCTGAACAAATGTACACAAATATGAAGGACAAACTGTCTCTCAGTATAATGTAGTACATAAGGAGTTTTCTTTGCAGTTATAAATTTTCCCCAGACTTTCGGAATAAAAAAGTCTGATTAAAAAACTAAAAGGGTTTTTTTCATTAAAAAAAATAATTGTATACTCGTCTATTCCTCCACAGGCAGTCCTCTTACGACATCTTTCTCCCTAATCTTCTGCAGTGCCTTGGGTCACCTCACCTCCAGCCAGGCGAATTGGGTATTAATGTATCTTGACGCCACCGGAACCTAGGGGTTTGACAGGATGAACACCCCTCTCACCCCCAGCTCCTAATAGGGTGAAGAGACAAAGGTCCTAGGAGCTAACATGAGTAGCTGTAAATACTGCCATGTTTGGCCAATAACAAGGCAGCATTGACATTTTATAGTGTAAGGCAAATAAATTGACTCTCACCAGAAGCCAGGACGGGCCGCCAAAAGCCATCCACAGGCTGCATCCCTCAGTGTGACTGCTGCAGCCATCTGCCCTTGGATCTGAAGCCTCGGTTCCAGCCTCTGCTCTGAGCTAGGTGCTGGGCGCTGGCTCAGTGATTTGTGACCGCCGGTCCTCTGCTGCCGTTGCATGTCCAGCCTCTGTCCCACCCGCCACTTCAGTGTTGCTTGTCTGCTGCTCCTCCGCTCCATCTGGAGACTCCGTTATGGGTGCTGGGTGTGTTCTGTCACGTTGGTTGTGACCGGCACCGCAGTGCTGCGTGACCAGCGCTCCCCCGCTCAGAGCTCCCAAAGCAGCGGCACTCCTCAGTACAGCACTTCAGCGGTGAAGGGTAAAGGACAGCGCTTGTCGCTGACCGCGGCTAAAAATGCTTCACGGAGCTTAGCAGTCCCTGCTGCCGAGGCCGCAGTGCGGATCTTCGCAGACTGGGATTCGTCCTTGTGTGGTGCAAGCAGGGAAGCCCCTTGCAGATGCGGCCACCACTGTATGCCTTTGGACAAAGTGCTTTGTGCCCTTCCAGGACCTGCCGCCCCCCATCGGCTCTGCAGCTGATCAAGTACAGGGGGCGTCACCCCCCCGCCTCCCCGTCAATCTTGACTCCTCCTGGATTTCGTGGTGGTGTCAAGATACACTAATATCGCCGAATTGTTATGGAGCTGGCATTCCTCGTGTTCCTTCTGGCAGGTCAGTGAAGGTCACGTTCCTGTGATGTAGATTTTGCTGGCTTGGAAAGAGGGCTGATCTGTTGCAGAGACAGCATGCATGAGCAGTCTCTGCAATAGCTCAGCACTCCCTGTGCTGGACTGTGAACTGTGACGTAATGGACATTGCCAGGCAGGAAGGAGACTGCCTGTGAATGTACATAACCTCACAGGAAACAGAGGAATCAGCTTGCTGGAGGTTAGATGACCCTCTGGATTACAGGAGAATGTAGGTGAGGTGAAGATTTGGTAAGTAGACTGACGTGGGATAAGTACAGAATTTTTTTAATGACAGAACCCCTATAACTCTTGTCAATAGGTTTATTGGTACTCCTAGAGGTCCGGATTTAATTTTCTTTGCTCTTTCTAATTCTAGGGAAAAAAAAATTTCTTGGAACGAGTAACTGGTTAATTGCATCTTTGACTTTTGGCTAAGATGAAATGTGGTATCTATTTTTATTACTGTCTTTGATAGGGGTCATTAGTATTAGGCAGATACATTATGAATAGATTGGTTTATCAATGCCGTTAGGTAAGGTAGTTTGAAGTGCCTCTTGGATGAAGACCTAGTGGATACATGAAAATGAGCGCGTACTCTTGCACATGCACACAGACTTTTCAGCACCTACTTCCATCTGAGACTGGGCTATTAGCTAGGCTCTAACACAAGCAATATTTAGAAAACTTGTGATTTGTCTCAGCTCTTTTGTACTTTCCTTTGTTTACTTTTAGACACTTTTTTGTGGGTTGGGGGGATTTTATAGGATGCAGTGCCTGGATGGGCATTTTTCTTGGATGAGTTGTCTTGAGAATCCTCACCTCCTTGTGAGCTTGCCTTCTGGGGAGCCATATGTAGACTTTATCAGCCCTGTGGGGGATGCTTGAGCAGCAGCCTAAACGGACACCATTACTGTTTAGTGCTGGAGGGGTTCAAAGAAGGGCAGCTAAACTAATACATGGAATGACGGGACTGGAATACCCAGAGAGGCTATCGAAATTAGGATTATTTACTCTAGAAAAAAAATGGTGATCAAATAACTATGTATAAATTCATGAGGGGACAATGCAAGGATCTCGCCCATGATCTGTTTATACCCAGGACTGCGACGGTAACGAGAGGGCATCCGCTGCGTCTAGAGCAAAGCAGGTTTCATCACCAACACAGAAAAGGGTTCTTTACTGTAAGAGCAGTTAGACTGTGTAACTCTCTGCCTGAGGATGTGGTGATGGCAAAATCCTTAGAGGAGTTTAAAAGGGGACTTGATGTCTTTCTGAAGCGGAAGGATATTACAGGATATAAATCTTAGGTTAATTGTTAATCCGGGTATACAGGCAGGTAGGAACTATTAGGGGTTGATCCAGGGATTAGTTTGATTGCCATTAGGGAGTCGGGAAGGTATTTTTACCCCCAAAAGGGCTAATTGGCTCCTGCCTCTTGGGGTTTTTTGCCTTCCTCTGGATCAACAACACAGAAGGATAACAGGGTGGACTAGATGGACATTGTCTTCATTCGGCCTTACATACTATGTTACTATGTTTACTATGACTCAAATGGCTCATCCTAATATTTGGCAAATGGTTACCGCTTGTCAATAAATTGGGTAGAGTATTGTGGCTCAGAGGGTCAGGGAATAAGTCAGGACCCCTTCTCTTGGATAAAGCTTGCAACAGACCACATAGTGCCTGAACAGTGTACGATGACAGCGCGTTTAGAAACGATTATCGCTCAAAAGATGGCTTTTGAACACTAATCGTCTAAATGGGCCTTTAGTCTTTAAAAACAATAGAACCGGTTTTTAGGAAGGCTTTAGGTTTTCTCATATCTACTTTTGCCAAAATTTGGCTTTGTTCACACAACATTGCAAAACCGTGAGTACAAATGTTTACTGGAAAATATTTAGGTCAGTGTTGCACGATCGTATGCACATTTACGAATGCATTTGCGCTGTGTATTTGTGCAATGGCCATTGTGTATTGGCGCGCGCATCTGTGTGTTTTACTGTACTTTGTGTGCAAATTGTGCGCATTTGTGCACACAAACGCAAATGAGCAATTTTTGTTTGTGTGCTGATAAGCAGGAAAATTGAGTATGCTGCGTTTTTTTTTTTATTTGGTGAGAACAAAATGTGTGTGAAAAATATGCTTCTCTGAACAAACCCATTTAAATAAATGAATTTTATCTGCATTGCGCGTGCAAACTTTGCTAATAAGTTCATATGTGGCATATGCCAAAGTGACACATGTTTGTTGGGTTTTTTCTCCAGATACCTTTTTTCATTATTTTTTATAACTGAAGTCAACAACAGATCCAAATTGTGAATATAGTCACATACAGATCTAAAATTGGCATTTACCCCCCTCCACACATAACTGGATCTGTTAAAGAATGATCTCATATCTGTGGGACAAAGGTTCAGAGTAGATTCCACCAAGATTGACTATCAACACACCTCTAATGTCTTTTCATACTTGTACTGCATCTGTTCTGGCAGTATAGCTTAGGCTGCCTGCAAACGGCTGGGTCGGATCCCGCTGCGACCCAACCCGAACCCCTGCAGGGACCAGAGCAGCACTCACCTGCTCCTGCGGCTCCGGCTCTGTGATGTGCCAGCTGCCGCCCAGCCGACGCATGCGCAGAGTCCAGCCAGCAGCCGGGGAGTAAAATTTCTGTGCAGGCCTCTGCGAGACCCGCACAGAAATAGAGCATGCCGCGATTTGCTTTCATCTGCATAGGATTGAATTTTCTAACTCAATCCTATGGCAGCTTCCACAGACGGAAATCCTGCGGAAAATCCCGCCGCGGAATTTCCGCCCATGTGCAGGGGGCCTTAAGCTGGCCATATAGTTCAGATTTAATTCATTTGAACCTACAAGATTGGTCTGTGACCTTAACCCCTTCCCGCTCTATGACGTACCGGTACGTCATTGAGCGGCGGGGTATGTATGAAGAGAGGTTGCTTGGCAACCTCTCTTCATACAGTGCGGGCGTCAGCTGTTTATAACAGCTGACACCCACGGGCAGTAGCCGCAATCGGCCGATCATGGCTATTAACCATTTAAATGCTGCTGTCAATTCTGACAGCGGCATTTAAATCCCCTGAACGATGTTCGGGGGTCCTGCACGGCCCCCGCGCGGTGAGATCGGGGGAGCCGTGCAGGTGTCATGGCAGCCGGGGGCCTAATGAAAGGCCCCAGGGCTGCCTTACTAGACTGCCTATTAAGCCATCCCCATGGGGTGGCTTGATAGACTGCCTGTTAAACTGCAGTATGACGTAATGCTATAGCATTACGTCATACTGCAGGAGCGATCAAAGCATCGCATGTTAAAGTCCCCCAGGGGGACTTCAAAGTAAAGTTTAAAAAAAATCAACAGTTTTTTTAATTGTAAAAAAAAAAGTTACAAAAGTTTAAATCACCCCCCTTTTGCCACATCTATTATTAAAAAATCTAAATCATAAAATAAAAACATGTATTTGGTATCGCCGCATCCGTAAAAGTTCGATCTATCAAAGTAGCGCATTATTTTTCCCGCACGGTGAATGTTGTCCAAAAAAAAAAAAACCCCACCAGAAATGCACTTTTTGAGTTACCCTGTCTCCCAGAAAAAAAACACAATAAAAATCTATCAAAAAGTCGTATGTATTCCTAATTGATACTATCGGAAACTACAGGACATCCCACAAAAAATGAGCCCTTGCTCATTAAAAAAAAAAAACAGTATAGTAAGAAAAAAAACCTATACAAGTTTGGTATTGTAGTAATCGTACCGACCCATAGAATTAAGTTATCATGTCGCTTTTGTGCGCTGTAGAAACAAGAGGCACTAAAAGATGGCGAAATGTCGTTTTTTTCATTTTACTCCACTTAGAATTTTTTTAAAGTTTTTATCAGTACATTATATGCTACTTTAAATAGCACCATTGAAAAATACAACTCGTCCTGCAAAAAACAAGCCCTCATACATTAACATCGATGGATAAGTAAAGGAGTTACGATTTTTTTGAAGGGGGGAGGAAAAAATGGAAAAAGAAAAAGGGGCTGCGTCATTAAGGGGTTAAAGTGGTTTTTCCACTAGACTTTTATCCCCTATCAACAGGACAGAGAATGAATGATCCCTGGGGGCCTGACCACTGGCACACCTAGCAATCCTAGAATGGGTACCGAGTGCATCAAGTGAATGGAGCAGCAGTGGATAAAGTGACCAGATTTTCCCAGTGTCAAAGCGGGACAAAGGGATGTGGTTATTCGGCGGGGCTTATCACAATGTATGATTCTACTGCCATTCTATAAAGTACATGTCTATGTAAAAAAAGATGGGGAGCAAATTCCGCAACATTTCTGCGTCCAAAAAAGTCAAAATATGTACCATTGGTGTGGATTTGAACTGGAAATGCTATGCAGCGCCTCCCCCCTCACCTTCTCCCAAGGCCAACCCCTGTCAGTGACCCCTATATCTATCCCAGTAGTAATTCACCCCCCCCCCCCACAGTAGTCCCAGTAGTAATAGAACCCCTCTGAAACCCATATACTTACCTTCTCTTGGTCTTTAAAGCACCACTGCTCTTTTTCTTGGTGCTGCTGCGAGCAGAAGTGTGTGCACCCACTGCAGCACTTCCTCTCCTCCCCCCTCCTCCCCTCTCCCCCCCCCTTCCTCCCGTGGAAGCAAGGTCAGGGGAGGAAGATCCCCGATGCACACACTACCGTCAGTGTGTGTATCCGGCAGCGGCGCCACAGAGCGCTTACCAGCCGGAGAGTCACAGCACCCTGGCTGGTAATCACCCTTATGGTCACCAGACATCCCAAAAGTGGGATAGAAGTCCCGAAAGCAGAACAAATGGCTGTCCCACTTGAGACCCGTGGGACACGGGTTCCCAAAGCGGGACTCTCCTGCCTAAATTGGAATATCTGGCGACCTTACAGTGGAGCATACACATGTCTACTCCATTCACTTGGGGCATTTGGGTGTGCCAGACCCTGGATTGCTGGGGGTCCTTCCAGTCAGACTGACAGACACTTATCCCCAATTGTCTTTAATAGTAACACCCCTTTAATAGGTATGGGGCCCTCCTGATTGCCTCCAGATGTTGTATGTTTCTGTTGGAAATAAGCCATTCTGAGTGGGCTCTGCCACAGGCTTATTGCTCTCTGCGCATTGAAATAAATATACATGCTCCACCCAAGATTATCATGCAAATTTAGTGGGGAGAAAATATTAGTCCTTCTGACAGCTGTCTCATATGTATGATTGCTATATGCCACCAGTATTCTAAGTCTGCCTGTCTAGGCATTGTGAAATCCCACGGCGAAGATGCTGCTGTCAGACGGATGTCTGCGCTGAGCCTATCTGACAGGCTCCCTGCGGATAATCGCCACAATTCGCAGCATGCTGCGAATTGCCGGCCGCGATCAGAGAATCCAATGATACTCCACTCGTGGACAGAGGGGCTGCGCTTTCCATAGCAGCACTATGGAAAGCGTTCACTGCGTTCCTTGCAGCCGGATTATCACCGCAGGGAATGCAGTGAAAATTCGCCCATGGAGCCCTAAGACTCTGCAAAGAGGAAAAGTTGGGTGGCAGTTTTTTCTTCTAAATTGTGGATTTGGTAGAATGCCTTTCTCAATGTACCTCTTTAAAAGGCAGTGTGGGTATCCATGTTTCCCCAGTCGTCTCCACGACAGCACCAATTGAGATTGCCTCCTCCTGATAGGACAGGAACATACTGAGAGGTTAAAAGCTCCCCCCCTTCCCCACTTTCCTCAGTGTCTTCCTGTCCTGCCAGGAGGCAGGATCTCTGAGGGGCTGGTGGAGAAGCCAGCCAGAATCTACTCACGGGCGGATCGGAAGGCAGTGGGTCAGCCTGTCCTCCCTTCAAAGCCAGACGACTCCCGGGACGCCACATGGGGTGGTAACCCCCGGGCCAGGTTCCTCCCGGGGCGGCCCATGGGGGGTACAAAGCGGGAGCCTCAGTCCCCCTCCTCCTTGCAGAGTTACAGCGCGGCGCTCCAGGAAGCCCTTTGACGGCAGGGGGGCAGGGCGTCACATCACGTGTCCAGCGCGATGACGTCATCGCGCTCGCATCAGGAGGCGCACGGAGGGGGCGGGGCTTAGCGCGTGGCGTGCGGGACGAGACTGCCAGCTACGTACCAGAGGCCTCTATGCAAGGCGTGCGTAGCTTGGCTAGTCAAAGAGGAATCGGGGGGGGATTCATGGAGGACGTTAGGAAGCTGGTGAAGGAGGAGGTTCGATCAGCCCTAACGTTGCAGATAGCGCCGCCAGCTAAGCGCTAGAAAAAGGCGTATGTTCCCGACAAGCCTTTCCGACTCCGAGAGTTCAATCGGGTCGGAGCAAGAGGAACCGGCGGCCGAGGAGTCCTCAGATGAGGACTACAAAAAGTACCTATTTCATCAGGACGACTTAACGGAACTAATTAAGTCGATCAGGGCTACACTAAAAATAGAAGAGACCAGAGAACCACGCACCCTGCAAGATGAGATATTCGGGGGACTGGGAGAGAGGCGTAGGCATACCTTCCCTGTCCACAAAAATATCACTAGAATCATCCAAAAAGAGTGGAAGAAACCCGACGCAGGTTCCTTCTCCGTTAGAGGGGTAAAAAGAAGGTACCCATTCGAGGAGGAAGTTTGCGCAAGCTGGGAGGAGGTACCCAAGGTAGATGTCCCAGTGGCCAAAGTAGCTAGGAGGACGACCCTGCCCTTCGAGGACGCCACACAATTAAAAGATCCCATGGATCGGAAAGCTGAAGGCCTCCTGAAAAAATCATGGGAGGCAGCGGCAAACATACTTAGGCCAGGGATCGCAGCCACCTGCGTGGCGCAGAACACTGGGGGTATGGCTAGAACAGCTGGAGCTACATTTAACCAATAAGACGCCAAGGGAACAGATCCTAAACTCTCTCCCTATCCTGCGGATGGCAACAAATTTCCTAGCAGATGCCGTGGCCGAAACAGTCAAGCTCTCAGCGAAAGCTACAGCCCGGTGTAACTCAGCCAGAAGGGTGTTATGGCTGAAGTCTTGGTCAGGTGACCTAGCCTCTAAAAACAAACTATGCGCCCTCCCGTTCTACGGTCAGTTTCTGTTCGGACCGGACTTGGACAAGAGAAGTCGGCAGACAGAAAGAGGGGATTCCCGGAAGAAAAACCACAGAGGGAAGACCTTCTTCCGGGCTCCAGTGCAACAGCCCGAGACCTACCGAGGCAAAGGCAAGACAGGATGCTGGAGTTACCCCAAGGGGGGGCAGAGGAAGGAATATCCTCTTTAACCCTCACCAGGGGGAGCCAAAGCAGAGACCCTGACGCCATCCCCATGGGGGCAAGGCTGGGGAGCTTTGTGGATCAATGGGCCGCGATTTGCGAAGGCACATGGATCCCAAAGATCTTACAGCAGGGATACCGGATAGAACTGGTGTGCCTCCCCAGAAGGAAATTCGTTACCACGGGAGGCTCAGGGCAACAGTTACACCTACTAAGGCAAAGCGTTCGGGAGCTGCAACAACTAAATGCAATATTCCCCGTACCGTGAAACGAGGAGACCCAGGGCCATTATTCCAGGCTCTTCCTAGTAAGAAAACCCTGCAGGAAACAGCAGATAGTGAATCTGAAGCCTCTGAACGCCTGCGTCAAATACAGGAAATTCAAAATGGAGTCCATCTCCTCAGCAATAAAGCTGATTCCCAAAGGGGCCTACATGGCCTCAATCGATCTAAAGGACGCTTATTTCCACGTACCAATCCACGAGTGGTCCCAGAAATACCTAAGGTTCGCAGTGGATATGGGCAAAGGAATAGAGCACCATCAATTCAGATGCCTGCCTTTCGGGATCTCCTCAGCTCCCAGGATTTTCACCAAAATTATGGCAGAGGTAGCTGCCTACCTGAGGAAGAAGTCGGTCCTAATACCCTACCTGGACGATATTTTGATAATAGCAGAGTCCAGAGAACTCCTAACGAAACACCTGGAGATAGTGCTAGAACTTCTCCAGTCCCTAGGATGGATCATAAACTGGAAAAAATCCAGTTTAGACCCCGACAGGGAAAAAATGTTTCTTGGCATAACACTCAACTCAGAATCGCAATGCTCCTGCCTGCCTGAGGAAAAAAAACAAAAAATCCGAGGGCTGGTCAAAACCTTCCTACGGAGACTATCATGCACAATTCGGGAAGCCATGTCTCTCCTGGGAAGCCTGACGTCATGCATTCCAGGAGTAGCATGGGCCCAGGCTCACACCAGAGCTCTGCAAGCCTCAGTGCTATCCACGTGGGACAAGAATGTACATCCCAAACAGTGAAAACATCCCTGCATTGCTGGACATCCCCAGCGAACCTGCAGAGAGGGGTCCACTGGCTACAGAACCCAGCCATGCACATCACAACGGACGCAAGTGCCTTGGGATGGGGAGCGCATGTGGGGAACCAGTTCCTTCAGGGCCCATGGCCACAAAGAATAGGAACAATCCTCAAATTACAGGGAACTACAGGCCGTATGGCGGGTCCTACAGCAGTTAGCAAACTCGCTACAGAACCAGCATATAAAGATACTGTCGGACAATACCACCGCGGTTGCCCATATATTCGGCACCAAGGGGGCACAAGGTCTCCCGCCCTGCAAAACCTTGCGCAGAAAATTTTCCACTGGGCAGAGGGCCGGATCCTTTTGATCACGGCAACACACTTGAAGGGGACGCTAAACCAAAAAGCGGACTTTCTCAGCAGGAGGCAAATAGACCCAGGAGAATGGTCTCTCTCCCAGGAAGCATTCAGAATCCTGACCAACCGGTGGGGGACCCCACAATTGGACCTGTTCGCAACCAGGGAGAAGGCCAAAGTAAGCAACTTCTTCTCCCTCCGGCCAGGAGATCGTCCTACAGCAATAGACGCCCTAGGCCAGGACTGGGGAGAGGGGCTGGCGTATGCCTTTCCTCCGATACCGCTGATCCCCAGAGTCTTACAACATTTCAGAACCCAGGTATGCACGCTAATCCTGGTGACCCCCTTCAGGCCCAAGAGAAGTTGGTTCGGTCTTCTGACAACGTTGAGCGTCCAGGACCCAGTCACCTTTCCTACCTGGACAGATCTGCTATCACAGGGGCCACTGAACCACCCGGGCATAGACCAGCTCCACTTAACAGCATGGCTCTTGAGGAGGAATCCTCACTAAGAGGGAAGGGATTCTCAGAGAGAGTAGTCGATTAACGTTAATGTCCAGCAGGAAAAAGACGACCCACCTTATCTACCAGAAGGTTTGAGAAGGTTTTCCTCATGGACACAGGGTAGGGATTCCCGGGATTCTATCCCGGATATTCCTTTGATCTTAGAGTTCTTGCAGGAGGGTCTAGAGATGGGCCTTTCTCCAAGTACCCTGAAGGTCCAGGTCGCAGCCCTTAGCGCCATATGTGACACAAAGTTTGCGGACAACAGATGGGTGAGCAGGTTCCTGACAGCAGCAGCTAGACTACGACCTAGGCCCATAAACCTTTTTCCAGATTGGAACCTTAATTGGGCCCTAAGGGCCATGACAGCGGAACCATTCGAGCCGATCGAAGCACTACCGATAAAGATGCTTACGATCAAGACCATTTTCCTAGTAGCCATCACCTCTGCAAGGCGGGTAAGCGAGCTGCAGGCCTTGTCCATTCGCCACCCCTTCCTGAAAATTTCGGACACCAAATTAGTATTTAAAATGGACCCTGTTTTCATGCCGAAAGTAGTATCCCATTTTCATAGGTCCCAAGACATAATAATTCCCTCATTCTTTAGTAAGCCTAAAAACGAGGAAGAAAAAACCCTAAGCTGCCTGGACGTTAGGAGAGCAGTCCTAGGCTACATAGATGCGACAAGCCACTGGAGACGGGGCGACAACCTGTTCGTCCAGTTCAGTGGCCCAAACAAAGGGAGCAAAGCAGCAAAAAGCTCCATAGCCAGGTGAATCCGCCTGGCCATTATAGAGTCCTATAGGGCACTCGGGAAGGAAATCCCCTTAGCTCCTAAAGCCCATTCAACAAGGGCAGTAGCATCCTCATGGGCCGAACATAGCTCAGCTTCGGTCGAGCAGATATGCAAAGCCGCAGTCTGGAAGAAGCCCCACACGTTCATTAAACACTATAGGGTAAAAGTGCAGCAGGACGAGGACATGGCCTTCGGTTGCAAAGTCCTCTCGGCTGCAATCCCACCCTAGGAAAACTTTAGTTGGTACATCTCAATTGGTGCTGTCGTGGAGACGACTGGGGAAAAAATAGATTATACCTACCCGATAATCGGGTTTCCAGGAGTCTCCATGACAGCACCTGTACCTTCCCCCCCCTAAGAACTTAGGAAAGAAATTATAGAATATAATTTTCCACAAAAAAAAAACCCAGTTAGGGAAGAAATTTAAGTTGCGCTCCTACCCCGGCAATTCGTTAGAATCCACTGAGGAAAGGAAGGGGGGGGGGGGGGGCTTTTAACCTCTCAGTATGTTCCTGTCCTATAAGGAGGAGGCAATCTCAATTGGTGCTGTCGTGGAGACTCCTGGAAACCCGATTATCGGGTAGGTATAATCTATTTTTCGTATGTCGTTAGGACATAGTGTAATCAGTTCAGAGGTTGAACTAGATTCCTATTCTTTACTTTTTGCTTGGGAGCTGGTAGTCTTCTGAATGTAGTTGTCAGTTAACATCCGTATATAGAAATGACAAGTGCTATAAATTGGGTGTACCTGTTGGTCGATGTTATAACACCTTTTATTACAGTCAGCTACTCACTTGTTTATACAAGCTAATATTTGACTGGTAGATTATCATTGATTATACACTATATCTTATTTGTCATATGAGCTGCAGACTTTCGGCTTCCAAAACAGGAAGCGATAAATTCAGATTATGCAGTTCACATGAATCGGCTAACACAGCAATTCAGCAATGTGTGAATTCTTCATAAAAATGTTAACTTTTTCTTTCTGCAACATAAGACTGGACATCAACAATATGAAAGGCTGCACACTTCATTTAAAGCAACCCCCTGGTCCTGGAGAAACATAGATGTCCGCGTGACTTCTCTGACCACCTGATGCACACTATTACTATACATGACTAGTCTAAACACTACATGCTGATCTGACTGGTCAGCACGGCTCTATGGGCAGCACTGGTCAATCCAAAGCAGGTGTAGTATCTTGTACACTGGGCATTAATATGCATCGTTAGTCTATTAGGCAGACAGAAGCTGGTTTGGCCATCTTTGTTTGTCCAGTCACTTTAAGGTTGTCAGTTATAACTCCCTTTTTTCATTTTTGGAGCAGAGAAACAGAATTAAAATGGAAATAAATGGTTCCGTCATTTATCTCAATGGGTTTAGCTGCTTAACCCCTTAGTGACCAAGCCTGTTTGTGCCTTAATGACCAGGCCAAATTTTGCAAATCTGACATGTCACTTTAACATGGAAAAACACTAGAAAGGTTTTGCATATCCAAGCGATTCTGACATTGCTTCTTTTTTGCCACATATTGTACTTCATGTTTGTTAAAAGCGTCAAAATTGCGAAAATTTTGAAAAAACCGTCATTTTTTTCACATTTCCAACTGCAATATCTTAAATATGTGCAAACATAATATAGAAATTTTTACTAAGATTTATATTTCCACCCGTTTACTTTATTTTGGGCGCACATTGGAAAAACGTTCGTGTTTTTTTTTAACCATTTAGGAGACGTACAAATTTAACATAACTTTTTAGCATTTTGAGGAACACTTTGTTTTCCTACACCAAGCCAAGATTGGAAAGGCTCATGAGTGTCAGAATAATAGATACCCCAACAAATGACCCCATTTTAAAAACTACACTCCCTTAGTGTATTCACTGAGGGGGGTCATGAGTATTTTGACCCCACAGTTTTTTTTCAGGAATTAATTCAATTTCATATTTTTGCAAATCTGTCATTTTAAAGACACATTTTTTTCCTATAGTTTACATGAAAATGAGGAATTACACCCCAAAATGGATACCCCTGTTTCTCCCGTGTTCAGAAATATACCCATTGTGGCCCTAATGTTATATCTGAGTCCACAACGGGGCCCAAAATGAAAGGAGTAGTCAGTGTCTTTCAAAACAGAAATTTTGCTTGAAGTCCTTTTAGGCCCCATAGCACACATGTAGAGTTCTTGAGCGCCCAAAACCATAGAAAACCCCCACAAATGACCCCATTTTGAAAACTAGACCCCCTTGAGGAATTTATCTAGGGGTGTACTGCATATTTTGACCCCCCCAGTTTTTGAATGAATTCAAGCCAATCAAAAGGAAAATATTGTGATTTTCGTTTTTTTGGCAATTCTGTCATTTTAAAAACAGCTTTTTTTGTACAGCACACATATGAATGAAGACTTGCACCTAAAAATGGATACCACTGTTTGTCCCGTGTTCAGAGACATATCCATTGTGGCCCTAATCTTATGTCTGGATGAACATGGCCCAAAATGAAAGGAGCAGTCAGTGGCTTTCAGAACATAGATTTTGCTTGAAGGCCTTTTAGGCCCCATTGCCCACTGGTAGAGTTCTTGAGCGCCCAAAACCATATAGAACCCCCACAAATGACCCCATTTTGAAAACTAGACTCCTTATCAAATTTATCTAGGGGTGTACTGTGTATTTTGACCCCACAGTTTTTGAATAAATTCAAGCAAAGCAAAAGGAAAAAATTAGGATTTTCGTGTTTTGGCAATTCTGTCATTTTAAAAACAGCTTTTTTTGTACAGCACACATATGAAGGAAGACTTGCACCCCAAAATGGATACCCCCGTTTGTTCCGTGTTCAGAAACATACCCATTGTGACCCTAATTTACTTACAGGACCCATGGCAACACCTATAAAGGAGGGAACACCCGTTGGATTTCAGGGCACAACTGAATAAATTCCAGGCCCCATTGCTCATTTGTACGGAATGAAAATTGACTCCCTAAAAATCCCCCCCCCCCCGCCCACACACACACTCCGCGCCCTTTTCGGCGTTCGCAAATCTTAGATAAAAGTAATAATGTGAACTGTGGTATTTCCGAAGATGGGTAATTACGGATGCTGGTTGGAATGGGTCCATGGGGCAATAAAACCGTGTATCCCCCCCTCCTCTGATGCTTTTTGGGGGTATTTCGTGACCTCAGTGGCAGGTATGGGGTGTAAAAAGTGGCGTTCCGTGAGTCTCCGTACGCTTGATGAGGTGCGGCGGTCTCACACAGAAGGCGCTCAACAAGGTGTTCCTGGAACTGCATGAAGGCAAGCGTTCCCGGGGCGGCTTGTAAAATATGTATTACAGGTAGCGGTCTGAATAACGCTGGGCTCACGCAGCCATAGGTGGAATCCGCTTGCGGAGGTCCGCAGCGGATCCCATCTGTGAGCCCGGCTGTGAACCTGCGTACGTCCGCGTAATGTACTGCGCATAACTACCTACTCACAACTTTTTTTTGTTTGTATTTCCCGCACCGTCGCTTAGCGATGACGCGGGTACCCGCAGCCCGTACACAACGTAGTTGCGTATGGGCAGCGGGTATATCCGCGACCATGGAGCACAATAGGCTCTATGTTTCGGATATCCGCGGTGAAATAGAACCTGCTGCGTTCTCTTTTCTGCGAGTGGATTACACAATTCCAACCCGCTAATGTGAGCGGAATTGTGTAATCCAATGCGATTGATCTGCGCAATACCGCGGATCAGACGCATGCGGAATCTAATTCCCATCCGGTCATGTGAGACCAACCTAAGGTAGAGCGCTACTTTTTTATTACGTGACCGGCGACCGCTCAATGAGGCCACCCGTCACTGCTCCAGGCTCTTGGCGCTGAGAGCAAGGAGATTTTAAATTTCCTGGG
Source organism: Eleutherodactylus coqui (assembly GCF_035609145.1). NCBI lineage: Eukaryota > Metazoa > Chordata > Amphibia > Anura > Eleutherodactylidae > Eleutherodactylus > Eleutherodactylus coqui. The sequence goes on from NC_089847.1 coordinate 73,137,892, forward strand.
CTCCCCCACTCCTGCGCATGTGTCCGGCTTTTTGCCGGCAATCCCATGTGCAGAATTCGGGAAGGTTCACAAAGGAGGATTGCGTCGGGGTGCAAATACGGAGGCCTCCGGTAAAAAGTTTCATCTCTCACCGATCGCATCGGTGAGGGGAGATGAAACTTCAATTTTTTTTTACTTTTACGTGATCGCCATTATTGGATAACAGCGAACCTGTGACCAGGAACCGCTCACCGCGGCCCCCCGTGAAATCGCCAGGCTCTTGGCTACGTTTTGTAGCCAGGAGCAGGGAGAATTTAAATTATCCTGGCAATCCACAGCTTTTGCGCATGCGTCCGCCATTTCGGCGATGGACACATGCGCAGAAGCTGGGGTAAGGTCCGCGGATTAATCCGGGGCCTTATGTACGTACTTTCATCCTCCCTCACGGATATGATCCGTGAGGGGAGATGAAACCTTTTTTTAACTTTTTTTTTTCCTTTTTATACTTTTTTTTTTTACTTTACATGATCATTGTTATCCATTAGGTAACAGTGATCATGTCCCCAGTATAATCTCTCTGCTCCTAGCTACACATGGCAGCCAGGAGCAGAGGGATTTTGAATTTCCCTGGCTCGAGCCCCTCTGTGCACACGCCCGACGTCAATCATAGGGCGTGCATGCGCAGAAGGGGATTTTGGGTCCCGGGACATCGGGGAGGACCGAGATGAGTATTTTCACCTCCCCTCATGGATCGGATCCATGAGGGGAGGTGAAACTTTGCTTTTTTAAAAACTTTTTTCACTTTTCCGCGATCGCCGTTATCCATTGGATAATGGCGATCGCGGTCCCCACTGACATCTCCTGCCTCCCGGCTACCTACAGGAGCCGGGAGCCAGGAGATTTTAAATTTCCCGCACCTACGGGCCTTCTGCGCATCGGCTGACATAATGCCGCCTGGCGCGCATGCGCAGGACGGCTTCGGGGCCCGGAGGACCAGGACAGCGGGGAGCAGTGCGGCGGACCCAGGTAAGTAATTTCAGCTGCCCTGATGGATCCGATCCATCAGGGCAGCTGAATCTTTAACTTTTTAAAAACTTTCATTTAACTTTTATGCGATCGGCGCTATCGATTGGATAGCGCCGATCGCATTGCCGGGGGGGGGGGGGGGGGGCGCAGCCCAGGATGACAGCTCAATGCTGTCGGCTACCTGCGGGCATTGACAGCACGTCCAGAGCCCGAGGGGCTTTATTCTCTGTAGGACCCATGTTTTTACATCCTCAGAGAATAAAGCCCACTTAGGGAGGACATAAAAAGGCTATGGCCCGGTCGTTAAGGAGTTAAGGTAATGGCCCATTTTCCTTTTCATTTTCTCCTTCCCACTTATAAAAAATCATCATATCCATCAATGTAGATGTCTGAGGGCTTGATTTTTGTTGGAAATTTTCAATGGTACTATTTAATGTACTGAAAAGCGTGAAGTTGTGTTTTTTTTTTTTAGTGAAGTTAAATAAAAAGTGTAATTCCGCTGTCTTTTGGTGGTTTTGTTCCTCTAGTGTACACATAGCAAAAATGGCATAACTTTTATTCTATGGGTCAGCACGATTACTACGACACCAAATTTATGTAGATTTTTTTTTTTTTTTGCTGTACTATTTTAAAATAGAAGATATCTTTGGACAAAGAGGCCGAGATATTCTTCAGAGTCCATTTCTTTTCCCCCTAAAGACTACTGAGGGGTTTTTATGGAGTTCCATGGTTAGGATGGGGTTTTCCCACAGGATCCCCCAATGTCTAGTAATGTTGCTCAACTGAGACTGTTGGGAATTCAAGCAAATGATAAACATTGCCCAGGGATTGTGGTCCCTAGTTTCAGATCTCTACTGGCTTGCTCTTCTCTCCTTTGCCTTCACCCATCTGAACGCTGACTGGATAACCCTGTCTGGATAGTCTTTTTAGCTGAAGCAATGTTTTAAGTGTTTCAGACTGGTATTTAAAATCCTGACCAGAGATACAATTCCTTCTAATTCTTAACTGTTCAAATGGGACATTTATCTTCCACTTTTTAGCATGGCAGCTTGAGAATTCCAATTAACTATTGTCTACTGTTTTAACCCCTTAGTGACCAGCTCAGTGTTTTTATGTCCTGCCCAAGTGGGCTTTATTCCCTGAGGACGTGAAAACGTGTCCTGCAGGGAAGAAAGCCACGTGGGCTATGAACATGACTGCTCCATGCTGTCAGTGCCCGCAGGTTGCCGACAGCATGAAGCTGTCATCCTGGGTAGCGGACAGTCCCCCCAGCAATGCGATCGACGTTATCCATTGGATAGCGCCGATCGCAATACAGTGGAAAAAAAGTTTTAAAAAGTTAGATTCAGCTGCCTTAATGGATCGGATCCATCAGGACAGCTGAAATTACTCACCCGCCTTCTCCGAGGTGTTCTGCGGTGAGGGGGTCCTCTGGGACCCGTCGCCGCTCTTCTGCACATGGGGGCCAGACGAATGACGTCATGCGCATGCACAGAAGGCTGGGAGCCCCAGCAAATTCAAAATCTCCCGGCTCCTGAAGGTAGCCGGGAACCGGGAGATGTTTCCGGGGACCAATGGATAGCGGCGATCACGAAAAAGTTTTAAAAATTTCAAAAAGTAAAAAAACTACAAGTTTCACCTCCCCTCAGGGATCGGATCCATGAGGGGAGGTGAAAATACTCACCTCGGGTCCTCAGCGATGTCCCGGTGTTCCGGGACCTGAAGTCCCTTTCTGCGTATGCGCGCCCGTCGTCTATCATCGGGCGCATGCACAGAGCGGCTCAGGCCCTGAGAAATTCAAAATCCCTCTCCTGGCTACCATGTGTAGCCAGGAGCAGAGAGATTTCACCGGGGACATGATCACTGTTATCCAATGGATAACAGTGATCATTTAAAGTAAAAAAAAAAAGGTTCGCTATTATCCAATGGATAATGGCGGTCACGTAAAAGTAAAATCCTCCTCCATGAACCTTCCCGGATTCTGCACATGCGACCGCCGGCAAAATGCCGGACACATGCCGGAAAATTTAAAATCTCCTTGCTCCCAGCAACCAACGGTCGCTGAGTGGAGCAGTGACCGGTGGCCTCGTTGAGCGGTCTCTGGTCACGTGATAAAAAAGTAGCGATCTAACATAGGTCGGTATCGCATAACCGGACAGGAATTAGATTCCGCATGAGTCTGATCTGCGGTAATACGCAGATCAATCGCATTGGATTACACAATTCTGCTCACATTAGTGGGTCGGAATTGCCTAATCCACTCGCAGAAAAGAGAACGCAGCAGGTTCTATTTTACTGTGGATATCCACAACATAGAGCCCATTGTTCTCTTTGGTCGTGGATATACCCGCAGCCCATACGCAACTACGTTGTGTACGGGCTGCGGGTACCCGCGTCATCGCTAATCAAAGGTGTGGGAAATACAAACAAAAAAAAGTGTACTACGCATGCCCGCCTGTGTGAGAGTAGGCAGTTATGCGCAGTACATTACACAGCCGTACGCAGGGTCACAGCAAGCGGATTCCAACCCGGCATTATTCAGACCGCTACCTGTAATATGTATTTTACAAGAAGCCCTGGGAACACTTGCCTTCCTGCTGTTCCAGGAGCAGCTTGTTGAGTGCCTTCTGTGTGAGACCGCCGCACCTCAGCAAGCTTATGAAGACTCATGGAGCACCACTTTTTACACCCCATACCCGCCCCTGAGGTCAAAAAATACCCCCCAAAAAGCAGGAGAAGAGGGGGATACTCGGTTTTATTGTCCCATGTACCCATCCCAACCAGCCTCCGTAATTACCCTTGTCTTCGGAAATACCACACAGTTCACATTATTACTTTTATCTAAGAGTTGGGGAACGTCGAAAAGGGCACAGAGGGGGGGTGGGGATACTTTAGGGAGTCGACTTTTATTCCGTACAAGTGAGCAATGGGGCCTGAAATTTATTCAGTTGTGCCCTGCAATCCAACAGGTGTTCCCTCCATTATAGGCCTTGCCATTGGTCCTGTAAGTAGATTAGGGCCACAATGGGTATGTTTCTGACACGGGACAAATGGTGGTATCCATTTTGGGGTGACTGTCTTCATTCCTATGTACGCTGTACAAAAAAAACATTTTTGAATTGACAAAATTGCCAAAAAAAATGAAAATTGTAAATTTTTCCTTCTGCTTTGCTCAAATTCATTCAAATGCTGTGGGGTCAAAATGTGTAGTACACTGCTAGAGGAATTTGTTAAGGGGTCTAGTTTTCAAAATGGGGTCATTTGAGGGGGTTCCTTATCCTTTTGGCTGCTCAATGCTCTATAAGTGGGCAATGAGGCCTGGAATTTATTCAGTTGTACCCTGAAATCCAACAGTGCTCCTTCCATTATAGGCCTTGCGATGTGTCCTGTAAGTAGATTAGTGCCACAATGGGTATGTTTCTGAACACGTGACAAACTGGGGGTATACATTTTGGGGTGAAAGTCTTCATTTACGTGTGTGCTGTACATAAAAACTGTTTTTAAATTGACACAATTGCCCAAAAAATGAAAATCGTAATTTTTTCCTACGGCTTTGCCTAGATCTATTCAAAGATTGTAGGGTTAAAGGGGTTGTCCCACGAAAGCAAGTGGGGGTATACACTTCTTTATGGCCATATTAATGCACTTTGTAATGTACATTGTGCATTAATTATGAGCCATACAGAAGTTATTCACTTACCTGTTCCGTTGCTAGCGTCCTCGTCTCCATGGTGCAGTCTAATTTTCAGCGTCTAATCGCCGGATTAGACGTGCTTGTGCAGTCCGGTCTTCTTTTCTGAATGGGGCCGCTCGTGCCGGAGAGCGGCTCCTTGTAGCTCCGCCCCGTCACGTGCCGATTCCAGCCAATCAGGAGGCTGGAATCGGCAATGGACCGCACAGAAGCCCTGCGGTCCACCGAGGGTGAAGATCCCGGCGGCCATCTTCACCAGGTAAGTAAGAAGTCACCGGAGCGCGGGGATTCAGGTAAGCACTCTCCGTTTTTCTTTTTTAACCCCTGCATCGGGTTTGTCTCGCGCCGAACGGGGGGGCTATTGAAAAAAAAAAAACGTTTCGGCGCGGGACAACCCCTTTAAAATACACAGTACAACCCTAGATAAATTTGTTAAGGGGTCTAGTTTTCAAAATGGGGTCATTTGTAGGGGTTCTCTATGGTTTTGGCCACTCAAGAACTCTACAACTGTGGTATGGGGCATAAAAGGCCTTCAAGCAAAATCTGTTCTAAAAGCCACCGACTACTCCTTTCATTTTGGGCCATGTTCATCCAGACATAAGATTTAGGGCCACAATAGGTATGTCTCTGAACACGGGACAAATGGAGGTATCCATTTTGGGGTGCAAGTCTTCATTCATATGTGTGCTGTACACAAAAAGCTGTTTTTAAAATGACAGAATTGCTAAAAAAAAAGAATCACAATTTTTTTCCCTTTGCTTTGCTTAAATTCATTCAAAAACTGTGCGCTCAAAATACGCAGTACACCACTAGATGAACTCGTTAAGGAGTCTTGTTTTCAAAATGGGGTCATTTGTGGGGGTTTTCTATGGTTTTGGGCACTCAAGAACTCTACAAGTGTGCTATGGGGCCTAAAAGGTCTTCAAGCAAAATTTCTGTTCTGAAAGACACGGACTACTCCTTTCATTTTGGGCCCTGTTGTGCATGCGGACATAATATTAGGGCCGCAATGGGTATGTTTCTGAACACAGGACAAACGGGGATCCATTTTGGGGTGTAAAGCCTCATTTTCATGTAAACTATAGGAAACAAATGTCTTTAAAATGACATTTGCAAAAATATGAAATTTTACTTTTTCTCTAAATTGGATTAATTCCTGAAGAAAAACTGTGGCGTCAAAATACTCATGACACCCCTCAGTGAATACATTAAGGGGTGTCGTTTTTAAAATAGGGTAATTTTTGGGCGTATCGATCATTCTGACACCTATGAGCCTTTGCAATCTTGGCTTGGTGTAGGAAAACAGTGTTCCTCAAAAAGCTGAAAAGTAATGTTAAATTTGTACGTCTCCTAAATGGTTAAAAAAACAAACATTTTTCAAATGTGCGTCCAGAATAAAGTGAACAGATGGAAATCTATATCTTGGCAAAAGTTTGTACAGTATGTTTGCACATATTTGATATATTACAATTGAAAATGTGAAAAAACGATAATTTTTTCAAAATTTTCCCAATATTGGCACTTTTAATATATATACACAAATTATATCGCACTATTTTCACCACCTAAATTAAGTACAATATGTGGTGAATAAACAATGTCAGAATCACTTGGATATGCAAAACCTTTACGGAGCTATTCTATGTTAAAGTGACACGTCAGATTTCCAAAATTTGGCCTGGTCATTAAGGCGCAAACAGGCTTCGTCACTAAGGGGTTAAAATGTATTTTTATGCACCTGGTTGTTGGATATGTACAAGTGTACATCCAGGAAAATTAGTTGAGTCCGTGGATCCAGAAAAATCCATCCCCCAATTATTGGTATTTAGGTTTTGAATAAAAGCATTTAACTTATTTTATTCTTCTGGTACGGTAAAAAAAAAAAAAAAAATCTGTAAAAGGTTTATAAGTAAATGCTAGGATTATTTTTTATAGATTAGCGTAACTTGGTGAAAATTTGAATCCCATAGTGGTTTCTTTGTTTTGTAGGTAAAATTTATTCGTAAAATTTTCTTTTAACATAATAAACCCTTTGGTGTTCAAGCCTTAGGGGGTTCGGGTTAAGTATCTGATTGCCTGCATGCACTTATGTGGAATCTTGGTATAAAGTCATTTGACATCCAGGATCTACCCATAAGATTCTTTGTATGTTAGGCCTCTTTCACATGAGCGTATATTGGCCGGCGTTTTTACGGCCAGCTGACATGCGCTGTGATCTGATGCATTGGATTCCAATGCATCAGATCACATGGGCGTATTTGTGCCCTTTAACGTCTGACACAAAACATGCTTCTGGAATTATGTTTTGGCCGGAATACGTTGGCCGCTGCATGGGCTCCTATGGGAGCCCATGGCAGCGGCCGTAAGTGGGAGGGAGTTTAGTAGCGTGGCTGCTAAACTCCCTCCCTCTGTTTTTATCTTAAAAAAAAAAATATATATATTTTTTAAAATATCTTAAATATACGTGTTATCTAAAAAATGGTTAATCTCCAAACACGGGAGTTCATTGTAAGATTTTAGGGTATAATAGAAAAATATAGGAATAATGAATAATCAAAGATAATAAAAGTGAGATAAATTGAAAAAAAGTATAATAAAATTAAAATACATGCATGTATAGGATAAGTCATCACTAGAAGCTGCAGGAAAGCTCTTTAAAGGGGAGTTCCAGGATTTCTGGTGTTTTTTTATTGATGTCCTATTGTCAGTATAGGTCATCAACAGATTGGTGAGGGTCTGCTGCATGGGATCCCTGCCAAATATCTGTTTACTGGCACCATTTTCAATATGGACAGTGCAGGAAGCAGACTGTGTTGTCTGTACTGTAGCAGTCCAGGTTGGTAGTGCAGGCGCAGATCCCACTGAATTTAATAGGAGTTGTGCTTCTACTACTTACCTGGGCCGCTCGAATACAGACAGCATGATCTACTTCCTGTGCTGTTTGTACTGAATCAGCTGATCAGTACAAACAGCAGTACTGAATCAGTAACCCCTGCTGGTTATCGATTACCTGTCCTGACTTTAGATCCTCAATACAAAAAATGCCCGAAGTCCCAGAACAAAGGCGGCTGCTATATCACACTACTTTCTGGATCTAATAAGATAGTTGTTAGCAGAACTGTCTGACAAAGCAGCACACAGTAAAAACAAGAGAAAACACAGCTAAGTTCTCATTTTTTGAGGAGAAATCTGTCTTAAAAGAGGTTTTACACCTTCATTTTCACGCTATAAACATGCCCACTAGCCCTTCTGTTTATATCTAGTAGTGAAGAAAGGCGTGGGCTTGTTTCCCCGTGTTGAGATATCTACTCTTCTTTCACTCTTCTCCCTGTCAACGAGTAGCACCTGAAATTCAGTCTCCTCAGCATCAAGTCCTGCTAATATAAACACAAAATGCTACTGAAAACTCAACCCATATTTGTTAAAAGAAAATGAAAACTATATCTTCTAATATAAAGAAGCCTACAGGCTTTTTCTTGCACCACACTTTGACCTCTTGATCTTTGGTGGATGATTTTGGTCTCATTAGATTTGTGACATCCTTATCACTGCCATAAAATAAAAAAATTTGAGTTTGATACATTGAGTGACCTGTCAGGCCAGGTCAAAGTTCCTATGTTAAGTCTAGCGGCACCGTTGTGCTTCAGCCAACAGCGTCGCTAGGTAGGGTTAAGCGTTGCTAAGGAATGTTCATATCAAGTGGTATATATGATATATGCTTATATACCCAACTTCACCCAAGTTAATTTGGTACCAGTGTTTATCTGTTCGCATTGAAAATGTTATGAATTTTTTTTATAAATGGTTACTTCAGAGGAGCTGAGGAACATAATATGTATACACATATGGGAGTGTTAGATTCTTCTCTGACTGCATGTACCAATGTCCCTCTGTAGAACGTACCACCCCTCCCACTCTCCTCACTTTTTACTCTTAAATGTAACACCCCTTTTTATTCAAATTTACCCCCACACTGGAGGTTTCAGCCCGAAGAACTGCTAAAAGCTGCAATGACAAAGCTGTTAACTTATGCCCTGCTCCCACCTGTTATGCTAGCTCACTAGCTTGTTTTTGTTTTTTTCCTGGGGTAGTGTTTCTAACTCTGCTGTGTTGGCTGCCTTGCTAGTCCCTGGGCCTTTGGCTGTGCTGCACAATGGTTCCTGTTGTAGAGGAGTGCTGAACAGTGATGGCTGAGGCTGGTCTATTGTGAGACCTGTATTGTTTAATCAAAGTGCAATAATTAGCGGGAAAGAGGCTGGAGATGTACTCAGGTACAGGCATCTGCGAATACTTTGCACCAGGAGACTGACCATTCAACATTGGAGTATTGCAATTGTATTTAATGCATGAAGTTTAGAGTTCTCCATTAAAGCTGTTTAATATGGGTATTAGATTAAACTAAAAGCAATACTGTTTTGGCTTCTCTGTCTGCTCAGGTTGGTAGCCTGAAAGAGGATGTTGGATTTAGAAGACACAATTTGCAGAAAGATACTGAGATTATCTAAACCAGAGACCCTTATTAATGAAGTGGAGGAAAAAACTGTTCCTATACAGGATACAATTAGTAAATGTGAGCACTCTTTCAATACTTTGCACTATAAAGTAGGTGATCTGGAAATAGACTTAAAAGAAATAATTTGAGACTGGTGGGGATCCAGAAAACGTGACAGTATTGCATCAGAGGATTATTTGAGGGATGGCTGAAAGCAACTAGTGGGAGAAAATACTGTCAGCTTTCTTTGCTGTGTAAAGGGCTCAGAGTTCCTGTTACCCCCACCCGGTGTCACGCCGAGAATGGTTTTGATAAAATTCCTGCATTATAAAAATTGGGACATTTTAAAGAAAGTAAAATAAATGAAAGATAACTATAGACAGTCAGCATATAGCGGTCTTTCCAGATCATTCAGTGGATATACAGTTTCGAGCTGTTTAGAGAAGGTTGTGGGGTTTAGAGGAGTCTCTTGCTATTTTGTATCCAGCACAGTCCAGAGTTGTGATGACGGGTGGGGGAGGCTTTGTTGCCTCCTGGATTGATGAACATGAAGCAGGGTACTGCTCCTTAGTATTAGTGACCTTACTGTAATATATATTTTTTCCCATCACCACCTTAATGCATTTGTTGGAAATGGAGGAGGTGGGTGGGTGGGGATAAGGTCAAGGTCTGAAATAGTCTCCCATTGTTGGTAAGGGAAATCTTTTATTCTTAAGCGTATTTTCTTGCATCCCAATTGCAACAGTTGAAGGGGTGGAAAAAAAAGAAATTGGGTAGGGCTGAACGGCAGATTGGCTTTTAAAATTGCAGGTTGTAGTTCCCTATAATGAGATGTAAAAAAGGGATGAAAGGAGGAAAAAAGACTGCTACGTTAATTTAATTATGGAATAAATTTTAAGCAGATCTTGCAATTGGACAGATTTACATTGTTTTTTTTTTAAGTTGGAAGGAATTTCAGCATGGGAGAAGAGATGGGTAATCTTTTTGGAGCATATGAATTCTGGGGGGTCTGATTTTTGTTGGTGTTGAACAATGTCCAGAGCTTTATGATGTTCCCATAGTTATTTCTTGCAGTTCCTTCAGGTTTAGGCCATATTAGCTAAGATAAATGGCTATGTGTATGATTCCAATGATATATCTGAAAGTCAATAAGTATCGCAATTGTATTTAATGCGTGAAGTTTGTTCTCTATTAAAGTTGTTTGATATGGGTATTAGAGTAAACTCAGACTGTCTGAAATGTAATATGGATGGAGCAGATTTAATGCATATGGTCTGGGATTGTGCAAAATTTCTTGAATTTTGGAATAATCTCAGAGTAGATCCGCGCCACCACACAGGGATCCGAAATGTAAAATAAGGGGGTTTTTTACTCACCTGGTGCAAAGCGGGATCTCCACCTCGGGGAGAATAACCCGCTTGCACCGATGATCCCCGGTCGCCTGTAGATGCTTGAAAAAGGCACTGATATTAGTGCCGAAACGCGTTGCAGGACTTTGTAATGTTATATATGTTTTTTATGTACAATTGTACAATTAAATATATTTTCCCTATTGTGGAGACTTTATAGTTTCCCTTATTGGATTGCAAAAAACCCCCGTAAAAGAGCGCAGGAGGATTTTTCTATCGCAGCTATATTGAATTTTGGAATGGGGTACTAAAGGTAAATAAAAAAATATATATAGCTTGTCGACATTGGTCTTAATCCCTGAATTTATATATTCAATAATGTTGATGGGCTTGATGGGCATACTCTTTTGGGAATTCGGAGAGAATCAGGTGCAACAGCTGATTACTGCCTGTTGAATGCAGCCCCCCCCCCCCCCCCCCACACACACCGACAGTAGGAGATTTTGTTGCTAAAATATGAGGTTATATCTTTGGAAAGGGGGATGTATCAAAAAAGACTGGCTGAGTTTGGGGAAGATGGTCTGGTATATAATAGTTCACATCGAGTGCTGGTTACATTGCAGTATCGTGGTAAAGTCGGTGGGGGTGAAGATAAAGGTGAGAAGTTGCTGGGGGTTTTTTGTGCGCCTAAATATTTTTTATATTTCTTTTTTGATGGGGGTGATTAGGATTTGCTTAACTATAGTTATGATTGTAGTATTTGGGTGGAATAATGTAATGTTCATTATACATATGCATGTAGCAATGTCATGAAATTTAGTGATAATCCCAAAATTTCATTTCAATAGTAATGCTCTGATTAAAAAAAAAATCTTATGCCCTAGGAGTGCTCAGTTGTATGCTTATTCAACTGCATAAATCCTAAGTACTCATGTCCGTTTCTGACTGGGGCTCAGTGCCGCACAGTGCAAGCAAGGGATTTCACTGCTGCTTTCGCTAATGTCAGTAGCTAGAGGAAGTGGCAGAGTGAATGAAGGGGTGTAAACAAAGGCAGAACCGTGTGAATTGGGGTGCTGGTGACACTCCTCCATGACTCGAGACAGGTTGTTTTGCATATAGGGCACCAAAACATAAGCGAGTTTCTAAAGTTCTTATACAGTTCTTGCTTTTTAGGGTGACTACCCACTAGCGTTTGCAAATTTGCTGCATTTTTTTCCAGGTGCCTATGGGGCTTTCTAATGTTAAAAACGCATCGCGGCAAAATCGCAATTTACTGCGAAATCGCGATTTTGCACAATGCGATTTTAACATTAACAAGTCCCATAAACCCCTGGAGGAAAAAAACTGCGAATTTTGCAGTGAAAAAGAACTGTAATGGGTAATCACCCTTAGGGCTCCCACACACTTGCGTTTGCGTTTTTGGTTAATGCGATTGTCAATGGGACTTTCTAATGCTAAAAACCCAACGCAGCGTTTTTAACATTAGAAAGTCCCATTGACAATCGCGTTAACAAACGCAAACGCAAGTGTGTGAGCCCTTACACAGATACTAGTTGTTAGAATTTATAGTACCAGTGTTAATGGTGGCCACTTACTAATATGATAACGGTATTGGCGGCATTAGCAATTGATATTACATGATATCACGTTCAGGAAATACTTCAGTGTTGGTCAATATGCACCGCCAACTATGTATGTGTATATTTGTGAGGTGTTGGAGTCTCCAAACAGGTGTGCAGCTGTCTCAAACTGCAAAGTGAGTACAAGTGTATTCATAGCAACTGAGATCACAGGGTTTAAGGACCTGCGATGACATCACAGGGCAAAGCTCAGAGAACATGTATCTGATGACATGTGGTGACATCACAGGTCCTACAAGCACAGGGCTGCTGGCATGCTGTGTGTTTTATATTTATGCTTTAGAAGGGCCTGCAATGTGTCGCGGAGCTCAGACACCATGTGACTGATGACATTACCGTCATGTGATCAGGAGGCACAGCTAATTGCCGGTGGCTGATCACGCGACGGTGACATTGTCAAAGCTCCTGTGAGCTCACGGCTGCTGTCATGCTCTGTATGTTTCATGCTGTAGGAGCTGCGATGACATCACCATGTGATCAGGGGAGGAGCATGAGAAGCACCAACATACATAAATACAAACGGACCAGAGGTCATTGATAGTTTGATCTATGTTGTGTTCTATGATGCCTGCAAATATTTCATGTCTGGTGACAGAATCCCTTTAGCATTTATAACGTACAGATTTTTTCCATTGCATGTGGATGGGTTTATCTTTAACGTATACTGTAAACTGTTATACTAAACTGTAGGGCATTGTTTGTGCTGAGCCAGCTTGGGTTGCCACCATCCTTTTTCCCACAGTGGCAATTGATATTGCTCACCCTCTGCACAGGCTGTACAACAATAGCAAACAAGAGTATGAGCCATGGGCAGCGCATCTCTCCTACAAGGACTAATGAGTAAAGCTAGACAATAGAGATGAGCGAGCACCAAAATGCTCAAGTGCTCGTTACTCGAGTCGAACTTTCAGTGATGCTCGAGAGTTCGTTTCGAGTAACGAACCCCATTGAAGTCAATGGGCGACTCAAGCATTTTTGTATATGACTGGTGCTCCGCTAAGGTTTTCATTTGTGAAAATCTTAGCAAATCACCAAAGTCATGTAAAAAACACAGAAATGGATAGGGCAGGCGAGGAGCAACACGCAGGGCTGCATTTTGGGCTCCGAGGTCTCACTATTAAGCCACAATAGTGGCAAGAGTGAGCCACCCCCCCCCCCCTGCACTGTCAGCATAAAGATCATTCTCCTCTGCCACAGCTGTAACAGCTGTGGCAGAGAAGAACGATGTTAGCCCATTGAATTCAATGGAGCCGGCAATACAGCTGGCTCCATTGAAAGCAATGGGCTGCCGGCGAGCACGGGATGAATTTTCGGGAAGGGCTTAAAAATATAAGCCCTTACTTGATGATCATCCAAAACTGTGTAAAAATAAAAAAATATATATACTCACCTTGTCCATTCAGCTGAGAGCTGCCCCTGATTGGTCCCTGCGCTGAGCCAGTCAGAGGCAGCACTCACTCACCCATTCATGAATTCATGAATGGGTGAGTGAGAGCTGCCTCTGATTGGTGAGGCTTGTGATTTTAAATCCCCGGCTGCTGAATACTACTCACAGCTGTTCAGGAGAACTGCAGGCCGCCCGCGGCTGAACCTATACAAGGTGAGTATATATATTTTTTTTATTTTTACACAGTTTTGGATGATTTTCAGGGAAGGGCTTATATTTTTAAGCCCTTCCCGAAAATTCATCCTGAGATTGCCGGCAGCCATTGCTTTCAATGGAGCCGGCTTTATTGCCGGCTCCATTGAATTCAATGGTCAGTGCTCGTTTAATCGAGACGAGTACCGCGTGGTGCTCGTCTCGAGTAACGAGCATCTCGAGCACCCTAATAATCGAACGAGCATCAAGCTCGGACGAGTATGCTCGCTCATCTCTACTAGACAAGTGTTGGCTCTGTAGTCCTCGGAGGGGTCAGCAATGTTATCAGTTTGTGCAAAGAATGGACCTATTTGTATTTGCTCTGTAGATCCTTATGCTCTTTTTGAGTACTTGCTAGTGTTTTAAAACGTGTGACTACATTTCCATGGTGTAAATGCGTGTGTTTGTAGCACGGGCAGCCTTGTTTAAATAATTGTATATAATTAAACTGAACATCGAAACAAATCTGCAGGCTTTAACTATGCATAAAGGTGAGAAGTGGAATGTTAAATTAAATCTGCATTTGTACAAAGGATAATAGAAACATATTTTCAATTGTGCCCAAACGTAGTAATTCCAATTCTATTTCACAGACTAATATTTGGAAGGCAGTGTACTAACAATGTAGGAACGTGGGGTTGGCACAAAGGTGAATGTCTTTGTAAACATGTTCTGTCCTGGCATCAGCCCAATCATTCATAAGCAACTTGTGTAAAGCTGTAAATGCAAATAGCCTTTCTACATCTAAACAACCAGTTACTGTTCTGAGGCTTTGTAAAAAAAAAAATTGAAACTATATATATGTTTTATATACATGGCTTCTTTTATATACATGGCTTCTGCTGGGCTCTTCTCTGGCACAGGAAGTGAAAGTTTCTGATTGGCTGCTCAGTTGTAACTTCCTCTTAGTGGAGAAGGAGAGGAGCACAGCCTTATGAAAGTGTATTCTGTCTGGTTATGATGGCACTGTGTTGCGGTTAAAACTGCTACAGGGTGTAGTGTGCCTGGATAAGATCTCAGGGCACCTTAGCTGGCTCAACTAGGGCACTGAATCACATTGCTGACAGTACTGTGGCTGGCACTGGTTTTAGTTCCGTTATGAAATAGTTTACGTTTTCGGATTCATATGCCTTTCCGTTCCATTTTTGGTCTTTACAACTCTATGGGCGCTTCGATGAATTCTACAAAGTCTGTAAAATTAAGAAGTTTAACTTAATTAAAAGCTTCTCTTATTAAAAACAGAGCAGCTTTCAGAAAGCGTGTGTGTAATAATGTGTGTGTGTGTGTGTGTGTATGTGTGTATGTGTATATATATATATATATATATATATATATATATATATATATATATATATATATATATATATATTATAAATTTTTTTTAGAGAAAAATCTAACTGTAGTGACACTACACTTAAACAGGAAGTTTTGCAGATATAGTTTCACCTAGAGTGTAGGGGAAGTATATTTGTTCTAAGGGGGGTGGTCAGTGCTTTCCTGAATCAACACACCTAATATGTCATAAGAATTTGGAGTAAACTTCGAGAAGGCCAATGGGCCTGTTGAACTCAGTAGTTTTTACTTGTGGAACATTGTAAGTTTTTAGTAATTTTTCCAGGAACAATATACAACCTGGGTGATGTCTGTACATGTTTGTTTATCACCACTATGCCAGAATGAGAATGTGACTCCAAGCTCCGTGTGGCCGAGAAACACCATATGGTAACAAGTGCTGCTCTTTTTGGCACACTAGTATCTGTGTAAGGGCTCACACACTTGCGTTTGCGTTTTTTGTTAACGCGATTGTCAATGGGACTTTCTAATGTTAAAAACGCAACGCAATGCACTAAAAACGCAGTTGCGTGCATTGCATTTTTTTTACAATAGAAAGTCCCATTGACAATCGCGTTAACAAAAAACGCAAACGCAAGTGTGTGAGCCCTTACCATGTCATTGACTGCCCAGTATGTGTAAAAAAAAAAACTGTACCAGAATTATGAAAACTGTCTAAAAGAAAAACTTTGTTGCCTATGGCAACTAATCGCAGCCCAGCTTTCATTTTCCTAAGAGCACTATGAGAAATGAAAGCTGTGCTGTGATTGTTTGCTATGGGCACCAAAGATAGTTTTTGGTTTAGACAGTTTCATAAATCTTCCCCATAATGTTGCATTTTTTTCTTTGGAATTCATTTGTATTGAAAAGCCTATTCGACTACAGTTCTCAATACAATTTAAAAACCAATTACCGGCCAGTCAAGCCTAAGACAAAAGGGCGCTCTTTTGGTATAAGTTTTGCTAATAAGTCCGTGGGCAGGTTGATGCATAACGAGCTCCCGATGTATGCGCCAGTTGCTCATCGCATGTGGGATGCGGCGTTGTCAACCCATAATGTCTTTTTCAGGAGAACTTGGCAAAACAAAAGCAACTATCTGCTATAAGGGGAAAAAAAAACACAAATTACAAAAGCATATCATTTTGCCTATAAGTGATATGCAGTACTGTGTAAAAGTTTTGGGCAGGTAAGGAAAAAATGTTGCAAAGTAGAATTAAAAAAAACAAACCAAAAACATCCAGCTGCAAATTTTCTGCGTCTTTAGGTGCGGATTATGAAAACACTTTAATAGTTTCTCTTTTAATATGGGATATAGGGATTTGCACAGCTGCATGTATGAATAAGTTACCATTTTCTTGTTGAATAGGTTGTCTTTTCACAGTCCATCATTCCTAATCATCACACTGTCTACTTGTGAGCACATAGCCTAATAGGAATAGTATGTTTCAGACTGTATAAGTCAGTGATGGCAACTGGGGTGCAGTGTGGTACCCTGGTGTGCTGGTAAAGCCTGCCAGGGCTGCTGCGAAATTGGGGTGGATTGGTCATTCACTCCTCCGGGGAAAAATTCCTGATTGTCCAGTCACATTTTTGGGCCACCCGCAACTACCACTGCTACAGGCATCCAATTTACAAGGTGGCTGGGTGGGGCTATAAAGTAAAAAAAAACAAACCTAAACTTGGCTTCATTTTCCCTCCAGTCCGGTTCTGCCTGACTTTCAGTTGTTTGGTCGTATGGTATGGACACAGCAGTCCTGTGTGATTGCAATATGAAAGTTGGGAAGGACTCAAGTGGAGAAAAGGACCACCGGAGTGGAGCAACTTAGACTGCAAAGGAGGTGAAAAAATGTGTGCGTATGTATATATGTGGGGCATTATTACTACTGGGCGCACTGAGAGGGGGCACTAATATAAGGGCTACTGGAATAATGGAGGTAAAATCATACATCGTGATAAGCTGCACACCTAGACAGGTCCCCTGACCCCACACCCTATTTGGTAGTTACCCTACGATAAAAGAATTTTCCTAGGGGTGCTCCAAGGCTGAAAAGGTTCGGAAACACTAGAATAAGCAATCAGCCTATATGTGAAACTCTATTAAAGTTTGAAGTTTCTGTGGCTTTTTAGAATACTGTAGCTGTGCACCCCGTGTGTGCTGGTGTGAGGCCACATCTATATATAGACTGTCAAGCTTTTCACATGAGCGTTCTGTCGGTCTTCAAATTGTACCATAGCCTGATAGGACTTTCACAAGCAGAAATATCTGTCATTTACCAGGCGCACTGATCACAATTTTTGTAATTTCATAAAAACTATGTTTTTTAAAGGAATGAAGTTCTTAACCCTTTAGTGACGGAGCTTTTTGGTTTTTTCCATTTTCGCTTTTTCCTCCTCCCTTTAAAAAAAATAAAAAAATAAAAAATCATAACGCGTTTATTCATCGCTGTAGCTATACGAGTGCTTGTTTTTTGCGGACGAGTTGTGTTTTTCAATGGTACTATTTAATGATCCATATGATGTACTGAAAAACTTTTCTGCACACAATAACTTTTTAACTTTTCTATCAACGTAATTGTGTGAGGGCTAATTTTGTGCAGTATGTCCTGTAGTTTCTTTTGGTACCATTTTTCAATCCAGCTTTTTGATCTTTTTATTACATTTTTCTTCTTGGAGACTGGGTGACCAAAAAACGCATTTCTTTATATTTTTTGGACAACATTCATTATTTTTGCTTTATTTCAATTCTTTTATTGTAAATATGTCAAAAGGGTTTTTTAACTTTTTTTTTTGTTAATTAGTAAAACTTTGTTTTTATTTTCACATTTTCTTTTAGTCCCCAGGGGGACCACAACTAGGTATGCTTTGATTACTTCTGCAGTATGATGTAACGCTATAGCATTACATCATACTGCATTCTGACAGGCAGTCTATCAAGCCACCCCATGGGGATGGCTTGATAGGCATACTGCCAAGACAGCCCTGGGGCTTTTCAGAAGGCCCCCGGTTACCATGACACCCACACTGCTGCCCCAATCTCACCGCGGGGGGACGTACTGGACTGCCAAACATCATTCGGGGATTTAAATGCTGTTGGACCTGACAGCGGCATTTAAAGGGTTAACAGCCTTGATCGGCTGCACGTCATATTGGGGCTGTTTCCCGTGACGTGCATATAAATTGCATTTCTGGTAGTGAAGCTTGAAGTGTGTGTGTGTGTATACATTTCAAGCTTCAAGACTACCAACTGCTTCACTACCAGCTCTGCAATTTAAATATATATATATATATATATATATAAGCTTACCCGTCGCGCGTTGCTGCGAAGACAGACAGACAGACATTCATTCGTTTTTATATATCTAGATAACAACCAATCACAGCGCAGCTTTCATGTTACCTCAGTGGTATAATATATAACAACCAATCACAGCGCAGCTTTCATGTTACCTTAGCAGTATAAAATATAACAACCAATCACAGCGCAGCTTTCATGTTACCTGAGCAGTAAGAGAAATAACAACCAATCACAGCGCAACTTTTATTCTGCTCAGCAATATAAAAAATAGCAACCAATCACAGCGCAGCTTTCATGTTACCTCTGCGGTATTATATATAGCAACCAATCACAGCGCAGCTTTCATGTTACCTCTGCGGTATTATATATAGCAACCAATCACAGCGCAGCTTTCATGTTACCTTAGTGGTATAATATATAACGAATCGCAGCACAGCTTTCATGCAACCTCAGTAGTATAAGTAGCCACCAATCACAGCACAGCTTTCATGTTACCTCAGCAGTATAAGAAATAGCAACCAATCACAGCACAGCTTTCATTTTACCTCAGCATTCTCAATATCCAGCAATTGTCTTGCGAAACGTTCGGCGGATGCATCTATTTTCTGGTTGAACACTCATCCCGTTGCTCGTAATGCCTTTTGCTTTCGTGCTTGAGATGGAAATCAAACAATCTTTGTCTGGGGGGCATAACTGTCGACGACGCTCGCACGCGCGCCACCTATCATAGGATAGTTGTACTATGCCTATAATCTTCCCAGGAGTGTACTCAACAACTTCCCAAAGTCTCATGGCAATTGGATGAATGGTGTAGTAATGCATAAAGGACAGACAGATATACATTCATTTATATATATCAGGAAGTGAGAGAATTAGATTCCGTACGTAAAATTTGGACGCTAATTGTTTTGCGCTTAGAATTGAATAATCGACTTGGGACCCATTAACTTTTCCTATTTATGACATATTCAATGCCCGTGCCAAATTTCAAGTTTCTATGTGAGAAAATTACATTCCGTATGTAAAATTTGGACGCTAATTCTTTGGCGCATAGAATTGAATAATCGAGTTGGGACCCATTAGCGTTTCCTATTTATGACCTATTCAATGCTCGTGCCAAATTTCAAGTTTCTATGACATCGGGAAGTGAGAAAATTAGATTCCGTACGTAAAATTTGGACGCTAATTGTTTGGCGCTTACAATTGAATCGAGTTGGGACCCATTAACTTTTCCTATTTATGACATAATCAATGCCCGTGCCAAATTTCAAGTTTCTATGTGAGAAAATTACATTCCGTACGTAAAATTTGGACGCTAATTCTTTGGCGCATAGAATTGAATAATCGAGTTGGGACTCATTAACTTTTCCTATTTATGACATAATCAATGCTCGTGCCAAATTTCATGTTTCTATAACATCGGGAAGTGAGAGAATTAGTGGCAATGATGGAAATCGAACAATCTACGTGGGGGGGCGTAACTGTCGACGCAAGCACGCGCTCCATTTATCGTAGCATAAATGTACTATGCCTATAATCTTCCCAGGAGTGTACTCAACAACTTCCCAAAGTTTCATGGCGATCGGATGAATGGTGTAGTAGCGCATAAAGGACAGACGGACAGACACGCAGACAGACATACATTCAATTTTATATATATAATAAAAAAATCAGGTGTGTAGCTAAAGACTCATGGGCCCAGGTGCAAAAGTTTATCTTGGGGGCCACCCAACTTCTCTTAACCCCTTAACGCAGCTGCGTAACTTGAAGCTCCTGGGCCACAATGCAAAACCTGTGACGGGGCCCCCAACTATAATGCTTTATTCATAGTACTGGGCTCCCTATATGGAGAAGAGAGGCCTTATGGGCCCCGCTAAGGTTCCTGGGCTTGGATTCAACCGCATCCCCTATAGTTACGCCAGTGACGTACATATAAATTGAAGCAGTTGGTAATCTTGAAGCTTAGAATGTACACATTGTGTATACACATACAGGAATATTTAAATTGCAGAGCTGGTAGTGAAGCAGTTGGTAATCTTGAAGCTTGAAATGTACATTTTGCTACAGTACACTAGAGAGAAAACTTATCCAAGTGAAGGATTGCTGTTTGGCAGTAAAAGTAGAAAGTGACAGAAAGCACTGCAGGAAAATGGAAGTACTGAATGTACTGTTTGCTTTTTTTCTGTAGCTTTATGTAATCTATGAAATGCCTTGTTTTATGTGCCTTTGGTGGTATATAGCACGGCTATTGACGGATTCTAGCACAGCTGGGACACTCTTGGCACTACGAGAGGAGCTATCGGTGGTGCATTGAGTGACCATTAAACAATTGTACTGCCTCGCCCCAAGACGCTTGGATCTTTAGGTAATGATTGTAGATAAAAGGCCACCACAAATACAGGCAAGGTGCACAAGAAACCTGGTTGGTCTATTTGTCTCCTATCAGGTGTTCTGATAGGAGAAAAACAATTAATTCATATAAAAATGTTGCTTAAAAGCTGGCAAAACCGTCACAATCCTTTTTATGGCAGACTTTCATTTAATGTCTATTGCCAGCTACTTCAGACTAAGATTTCACCATGTGTTCCTTCACATAATTAAAGCTGCTATGAGTTTCATAGCGTTTCATTTCCCATGGTAGATCCCTGTGTTACATTGTGTTATGTGCAGATGTTGCGTTTCTTCCGATGTGGCTGGCCATATGAATAGGACTGTATCTGTGTTGGGTACATACATTATGTAGTTTGCTAAAAACACTGCTTTTCTAGAAGGGTTTCTTAACTTTAGTCCCTGACCCTTTAGGGCTCATGTCCACGGGGAAAATATGATTTAGGATCCGCAGCGGATTCCCTGCACGCGGATCCGCACCCCATAGGGATGCATTGACCACCCGCGGGTACATAAATACCCGCGGATCGTCAATAAAAGTGATTTAAAAAAAAATGGAGCATGAAAAAATCTGGACCATGCTCCATTTTCATGCGGGTCTCCCGCGGGGACGGCTCCCGCGGGCTTCTATTGAAGCCTATGGAAGCCGTCCGGATCCGCGGGAGACCTAAAATAGGAATTTAAAGCATTTACTCACCCACAGCGGACCGGGAAGCTCTTCTCTTCCTCACGGCCGCATCTCCCTTGCTTCGGCTCGGCGGATGTGCCCGGCGCATGCGCGCTGCACGTCGGCGACGTGCCGGCGACGTGCCACCGGCGTCAGGAATTCATCCGCCGGCCGAAAATGAAGATCCGGCCGTGAGGAAGAGCAGAGCGTCCCCGCCCGCTACGGATAGGTAAATGCTTTTAAATTGCTATTTTCGGCGCTCATGTCCGCGGGGCAGGAGGGACCCGCTGCAGATTCTCCATTGAGAATCTGCAGCGGATCTGATTTTCCCCGTGGACATGAGGCCTTAAGGATGCAGCCTTTTGTTTTACATTTTATTTTTATTTTCTGTTTCATCTCCCCACTTTCAAAAAATCTTCAAACTTCTGTTAATGTAGCTGTCTGAGGGCTTGTTTTTTACAGGACTAGTTGTATTTTTCAATGGTACTATTCGAAGTAACATAATGTACTGAAAGTGTTCTCAATTAAAACTATTTCGCCATCTTTGCGGGGGTATTGGTTTTTACAGCATACACACTGCAAAAAAAAAAAATTACATAACTTAATTCTTTAGGTTACTACAATTTTAGCTTTTTTTTTTGCTGTACTATTTAAAAAAAAAAAAAAAAATCTTAAATCTAATTTTCTGTAGCCGTCTTCTGGCCAGCATAGCTTGTTTTAAATATTTCTGTCCAAGGTTATGTGAGGGCTCATTTTTTGCAGAATGACCTATGGTTTCTATTGATACCATTATGCAACTTGTTGCATTTTATTACTTTTTTTTCTTGCAAACAGGGTGACCAGAAAGCGCAATTCTGGTGTTATGTATTTTTCTTTCTGCTGACGTTCACCATGTGAGATAAATAATGCCTTATTTTCAAAGACTAGACTTTTATGGTTGCTTTAGGTTATTTGTTTTGAGTTTTTTTTAATGAATATTCGAAATCATAATTTTTAAAAAACTTTTAATATTCTTTATTTTTTATAATGTTTTCCGCTTATTTTCACTTTCTTTTTTAGTCCACATAGGGGACTTGAAATTTGTGATCGTACGATCGCTTATACTACATATTGCAATATATCAGCATTACAATATAGTTCTGCCGACATTCCCGTAGGAAAGGCCACGGGCACGTCTGAATAGGTAGGTATACATGGCAGTCCTAGGGGCCTTCACAGGGCCCTGGGTGGCTGACAACCGAATAACATCTTGCGGTTTTATCGCGTGAAGCATTAGTGACCCCCAAATGCTGATCGGGGCATTTAAAGGGTTAACAGCCACGATCAGTGTCGGCGCTTATTACGGCTGTTGCCATCAGGTTCAGCTGTCAGAGCCAGAACTGCCATGTGTGGGAGGGGATCTTTTTGCCAGAGAGCATTCATGTATGGCAATTACATCAATGGGTTAAAAGTAGAGATGAGCGGGCATGTACTTGAAAATGGCAATACTCGCTCAAGTAATTTGTCTTAGCGAGTAGGCTCGCTCATCTCTAGTTAAAAGCTGTTTCCCACAACTTAAATTAAATTGTTTCACAATCATTCTGTCCCTCCTGGTTGCTGCTGACCGGAATATGTGACTGCTGCAGCTAATCACTGGCTATGGGAGGTCACTGCTGTGAACAGTAGATGGCTGCAGCAGTCACAGGTCCTGGTCAGCCTGCACACGGCTGGGTCGGTTTACAGATGCGGGATCCCACAGTGGAATCTGACTCTGTATCCGGTCGATGACCCTTGCACGCCTGTCCGCAGTGGTGTTGATCAGTGATGCAGATGTGCGGGTCGGAGGGTCGGCCGGCACATGCACAGAACAGATGACACAGTGCTGTCGCTAGGCGATGACACGGATTCTATTCAGTGACAGTTGCCCACGGGTCGCAGATCAGATGGCTTCCGTTGACTTCAATAAAAGCTGCGTGGAAATTCCGCTAATATAGGACATACTGCGATCTTTCCCTTCGCGATCGGAAAATCGCAACAGATTAAGCCTAAGTGCATTAAGCCTAAGTCTGAAGTTTTTGTGCAAGACATGCTTAAAGATTTGAACCATTTTTTTTTTGTAAAAATGTTTTTCCTGCTTGGTACCTCTCTAAAAGTGGTGAGAGCTCAATAAAAAATTGGTCATGTCCTCTGGCTGTCTATCAGAATTTACTCTAATTTATGCCAGAAATTAGTATAAATTCTAGTAGAACTCTAATCCAGCTAAAGCTGGCACAGACTCCAGTCGTCCCATGGACTGCGATAAATGCCCCAAATTTATTAAAAGGTGTGCATCTATTTGGCACTAGTAGTAGTAGTAGTAATAGTAATAGTAGTAGTAACAGTAGTAGTAGTAGTAGTAGTAATAGTAGTAGTAATAGTAGTAATTCTTTATTTGTATAGCGCCAACATATTTCGCAGCGCTTTGAGGCATGGGGGTAAATGAGACAGTCAGTTTGAAACAAATGGGGTGGGGGAGAAATGGGGTACAAGAAGGGGTGGGCGAGGCGTGGGGAACACAGGCAGGGGATTTCATGTGGAAATCTGTTATTAGAAAGCAAACTGGGTGGGACAGTAAGGAGGTGCAGGGGTAGAGGTTGTATGTGATAGGCAGGGTGGAAGGTGTGAGGAGCCATAGGAAGGGGCAGGGGACTAGGTCAGGGGATTTCATATGCTTCCCTGAAGAGGTGCGTTTTTAAGGCACGTCTGAAACTTCATGCATCAGGAATTGTCTGGATGCCTTGCGGTAGAGCGTTCCAGAGGATGGGTGCTGCTCTAGTGAAATCCTGGAGGCGAGCATGTGAGGTTCGTATTAGAGGGGTGTTTAGCCTGAGTACATTAGCAGAACGGAGTGTGCAGGCAGGGTGATGTACAAACAGGAGAAAGGTGATGTATGGTGGTGCAGCGCCATGCAGATCTGTGTGGGTGAGGTTGAAGCGTTTAAATTAAGTTCTGCAGTGGACGGGCAGCCAATGCGATTGGCATAGTGCAGAGGCGTCTGAATAACTGTTGGATAGAAAAATTAGCTTAGCTGCTGCATTTAGTGAGGATTGGAGTGGAGCAAGTCTGGTGCAGGGGAGGCCGATGAGTAGCGAGTTGCAGTAGTCGAGTCGGGAGTGGATGAGGGTGACCACGAGTGTCTTTAGCATGTCCATGGTGAGGAACGGCCGTGTATTAGCAATATTTTGAGGTGCATGTGGCATGTATGAACCAGAGATTGGATGTGGGGGTTAAAGAAGAGGTCAGAGTCCAGTGTGACCCCAAGGCAGCTGGCATGCTGTCTGGGGGTTATGATGGTGCCAGACACTGGAATGGAGATGTCGAGGGGAGGTCAGTTGGAAAGCAGAAAGATGAGAAGGTCCGTTATAGAGAGGCTAAGTTTGAGAAAAAGGGAGGACATTGTGTTAGAGACAACGGACAGACAGTTGGTGATATTTTGGAGGAATAGTTCAGAGAACTCATGGGAAGAGGTGTATAGTTGGGTGTCATCAGTGTAGAGATGGTATTGGAGGCTGAATTTGTGGATGGTTTGTCCAATTGGGGCTGTATAGAGAAGAGAAGGGGACCAAGGACCGAGTCCTGGGGTATTCCAAAAGCGAGAGGAAGTGGAGGGGAGATGGAGCCAGCAAAGGAGACACTGAAAGAGCGGTCAGAGGGAGGAGAACTAGGAGAGAGCAGTGTCCTTTAGACCAGGGGTCCCCAACTCCAGTCCTCAGGGACCACCAACAGGTCATGTTTTCAGGATATTCTATGGTAAGAACACCTATGGCAATGTCTAAGGCACTGACAATAATTACATCACCTGTGCAATACTGAGGAAATCCTGAAAACCTGACCTGTTGGTGGTCCCTGAGTACTGGAGTTGGGGAACACTGCTTTAGACCAACAGAGCATAGTGAGAAGGAGGTCATGGTCGACATTGTCAAATGCAGCAGAGAGGTCAAGGAGGATTTATAGGAAGTAGTCGACTCTCGACTTTACCGTCATCAGGTCATTTCATACTTTTGTGAGGGCAGTTTTTGTGAAGTGTAGAGAGCGGAAACCAGACTGGAGAGGGTTGTCAGAGAGGAAGCGTGTGAGGTGGGAGTAGACCAGGCATTATAGTAATTTGTAGTTGGCGGCATCAGTCGGGTTAAGGATTAAGTAGAGGGGATATGATGGAGTGTTTAAATGAGGAGGGGATAATGCCAGAGATTAGGGAGAGGTGGGGGCGGAGCCTGGACGCCGAGCGCAATGGCTGCTTGAAAGCTGCGCTCCTAATGGGCATCCACGGCACCTCACAGCAACGGCTATCCGACATAAAGATGGGCAAAACAAGCAAGGAGAAGAACACAGACCTGCAGAGCACCCCTCGCCCAACCAAAATGCAGGCAGACATGCAAAGATTCTTCAGGGATCGGACTGCCCGCGGCCCCCGTCTAAGATGGCGCCGGCACGAGCGCTCACTCCTGCACTCAGCCATGAGGAGGAAGAAGAGCTGCTCTCTGAGGAAGAAGATGGTGAGTCTGTTTCCAGGGGCTTTATGAAGAACTTAATTTCACAAGCCCTGTGCCCTATTAGCTCCGACCTAGCAGAGATAAAGGAAGAATTTAAACAACTAGGGCACAGGGTGGAAGATCTCGAGTCCTCATCTGCTGCCATGACTTCACACTCGCTGCAAATAGAACAAGCCTTAAAGGAACAGCACCTGTATTTAAATAGAACTCTCCTGCTTCAAGAAGATCTGGAAAATAGGAACAGGCGCAATAACCTTCGCTTTAAAGGTATTCCCGAATCCTATGCAAATGAATGCCTAGATAAAGTTGCCAAAGTTATTTTTGCCGCCTTATTGGGGGAGGAGAGAGCGTCCACCATCTGCATTGAAAGGATCCACCGGGCCCTCAGACCACTGTCGGGCGCCCCTGAACCGCCCAGGGATGTTATATGTAAATTATTGGCTTTCCCTGATACAGTCGCGGTTCTAAGAGCGGCCAGAACCCACAAAGATCTGAAATTTGAAGGCGCGCCTATTTTGATCTTTCAGGACCTGGCGCCCTCCACCTTAGCAAAGCGCTGAGCCCTTCGACCATTGCTGGAAGTCCTGAAATCCCGGGAGATAAGATACGCATGGTTATTCCCATTTGGCATTATTCCCATCAAGGGCAAGAGAGTTAACATACGCACCCAAGAAGAGATGCAGAGACTGTGGAACCTCCTAGACATAGAACCAATCGAACTTCCAAATTGGCAACCGCTCCTGGAACTCCCTCAGTTTCAGCTTCTAGAGAATCCAGGAGACTGGCTGTTGGCGGGCAGTGCAAAATCCCCCAAAGGGAAAAAGAAGCCCAAGCAGGACTCGTGAAGCTCAGTCTGGAGAGTGATCTCTCCTGTTCTTCTCCATGTGCTGAAACAAGCCCGCCGAGGTGGGTTCTATCCTCCAGTTGCCTAGCCATCAGTGGTTCTAAGGATAGCCCCACTATAATATATACCTTACCCACTTCCTCTCTTTAACCATTTGTTCCTACAGTGTGTAGCATTATAGGTCCGTCGTGGAGCGTCCCAGGGAAACTTGAACGGATGTCTTCTCGTCTTCCCGACTCAGCTCCCTATTTTGGGGTTTTACTCTTCATAATATGCTGCCCAGGCCGACGAATAAGAGTGCTATACATGCTGTATTGTCGGTTGAATGTTAACCGGTAATGCAAGTATTTAGGGCGTTTAGCCCCTTTTCTTTTCTGGTTTCATGTTCCTTTTTCTCCTTCTTGAGGGCTAGTGCGTGCCTGTACCGTCCAGGCCGTAACTAATTCTCTGACCTCCCGACAGGGCCGTTTGCTCTGCGGGATCTCAGTAGGCTGCCCCACGAGTGGGCCCGCGGTAGGGAGTCAACGGACCCCCCCCCGGGGCGCACTCAAATAAGGTTATCTTTGCCAGCAGAGGCTCTGCTGCATTGAAATTCTATTTTGCTTACTAGATTTGTGTCAATTCCCACCTACCTGTATCTGCCTTCCCTACCTTCTTTACCTTCCCCTTTTTCCCACGCCTTACCCCCATCCACCAAGTCTGGGAGCCGCGCGGGAGAGTGCCAACGGAGGCGCTTTTCTCTCTGCGATTGCTATTATCTTGTCGTTTGCTCACGTGTGCTTTTTCTCATCTTTAGTACAGGAATATCGCCATGAATGGACTGCGTCTCGCCTTCAACACCAGGGGCCTTAATTCGCCTTCCAAACGCCACAACCTCGAGCTGCTACTGAGGAGGTGCGACACTAAAATTCTCTTCCTCCAAGAGACCCACTTTAAAGGAGATAAATCCTTTCCCTTACCGGGGAAGTCTTTCCCCAAGGTATTCCACTGCACTCACCCCTCGTCGGCCTCGAAAGGGGTCTCCATATTCCTTCACAGAACGATTAATTTTGTCGAGGAGGCTCAGTTTAGGGACGACGAGGGTAGAGTCCTGCTCATTAAAGGCACCCTGAACAATACAAAACTGACCTTAGCCAATTTTTATGCCCCAAACACAGAGCAGATAACCGTGGTTGCTCAAGCAGCTTGAGACTCTAAAACACTTCAGCGGGGGACCTAAACGTCACTCTCAATCCCACCTTAGACTCCTTCGGGCCGCTCTCAAATATCCCAAGGTAAATTAAATAAACTGGGCAAACGGCTTCAGGAACTAGGCTTAGTGGACACATGGCGCACCCTACATCCCACCACGAAAGATTTCTCATTTTTCTCCTCTGTGCACTCCACGTTCCAGAGGTTAGATTACGTCTTGGTCTCCTCCTCCCTCCTCTCGTCCCTGATCGGATCGGACATTGACATAATGACGATCTCCGATCACGCCCCGGTGCATACGTCGTTGCGTCTGCCTCAGCCAATATCCAGGGAATGGAGATGGTCACTGAATACTTCCCTCCTTGACCAAATAGAGAACAGAGAGTACTTAACTAAACTCCTAGAAGAATACTTCTGTCTCAATTCAACGGAAGGGTCAGAGTCACCGCTGGTCTGGGAAGCCCACAAGGCTTATATGCGAGGCCTACTTATAGCCCTGGGTTCACGTATCAAGAAACGTAATCAAAAAGCTATTGAGAGGCTTTCGCAGATTGCCAAATTGGAGCTGACTGTGAAACTCTCTCAGGCGAAGCAAAATATGGCTGAACTTGCGGCGGCAAGAGCAGACCTGAAACTTTTACTCAATTCTAAATTTAACAAAAAGCAGCTTCATTTTAAGCACAAGATATATGCTCAGGGTAATAGGGGCAGTAAGCTCATGTCGGCGTTGTTTAAAAAAAGCTCGGGCCAAAAACCAGATCAGGGCTATTAAATCCCCCACAGGGTCGACTCTGACTACCTCCAAAGACATTGCAGAGGAGTTTCAAAGGTTTTATTCAAATCTGTACAACCTTCGAAACACCCATAATACCCCGCCTGCAGAGAATCCCGCGGCCCATATAGACGAATTTCTTCAACAACTCAAGATGCCGACTCAACCCGACAGAGGCTTCATCTTTGGTCACACAGGTCACACAAGAGGAGGTGGAGGCTTTGATAGCCTCTAGTCCCCCTAATAAAAGCCCAGGACCGGACGGACTCCCGGTACAATATTATAAAGCCTTCCTCCCTGTACTAAAACAGACTAACAGCTTTGTTTAATGACCTGTTGGGGGGCAGGGGGGGGCATCCCTGCCGCGGCAATCCCAGGAAGCCCACATCACGCTAATCCACAAGGATAATAAGGACCCAGAACTATGCGGGAGTTACCGCCCCATATCTTTGATCAACCTAGATATGAAATTATGGGCCAAATTGTTAGCAAAACGATTGGAACCGTTCATGCCTGGATTGATTAACTCAGAACAGGCGGGTTTCATCAGAGGAAGGGAGGGGAGAGACAATTGCCTCAGACTCCTCCATGCGGCTAGATATGCTCAACACCATGGGATATCCCTTGCCCTAGTAGGTATGGATGCCGAAAAGGCTTTTGATAGGGTCAACTGGCTCTACATGGAGAGGGTTCTGCATCACTTTGGCCTCCCGTTGCAGTTTACATGGGCGATCTTCTCGCTTTATGCGTGCCCACATGCAAGACTCAAAATTAATGAGATCCTCTCCCCTCCCTTCCTCATAAGAAATGGCACTCGGCAGGGATGCCCCCTTTCGCCTTCTCTTTTCATTCTGTCACTCGAACCCCTCCTTGAAAGTCAGGCAGGACCCAGGGGTTAAGGGTCTGCGGATGGGAGAACAGCAGCTTTCGTCTGCTGCGTTCGCCGACGATATAGCTTTTCTAGTCACTGACCCTCAGTCTTCCCAGACTCTCAGAGCTTCTCGAAGAATTTGGTACGTTCTCGAACTTTAAGATTAATTTTGCGAAATCAACGGCACTGAACATCTCCATACCACAAAAACAATGACAGTCTGAGAAGTAACTCCCCCTTCTCTTGGTCATCGTCCCATCTGGAATACCTAGGGATTAAATTGACCAAAAAAGCTGAGGACCTTTACGTCACCAATTTCGTCCCCCTCATTGCGCGGGTCAAACAACTCCTCAAATGATATGACATCCCCTACATCTCCTGGTTAGGGAGAAAGAACATTATAAAGACATATATTCTCCCCTTGATACTCTATAAGATCAGAATGCTCCCCATTCACCTCCCCACAAAATTTTTCAAACTATTACGTTCGTTTTTTTCGGCATTCGTGTGGAGACAGAGGAGACCCAGACTGGCGCACGGTCTGATGATCAGAAGGAGAAGGGATGGAGGAATTGATCTCCCCAACCTTTACGACTACTACTGCGCCTCCCATCTCCGCTACTGGTGGGATCTCTCCCGATCAGGGGGCGACGAACTACTCACAAAGATGGTTGCAGGCTATAGCAACCCCCCTTATCGGAGGTCATATGGTTGCCCACAGGCTTCCACTATCGGACCAAAACTTCCAATCCCCTTCTCAGAGGTCCTTGCGAGGTTTGGGATAAGCTCAGAGCGGAACTTGCTCCAACTCCCTCGCCTATCTTTCCCCTAGACGTCATCCCTAGAATCCTGAACCCTCAAGTAAACCGGTCCTTGGCACCAGTATGGAAGAATTTCAAGGCGTTCTCCATAGCCAACATACAGGCTCTCTCTCATCTGGTCCCCTCGACGATTCCTCAAAAACTACTCCCCACGGAGACCTTTTCCTTTTTAGAGGTTGCCCAACTATCGGGTATCTTTAAAGAATTTCTCAGTGTATACAAGTCGACCAGACCTCTCACCGTATTTGAGAAGGCCTGGTCAGAAAACAAGCCCTCCCATAAAAAGATCTCCTTTATACGCAAATCTTTTATCTCTCCCCACCAGCCCTACAAACCAGATTTTCTTACGTCATGGGAGAGGGAACTGGGTATCCGGCTTACGGAGGAGACCAAGACGATCCTCGATACATCCTTCGACCTCACTCCATGTGTATTAGCCCAAGAGGCACACTATAAATTATTAGTCAGATGGTATCGGACTCCACAATGGCTATTTGAACACAAGCTCTCTCCCCAGGAATTCTGTTGGAGATGTAAGAATGATGTAGGTTCATACTTGCACATTTGGTGGTCCTGCCCGATGATAGTCCCTTTCTGGAGGGAAGTAGATAAAATCAATAAGAAAATTGCGCCTAATACCCTCCTCTCCCCAGACCTAGTTTTTCTTTGGAGGCCTAGTAAACATTTTCACCCGAAAAAGAACAAACTGGTCGCCCTGCTAGTAGACACAGCCAAATCCCTGATTCCCCGTCTGTGGCTTCAGAGTACGGCTCCGTCCCTGGGTCCATGGAGGGAGAGAGTTGACAACTTATATTCCTTGGAAGAACTGCACAGCTGGTCAAATAACACTTATGATAAATTCGTCGTGACGTGGGCTCCGTGGCGTGAGGCGAGATCCTCGGCTTTGTGGGACGAGTGAGACGTGGTCCTTCTAAACCCCCTCTACGGCAGGCTCTCCATACTACATCCCCCCCCCTTTTTTCCCCACCCGTTTCCCCTGTGCATTCCCCCACCTCAATGTTGGTTATTTAGTTTGGTCTTTTTCTTCTCCTTACTATGATCAGACAAGAAAAGGATGACTGTTTAGTTTAACCCGATGCGAGACGACAGTCTCCCCTCCGTGTCACCCGTATAGCTATAGATGGCGTAGACTTACTAAGCTGAGAATACTACGTGTGTTGCGGTACTACTTCCTTTGGAGCGTCGGTACGCGTTGGACCTATAGTTCTTTGGATTGTCTGTCATTGTCTGTTGTTATCTGATACCCCTGTATATTCTGTGAAAACTACAATAAAAATTTGATTTGAAAAAAAAAGAGATAAGTGAGAGGTTGGAGATTGTGGTGAGGTAAGTAATGACAGCTGGGGAGAGGACTGGAGGAGATGAGGGTCGCTAGCACAGGTGGTGGGGCGGGCAGTGGAAAGCAGCCTAGAGACTTCTTCCTCTGTCTTTGGTTCTAACATAGAAAGTGAGTAGGTGCTGGATGCAGTGCTGAGGAGTGTGGGATTGGGGCTAGCCATGCAGTTTTGGAGATTTCTTTTCAGATGTTGTCGATGTTGTCTTTTGGGGATGTGGGATAGTGAGGAGACAAGGGAGGTAAAGTAAACTTGTTTGGCTTGGTAAAGGGCTAGGTTATAAGCTTTAAGCATGAATTTGAGTTGGAGAAAGACTGTGGGCAGCTTTGATTTTCTCCACAGCTGCTCAGCACACCTAGAGCACCGTCGGATGAAGCGCATTTGGGATGTGAGCCAAGGTTGCGTGGTCTGCGGTTGACAGCTCGGGTCACGGGCGGTGCCGCTTCATCTAGGGTGGTGTCGTAGTGTTCGGCTGCCAGGTTAGGGCAGTTGAGAGAGAGAGAGAGCGGACAGGGAGCATTGGATGGTCTCTGAATACTGTTGGGTGTGGACGGACTGGAGGTTCCTAGAGGTGCAATAGATAGGAGGGTCAGGGGAGATGCTGGAGTGCCTGATGGAGAAAGAGAGAAGCTTGCGATCTGAGAGTGGAAGGGGAGGGGGGGAGTTAGTAAAGTGAGAGGCAGAGATGGAGGAAGATTAAATCAAGAGTGTTGCCATCTCTGAGTGGGGGAGTCAGATTAGTGATAGGCCGAGGGAGGAGGTAAACGTTAAAAGCCGGGAGTCAGATGATGAGCTGGGATCATTAGTAGGGATGTTGAAATCACCAAGGATGAGGGGTGGGATTTCACAGGATAGGAAGTGAGGGAGCCAGGCGACGAAGTGGACTAGGAACAGGTGGTTGGGACCTGGAGGCCGATAAATAACTGACACGTAGGGGCAGTGGGTGGAAGAGTTGCAGGCTGTGGACTTCGAATGACTGGAAGGTAAGCGAGGGAGCTGAGGGAATGACCTGGAAGGTACAGTTAGGCGAGAGGATGACTCCTACTCTGCCGCGCCTGTCGTCTGATCTGGAGGTGTGGGAGAACTGCAGGCCATCACAGGACAATGCAGCGGGGGAGGTAGAATCGGACCGCTGTATCCAGGTTTCGGTGAGGGCGAGCAGGTAAGTGTTTGGTGAAGCGGTCATGGATAGTTGGGAGTTTGCATGCGGATTGGGAGTTCCATAGGGCACATTTGAATAGGATAGGGGGGGGGCATTTGGTAGAAAGCAGTACGGGGTGGGCCTGGGTTGGCGGATATGTCCCCTGCGGCTACAAGTAGCAGGGTAGCTAAGGGGAGCACGTGCTTAGGGAATTTGTGTGCGTGGATGAAGTGTTTCTTGGCGGTATGGGGGGGGGGGGGGGTTGGAGGCGTCTGAGGAAGTTGAAAAGTGCATGGGAGCCGTGCATGGGTGAGGAGAGGAGGGAGGGGCTGATGTGGATGGAGTCTGTTGGGGCTGGGCATTGGAAGAAAGTGTGAATGCTTGAAAGGGGGATAGTGGTGGTGATCAGTGCAAAGGAGAGTATTTTCCTCCAGACTATGAACGATTATGGATTTGACCTGTCTCCTGCTCTGTCGAACGGCACTGTATAACTGCGTTATTCAACTGCATAAGACTCTTGTTTCTGGACACTTATGGCTGAACACGACATGCGAGGCAATATGGCTATAACTGTCTTTAAAGTTCTTGCTGAA
The DNA here is from genome assembly GCF_035609145.1 of Eleutherodactylus coqui. Taxonomy (NCBI): domain Eukaryota; kingdom Metazoa; phylum Chordata; class Amphibia; order Anura; family Eleutherodactylidae; genus Eleutherodactylus; species Eleutherodactylus coqui. Next base: position 73,171,489 of record NC_089847.1, read on the forward strand.
GGACTTCAGCTGTGAGTGGCTTGTTACATTTCACTAGTCAACCAGCTAGCCTGTCTTTGCATGGCTAAGGAATCAAGATATGAGGGGAGGTGAAGAGGTTTATTCCCCTCTTAAACAAAATGTGCCCAGCAACACTGAGATGAGACTATATGGGGAGGTGGTGGGGAAAATTACATATGGTAACAAATAGTCAATTCCGTTTATATGAAGCAATGGGACATACCATTGCGCACAGACTATGACTTAAATGAAAGATTTTACAGCAGATTCAGTAGAGGGGAGGCACAGCAATCAAATTCAGATGGAGTGAAACAATGGATGAGTGGGATATACCTGTTGGTGAGAGAGAAGGTAGATGAATATTAGTAAATGCGCTGTTAAACTGCATCATTCGACTGCATAAGACACTTGTTTATTAAAATGTGTGCACCTATTTGGCACACTTCAGTTTAGGGGACTCTTTACTTATCCAAGCATATAATATACAGTATAAGATATTTACAAATATGTACTTAGACCTACATATATATATGTACTGTATCTATAAGTACATAGTCGTGAATGAATGTGGCCACATCAGAAATATTTGACTGACTCGCTGTCTAAATTGCTAAACCCAGGAACATTGAATATCCATCGCTTACTACATCCTACCTCTACCATTCTACTTTGATTTACCATTCTCTCGTTAGTAGCTTTCTGCTCAATGTATTAGCCATTTATACTAAAAAGCTATTTTATTACAGCAATTTTATTCATTTGTGTGTTCACCTACTATGTGGTTAAAAAGGTCCAGCCAATCGCTCAATATTAGTCTTCTGTTGGCATGTAAGGCTTCCTGTATAAGAATTTTCTAATAGGGAATTAAATGAAAATGAAAAGTGAATAAATAGCTGAGGTAACTTCGGCCATGCAGCAGGAGTGGGTATATTGCGTCCTAGTTAAGGGACTAGTTATTGCCCTTAAAGCATATATACTTGCATACTACTTGGATAGTAAGGACTACATGAGACAGCATGTCTTTATAGGTTTTTTAGTGGATGGGAATACTTTAGTGGAGCAGTGTTAAAACGTGGCTCAGAATTGTAACTCAACATCAACTCTGAATGGGGGTATTGCTTCTCACTGAAGGAACACAATTAATGTATGGAAACTTGAGGCATAGAGCATCTTTTCGCACCTCACTTAGCCAACCAGTACTCTGCTCTGTACGGACGATGAGCAAGAGCCCCCGAAACAGCTGCCTGCCAATGGGTATAAGAGGGGGTGCTGGTAAGTCTTTGGCTTTGTGTTCTTTTTTTGGTTTCTATAGTAACGAATGTTATATCACATGAAAGCCATATGTGTCTAATATGTTTTTGTGTTTGTAGCTTATGGCAACAGGGATCTAGGCACGCGGGAAAACAAAATGGTGGAGGCTAAGGCGATATTCACAGCAAATGAGAGCAGAGGAGTGATAAAATTCTTGTTTCTGCAAGGAAAGTCTGAAAGGGATATTCATGGTGATATGTCGCAGACATTGGGGGATCAATGCCCTTCATATTCTTCAGTTAAGAACTGGGTTGCCAAATTTTAAACGGGCCACTTCAGCACCAATGATGAGGAACGTCCTGGACGACCGAGAGAGGTGGTTGTTCCGGAGATCGTCGATGCTGTGCACAACCTCATACTGGAAAATTGGTGAATTTTAGCTAAAGGAATAGCAGACATCATGGGGATTTCTTGTGAACATGTGTGTCATTATCAATGAACATTTGAACATGAAGAAGCTATCTTCAAAGTGGGTCCCCAAATGTTTGACAACAGATCAGAAAAGCATGCGAGTGAAAACTTCCGGTCCATTTGTCAGTATTTCCGGACTGATAAGAACTTCCTGGATCGACTGGTCACTATGGATGAGACCCGGATTTATTTGTATGACCCTGAAACCAAGGAGCAGTCAAGAGGGGAGTCAGTGTTCACCCAAAGAAGTTCAGGGTGCAAAAATCAGCCACTAAGGTGATGGCATCTGTGTTCTGGGATGAGGAGGGCGTGCTGCTAGTGGACTACCTTTAAAATGGTTCCACCATCAATGCAAGGTATTACATTGAACTTTTGGACCAATTGAAGGCAGCTCTGAAGGCCAAAAGGCGCAGCAAGCTGTCCAAAGGAATCTTGTTCCTGCAAGACAATGCCTCCGCTTACACTGCACAAGCGACCATGGCAAAACTGGTGGAGCTAGGCTTGCAGGTGGTTGACCACCCACCTTATTCACCAGATCTAGCTCCCTCCGACTATCATCTGTTTCCAAACCTGAAGAAACACCTCAAGGGGGACCAAATTTCACACCATTTCTGATGCCATGGCTGCTACGGATGACTGGTTTGAAGCACAACCAAAATTGTCCTTTTTGCAAGGCTTACAGAACTTGGAATACTGATGTAAGAAGTGTGTTGACATCAGTGGAGAGTATGTGGAACAAATGTAAAGTTTCATCTTCCTATCTCGTTTCTTTCTGGGTAAAGCCAAAGACTTATCAGCATTGCCTCGTATCTTGCTTTGGGAGGAATCTCTGGTTTGGTTGGTTTAAGAGTTTTCTTTCTTGGAGAAAAGCTACCATGTTTTTCTGACCATAAGAGTCCTTTTTAGCAAGAATAAATCTTGTTTGTGTCCCTGCACCTTATTTTCTGAATGATCTTCCCTTCTCTGTTCCATGACCAGCCAAACCCAGAGCAAGCTTGACATTGGCCTCTTCCTTCTACACCCCAGCAGCCCAGAGGAGCTTTCTCTTTAAATAAACTTTGAGTGACTTTCACGGGTGGAGAAGCGACATAGGTTCAACACTTTTACTTAGTGACTTTTCTTTTAAAGGTATCCTCTCATGGAGTGATGTATAACCAGTTTAAGTGTAAACTGAATTCATATTTGTAAACTATTTCCAGATTACTTTCTCTCAAACTCTGCGACATGTAGGTATAATGCTCTGTGGGTGCAAGGTACATCTCCTCTACTTCCCACAAGGTGACAAGGCACTCCGAACACTATAGCTACTATTCATCATCCTTGAATTGCTTCATAATCACCGTACTCCGTATTGCCGAAAGTTTGTAGTGTAGATGCCAAAGCGCGCCACTAAATTTAGGAACTCTGCATCACTGCAGATTTGCACCGTGGGGTGCAAATCAACCTTTCCAGCAAAGCATCACTGTCTCCCATACTTCTGAGCATAGCACTGTAATGCCAAAGTGCCCTGTCTCCCCGTTCCCCCTCATCAAGTTTTATACACCACATCAATAAATGTCCTTAGCTCTCATAACATCACTCACTATATCGTTAACCCAGTAATGTACGCACTACGTCACAATCCCTATATATTTCAGTCCCTTCAGTCATAGGAGTCTCATAGTCCTTTTATTGTGGTTGTTGAACCGCACTTGCATATTTCAAAGTTAGAATAACAGAAGAAAGAATTACAATGTGCTCAGACTGTTAAAGTCAAGGGAATTAGAGGTTACTCAGGAGAGGTGAAGATAGACAGCACCGCTTATAACCCTGGTATTCACACTAGCCTTTTCACACTAGCGTTTTGATTTGTTTTCTTTCCATTTTGCGGTTCCCACAAAACAGCAAAACATTTTGTTTTCAAGTCCATAGAAATGTATTGAAGCAGAAGGTCTTCAATTTCAATATTTTCTGCCTTCATTCCGGTTTTTGCATTGGATCAAAAGTACAAACTGCTGCACTTTTGTTTTTAGTTTTGAAAACGGATGGATCCTTTTTTTATTTGTTCTCGATTGGGAGGCAGATGAAACTTAAAGGCAAACCGTTTTTTTCATTTCCAGTTTTGTTTGTCTTGTGTGGTGGTTCTTCCATGAATGTGGCTCAATGGTTTGCAGTGGTGCCACGCAATGCTGAGGTCCTAGATTCACATCTCATCAAGGACTACATAAACTTTGAGAAACTCCATACAGTTATCACCCAGTGTCAGATTTGAACCTACAACTCCAGCACTGCCAGGCAGCAATGCTAACTACTGAGCCACCATGCTTCTTTCATTGCCAGTGAAAGAGAAGAGCGAGAAGAATAAACAGAACATGAAAACCAATACACACTTCACCCTTGGTCAGACTTGAACCTTCAACTCCAGCATTGCAAGGCCACCATGCTTGTTTATTGTTCTTCTCTGGAACAGGAGGTGAACAAGAAACATGTGAAAAACAGAGTTCATTCAGATGTCAAGGTAGACACACAATAGAAATCATTACCACAGAGCTAAAATGCCATTTCAGTTCATTGTTACAGGGTGTGTTGCACCAACTGGGCTGTTCCAGCTGTTGAACTTTTTGAGCTAAGATTTGCAAAATCAACTTCACTTGATCTGTTTTCAAAGGTTGAACCTAGAAGAAATGTATCACACGTGGTGATTGGTGACTGTTGACAGGTGATCTTCCCAGTGGCTAGAGGGATCTTCCCAGTGGCTAGAGGGATAGTAAAAACATGTGGGTGTAACTTCAACACCCAGGAAAAGTCTAATGGGCTATTGGCCTAGTCCACCATCTTGAATTTCGCCGACTAAATTTAAGTTCAACTAAGTTTATCCACCAAAATCAGGAGATCAGTTTGAACCAAGATCACAGATGTATCAGACATTATCTTGACACTTAATATCTTAAACAGTTTCCATAAACTTTGCTACATCTGTGTATTTAAATCGCTGAGTGTCAAGTTAACTTTTACTAAATCAGTACATCTTTTTTATCTTGCATATTAAAGCACTTATCCGTGTCATGACATGCTGCAATATCTGCAACGTTTGTCAGAATATTTTAACCTTCCATTGTTTCTGCTTCCCTGTCAGCACTCTGCCGAAAGAGGAAGGAAAGTCTATTTAAGAGAGGGGGTAGGAAAATTTTTTTGTGACTTTGCAAAGTTATTTCCACACAAATAAACACAGGTCTATTGTGCCAAGTTTCTTTGTAGACAGAGTGAGAAGAAAATGAGAACTTTCCAGCTCCATTATTACACAGCTTCTATATAATGCTGCATATTGATGTTTGTGTAGATTACATGTATATTAATCCTCTAATCTGCCCTCTGAATATTTTATATTTTCAGTATATGCACACAGAGGTCAGTTATATTCTCCTCAGTATATACACATAGAGGTGAGGTAGATTCTTCTCAGGCTGCATGTACCGATGTCCCTCTGCAGAATGTGAAGCGTTTGAGCGGGGAGCGCCAATGTGGGGGAGACCATGGGTGAACAAGATGGTGATGGTTGTGATGATGCAGATGCTAGAGTTTGATGAAGCATTAATGGTGGTGGTACAAATGCTTGTCACTGATGCAACAGTCTAGAAAAAGGATTTTTGTACAACAATATCTGATTCTTTAAATCAAAAGGTGAGGGACATTCAGTGTCCTGACACTCATCTGTCTCAGTTTCAGACTCCATTTCTTAAGTTCCTGAATCTGTAGATCTTGGTGGTGATGGGTCCAAGCAAACTTTTAAATGGTTGCGATGCATCACTTGAACATGTCCACTAGGCTATGTTATACGGTACAGTCCTTTTTCAGTGGATATTACAACAGCAACAGTATAGGGCTGCAATTCCCATCTTGAGTCTAATTTCCCTGTACGATGCTTTTTTTTTTTTTTAATCATACACTGTCTCCTTTTTGAAGATCTGTGGCGAGTGCACTCTTGTTAAAGTCTCTAAATTGCTTATTCCGCACTCCTTCCAAGTGATTATCCACAATATCTTGAGCTTTTTTGAGGTGACGCTGATGGTGTTTAACCCATTCTGATTTAGGCATAGGATTTGTATCGTCAAAAATTTGAACACCTAACTTCAAATCAGCAGGTAGTCTTCCTTGCTGTCCAAACATAAGATTGTATGTTGCATAGCCAGTAGAGCACTAAGTCATGTTATGTGTACACTAGTTCAGGTAACAACGCTGGCCAATGAGCTCGTTGTCTCTGAGCAATGGTTCTCAACAGTTCTAAGATTCCGATTTAGATTATTCATAGTTCATTCCTTTGGGGATGATATGCTGTGGTTCTCAACTTTTTGCAATGGTAAACTTCACATAGTTCCTGAAATAGTTGGGACTCGAATGCAGAACCTCTGACCGATTAGTATTTTGTCAGGGCATCCGTAGTTTAGAATGAAGTGTTTCCAAACAATAGCTGCTGCGGTCTTTGTAGTTAAGTCTTTCACTGGAACAGCTACTGCGAATTTTGTGTAGTGATCAATTAGGGTGAATACATAACTATATCCAGAGGAACTAGTCTCTATCTTAAGATCAATTGCCAAAAGTTCAAGAGGCTTATTAGAAACAATTGGATGAAGAGTGGCTGTTTGGTAATTTTTAGCTGTTCTGCGGGTCTTACAAACAGTACACTCCTGACACCATTTTTCAATGTCTTTGTGCATGCCAATTCAGTAAAATGTTTTATTGTAGCTTCAGATTTATATACTCCAAAATGACCTGACTGATTGGGGTAGGCTAACAGTACTTTACTTGCATCTCGACGAGGAATGAGAATTTGCTGAACACTGTTTCCAGATGCAGGATCAATGGAACGTTTGAGGATGGGATTCTTTTTTAGAAATGGTCTTTCTTTTGTCTCCAGAGATGTTGCAGTTCTGGATCAGAAGACTTGCGAAGGATTCCTTTTTGGTATAATTCCAGATAACAATTATTCCTGTAATTCACCAACCGTTTTGCTATCCTGTTGTAACCGGAGCCATCTTTAATGAATATCAGTGGAATCACTTGTAGGATTAGAATCATTAGTTGAGGAATAACATTGTTGAGCTTAATGAACGTCAAAATTGGGGATTTCTATTTCTTCCCACTGGTCTTCCTCAGGGAAATACTCTATTACTTTTGGGTAACCTAGAGTTAGCGTTTGTTTGTTTTTTATAGATCTGTATTTGACGATGAAGCTTGTGAGTCTAGAGAGCCATCTCTGCTTTAGTGCTCTGATTTCGCAGACTTTAGATGAGCCATTGGATTATTATCTGTATAAGCGATGAATGTTGCAGCTGCTAAATAATCTTCGATCTTCTGATACTGTCCAAACTAATGCAAGCAATTCCAACTTGGAAGAACTATAATTCTGATAATTTCTTTGATTCCTTCAGCCAGCGACTAGCATCGGCAACTACTCTTTGCCTTCCTAGACCTGATTTAGTACTTCGCTTAGCCCTTTAAAACTAGCTTCTGTGTACAAATTGAAGGGGAGAGTATAATTTGGATAATCTAGGATAGGAGGGTTGATCTGTCTCTTGAAGGGTCTGGAATGCTTGTTCTTACTCATTCTCCCTATCAATTGGTAAGGGTCTTTTGTGAAATTCTTTTGAATGCCCCCTCAGGACATCTTGTAGAGTGGCGGATACACGGGCGAAATTAGAAGTGCCAGTAATGGCCTACAAACCCTAAAAAACGTCAGACGTCTGAGCATTTTGGGCTTGGGGTAATTTTTTATTGAATTAGTCTTGTCATGGTCAGGATTCACTCAATCAGCGCTAACAATGTAACCTAGGTAGCGCACCTGCGTTTGCAGAAAGTGACACTTAAAGGGGTTGATTTTTAGGCTGTAATTGACTAGAATTTGGTAAACTTTTCTCAAGTGCTGCAAGTGATCTTCATAGTTTTTTTTGAGTATACAATTACATCATCTAGGTATAATAGAACTGACGCAATATTCTTATGGCCTGAGCATCTTTCCATCAATCTTTGGAAGGTCGCCGGGGCATTGCAAAGTCCAAACGGCATGCAATTAAATTCAAATAAACCCAAGGGGGTAGTGAAAGTGGTGGTCTCTCTATCTAACGCACTCAAGGGGACTTGCAAATAACCACTGGTTAGATCTAGAGTAGAGAAATATGCAGCAGTACCTAGGGTTGTTAAAGACTCTTCTATGTGTGGCAGTGGGTAAGCATATTTGTGTTATTTATTTTGCCATAATCTACACAGAATCTTTCATCCTTCTTTCTCACTAGCACAATGGGTGCAGCCAGGGTATAGAACGATACCTCTTTGATTGGGGCATGGCCATTGGTGGGTATTGTGTGGGAGATGCCTTTTACTCTACCAAAATCCATACTATGTTTGCTAAAGGCAGCCTGATTCTCTACAGCAACATCTCACACACCTTGAATTTGGGTTGCAGATGTCTGGGTATCTCCTATGTGAGGGTCATTGACCAAAGACTGCGGACTGCATGGCTCTAACTTGATTTGCTGCACCCCATGCTGTACGCTACTTTTCTCTGGTGACAGTAAGAATACTTGTGCAACGGATATATATATATTTATTTTTAATTTTTTTTTAACTGGATAGGGACATTTCCTATATTAATCAGAGAGAAATGCTCGAGTCTCCCATTGACTTCAATGGGGTTCATATACTCGAACAGAGCTCTCGAGCACTACAAAAATCTTGGCTCGAATAACGAGCACCTGAGCACTTTGGTGCTCGCTCATCTCTACTTCTAACATTTCTGTGTAGCGGTTGCAAAGGATATTCATTCCAAGCATAAGAGGCATTTTTATCAGGCACATCAACAACTAGAATGCCTTGTTTATGCAACTCAGATTTCCCCTCGTCATCCTGACAGCATACACCTGGAGGTTGTCCGCTGGACACCTGTTGGGACAGGAAGCGGAAAAATACAAAAGGTAACTCCCACCACCGGCTCACCAGTGTCTTCCTGTCCCTACAGGACAGTCCAAGCGGAGCCTCCAGGTGTATGCTGGAGGTGAATGAGGAAAGAAGACTCCCATGCAGCCTGTCCGCCCGTCCTCTCTGTTCGGGCTGGCAGGGCTTGCGCCGATGAGACCCTACGAGGGGACCCTCACCCGCAGGATCTACCTAGCACTGTTCCCCCTGTGGGAAAATCCTCCCCCAGTACGCTGCCCAGAGGGTAGTCGTACTGGTAGAAGCAGCCCAGTACCTGGAGGGCTTGGAAGCGCCGGCGTCTCCAGCGGGGATCCAGCGCAGCAAGACAGGTATGCCAGCGTTGATGGAGGCACTCGGGTGTGGGTCCGGTCGGCGTGCGCGCGGCAGCGTCTCCACGTGTGTCCTAGTCGGCGACGTCCTGGTGTATGCGGCGTATCCCTCGGGTCCGGCGCGGCGGCGTGACGTCAGCGCGGCCACGTCACGGGGGGCGGGGCCTTGCTTAAAGGGGGCGTGTCGACGCCAAATTTGAAAATTAAAAAGGCTGGATTCCCCTGCATCTCTCCTGTCTGCACCTTACTGAAGATGTCAGCCAGAGAGGACGCTGAAAGCAGCCTGCTGGTGAGTAGACCGCTTTTGGGTCTTGTACCGGGGGGAGGAAGGAGAAAACAAGTATCAAGTGCTGGAAGTCCTTTTTGCTGTCTTCGTCTCTTAGGACAGAGATGCACAAAAGGCTAGAGAGGCCAAAAAGCGAGTGTGCAAATGACCGGTTTGCTTGCGGCGGCTAGAAGAGGGCCACACCAAGCCACTATGTGCGGACTGTACGGAGAAAGTGGTCCGTGAAGAGGGCTCCTCTGGCATGTCAGACATCTGATCCATGATCCGCGAGGAGATTGAAGCCTCTCTCTCATCTTTCTCTGCCGTCCCCCCACGAAAAGGGTAAGGCGGTCACAAATGGAAGAGTCGGACTCTGAGGAAGGACTCCTAGAAGATTCTCCCTCAGAATCTATGCTGCCCATGGAGGATGCAAGAAAGTATTTCTTTTCATCGGCGGACCTGGGTCAGCTGTTAACCGCGGTCCGACGCACCATGCAGGTGGAGGAAGAGGTGCCGCAGCAGCCATCCTTTCAGGATAGCCTGTTCCGGGGGCTCCTACCACAGCCAAAACCGTCATTTCCATTTAATGACATCTTAAAACAGCTGATCCTGACAGAGTGGAAGCAGGCAGAACAGAAATTCTTCCTGTCCAAGGAATTTAAGGATCGAATGGTCTTCACACCAGAAGATATCAAGTTCCTGGAAACCGTCCCTAAGGTAGATCTGGCGGTTGCCAGGGTCTCAAAGAAAGCAGCCCTCCCCTTTGAGGACATTTCCCAACTGCGGGATCCACTAGATACCAGAGTGGATTCTGCAATGAAAAAGGCCTGGGAGACTGCCGCCCTGACCGTTAAAGCCAACATCACGGCCACATCTGTGGCGAGATCTATGACGGTCTGGTTGGACCAACTCCAGACGCTGATTTCTCAGAGGGGCTCTAGGGAAGACATCTCCAACTGCCTTCCCCTCCTCCAGCAGGCAACCGGCTTTCTGGCAGACGCCTCTATGGAGTCGGTGAGGTTCGGGGCCCGTTCAGCAGCCCTCTCGAACATAGCCAGGAGGGCTGTCTGGGTTATGGCCTGGACAGGGGATAATGCTTCAAAGAACAGGCTCTGTTCCCTGCCCTTCCAAGGACTCAGAATCTTTGGGCCTTCCTTGGATACACTCCTAGAGAAGGCATCAGATAAGAGCCAGGGACTACCATCGGAGAAATCCTTCAAGCGGCCTTCCTCCTCCCACCCTCCTCCCTTTGTTCCCTCTAAAACATACAAGGGGAAAGGGAAAACCGGACGCTGGTCCTATCCCAAAGGAGGAAAGGGTGAGAATCCGCCTTCCAGGATCCTACAAGTAGGGGGTAGACTGAGGGGGTTTGCCCTTAAATGGAGTGAGGTGACCTCCAATCCCTGGGCCTTACGCCTAGTCTCGGAAGGCTATAAAATTGAATTTTCCTCCCCTCCTCCCCGGAGGTTCGTGGTCACCCCCTGCCAGTCACCCTCGACTGCTCAGGCCCTCCAGTTGGGGGTGCAGGAGCTGTTGTCCCTAGGGGCCATCACTCGGGTCCCCACAGAAGAACTGTTCAAGGGGTGCTACTCCCCCTTGTTTCTTGTCAAAAAACCTAACGGGTCCTATAGAACCATAATTAATCTGAAATTCCTGAATAAATCTATCTCATATCAAAGATTTCAAATGGAATCGGTGCGGTCATCAATCCCCTTAATTGCACCAGATAGTGTTATGGCCACCGTGGACTTAAAGGACGCCTACTACCATGTCCCTATACACACAGATTCCCAGCAGTTTCTGCGATTTGCCCTGGTGATGGGTCTGTCTCTCACTTCCAATTTACGTGCCTGCTGTTCGGGATTTCCTCCGCACCCCGGGTGTTCTCCAAACTGGTGTTAGAGATGGTGGCTGCACTAAGGACTGACAAGGTGTTGATTGTCCCATACCTCGATTTCCTGATCATAGCAGGATCGGCTTCAGAACTCCGGTTTCGGGTCAACCTCACACTCCGTCTGTTCGAGTCATTAGGCTAGATCATCAACTCCGTTAAATCCAGTCTTCTGCCCGAACAAAAGAAAAAATTTCTGGGAGTTATTCTGGACTCACACCGCCAGTGCTCATCCCTTCCCCTAGAAAGGCAAAAAGCGATCCAGGACGAGTGTCGGGCACTTTCTCTAACCACCAAAGTCTCCCTTAGAGAGGCATGAGGGTCCTTGGCCTCATGACATCTTGCATCGGGGTAGTTCCTTGGGTCCAGTTATATTGTAGAACTCTCCAAGACTTTATCCTGAGCAACTGGGATAAATCTCCCACTTCCCTGGATCGGAGAGTCGTCCTTACCCACAAGATAAAGTCCTCCTTGGAGTAGTGGATGTCTATCTCCAACCTTGCCAGAGCCACGGCTTGGTACCCCGCATCCCCAGTATTCATCTTTACTGACGCGAGCGCAACTGGCTGGGGGGCCCACTTAGGCCGCAATTACATCCAAGGGGGCTGGAACCGGGAGGAAGCTACTCAATCCTCCAACTACAAAGAACTTTGCGCTGTCTGGAAGGCCATTCGGGGCCTCGAGACAGAGATCAGGGGTAGACACATTAAGATCTTTTCGGATAACATAACAACTGTGTCCCTCATTCGCCACCAGGAATCCACGCGGAACCTCCGACTCCAAGACCTGGCGGCGAAAGTTCTCGGGTGGATAGAGCAGCGGACACCTTCTGTCATAACGTACCACGTAAGGGGCCCAGAGAACTCCAAGGCGGACCATCTCAGCCGCAGGAAGATAGACCCCGGGGAGTGGACTCTACATCCACACGCATTCCAGCTAATTATAGAAAGATGGGGGACACCAAAGGTGGACTTGTTTGCCTCCCGGGAGAACACAGTGTCCCGGTTTTTCTCCAGGGGAGCAGACGGGGGCTCTCTGGGAAAAGACGCACTGTCCCAGGCTTGGGATTGGGACCTTGCATACGCCTTCCCACCTATCCCCCTGATCCCTCTGGTCCTAAGGAAAATTCAGGGGTCCCCAGGCTCCCTTATCCTGGTGGCCCCATTCTGGCCCAAGAGACCCTGGTTCCCGCTCCTGGCCGCTCTCTCGACACAGGATCCTCTACATCTGCCGCAGAGAGGAGACGACCTTCAGCAGGGTCCCCTGATATGCCCAAAGGTCCAACAGTTCAGACTGGCGGCCTGGAAGCTGAGCGGGTAAAATACCTGAGCCAGGGCCTATCAGGGAGGGTGACCACTATTTTATGTGAGAGCCTCAAAAAATCCACCAGAAATATATACTCTAGGGTGTGGGATACCTTCTCTAGGTGGTTGGGACATAGTATACATGACCTCCAACAGCCCGACATTAACAAGATATTGGAGTTCCTACAGGATGAATTGGACATGGGGCTAAGACCTGGTACCCTTAAGATCTAGGTGGCCGCCCTTGGGGCCTTCTTTGACTTCCCCTTACTCGACCATAGGCTAATTAAGAAATTTCTTAAAGGGGTAGTCAGACTCCACCCCTTTATAAGGGAAACCATGCCCCCATGGGACCTGAACCTTGTTTTGCAAGCCCTCTGTGCACACCCCTTTGAGCCCCTGGAAGATCTATCGGTGAAGATCCTCTCCTATAAAGTTGCCTTTCTAGTTGCCATCACATCCACCAGACGGATCGGGGAGATCCAATCCCTCTCTATTAGGACCCCATATATGACCACCTTCCCAGATAAAATAGAGTTCAGGCCTGACCCCTTTTTCCAACCGAAAGTTCTCACAGACTTTCACAGAGAACAGCGAATAGTACTTCCCTCCTTCTGCCAGGAACCCCGTAACACCATGGAACAGAGGTTCCATAATCTGGATGTTAGACGAGCAGTCCTGAAGTATTTGGAGGTCACACATTCCTTCAGGAAGGCTAACAATCTCTTCAATTTCAGGGTCCACGCAGAGGAGGGGCCGCTACTAAGGACTCCTTAGCGCGTTGGGTCAGGAGGGCCATAGAAAAGGGGTACAGATCCCAGGGGATCCCACTCCCGGGCGATGTTAGAGCCCATTCCACTAGGGCGGTCGCCTGTTCCTGGGCGGAGAGAGCCCAGGCGACAACCGACCAGATCTGCAGAGCCGCCACATGGTCGAGCACTCATACCTTCACTAAACACTTTCGCCTAGACCTGGGGGCCAGCCGTGATATGGCCTTTGGGCAGAAGGTGCTACAGACAGTGGTCCCTCCCTAAAGTCCTTGGTTGTTGGCACTTCTCCAGGTGTATGCTGTCAGGATGACGAGGGGAAGACAGGAATTGGGTCCTACCTGTTCATTTCTTTTCTTGAAGTCATCCTGACAGCATAGGGGCTTTTTCCTCCCCTTGACTTATTTTTACGTGAAGTAACGTATTGTACTATGATTTCTGTATTAAAAATGATTGGTTAAACAAAGCCGGGTCACTGTAGTTATTTGGTACACACTGGGGAGTCGGTGGTGGGAGTTACCTTTTGTATTTTTCCGCTTCCTGTCCCAACAGGTGTCCAGCGAACAACCTCCAGGTGTATGCTGTCAGGATGACTTCAAGAAAAGGAATTAACAGGTAGGACCTAATTCCTGTCTTTCCCGCAATGACTATGGGCTCCCAGTACCCGACTATAGGCACAGATAGTCTATTGCTGGCTACAACATTAAGTAACTGTTTGGCAGGCAACTTAACACATCTGGTGACCAGTATTTTTCAAAATCAATTTTACGGATTGTGGTCACTTGCGACCCTGTGTCCAATAATGCAGGCAAAGGCATGCTGTCCACATAGAGGATTACCTTGGGTCGTGGGCCGACATATTTAGAGATGCCGTGAAGGAGTTTTGGACCTTTTCTTTGTCCACTCAGGGAATAGTCCCCAGTGGGCGCCCGTTTTTAAAGCCCAGCAGTGTTTTCTTGATGTCCATACTTGCAGCAATGTTCACAAAATGGCCAGGGTGCGGGAGAGGAGCCTTCGGTAAGTAATTTTCGTTTAGGGACTTGTGGCCCGGGTGAAAGTCTGGCCCTCTAACTCGCTCAGCTTTTTACAAAGAGCTTACCACACTGCAGATTAATTCTGCCATTTGCCACTGCACCTCTAGCAGGCGCTTGTCCGCAGGTACACTAGCCTGTTCAGCCTGCTAGTATAATTCTCATTTGTGGGGGTGAAGACTAGATCATTTCGATTCTGCCTCAACCGCCTGGGGCTCTGTACCCAGTATCTATATCGCTAATTCTTTGGATTTTATGAAACTGCTGTCTGGATGTTGCACAGGCAACATCTTGAATTGGCTCTGGAGGGTTTCAGCTAAAGTTCTTTCAAACTGCTTTCCCAGAGCCTGATCAGGGCTATCAGCTTCTTTAGGGTTGGCATGTACTGTTGCCTTTATGTCCTCCTGTAGGGACAAAGCATACTCTTTAAGAGATTCACCAACTTTGTTTCTTATTAAAGAACCTTTACTTAAAGGGGTTGTCTCACGCCGAAACAGGTTTTTTTT